>NC_135486.1:131606097-131957939 GCF_052094955.1 Ictidomys tridecemlineatus
ACAAGGTATATTAAACGTTCACCTTCCAAAGGAGCTAAAAAGAAAAGTATTTTCTTCTGTTAGGACTTTGGGCTCTTGAGTCTCATTAGGACCAAAGGCTATTTAAACTGACTCTTTGGCTGGGATGCAGCTCAATGATAGAGCACTTGCCTAACACGTGCAAAGCCCCTGGTTTGATCCCCAGAACCACAAAAATACATGAATAAACTAACCCTTTGCTTCCTGCTGGAAGATCCTGAGTTGACTTTGGTGGCAGGGCCTCACTTGCAGAGTCTACAGGAGAAAAGGCTGGCATTTGAACTATGAGCTCTGATTCCTGCGTGCACCCCTTTATGGGTGAGCACTGCTTCCTTTTCGGATCTGGCCTGGGTTGAATGAATCGACTGTGCATTAGTCAGGCCTTTTGAAATTAGTTGCAAGTAATTAAAACAAATCCAATTTGAATAGGCTAAAGCATTAAACGAGCCAAATGTACTGGGCAACAGGCTCTGGGAATGGTTAGGTTCTGGAGACTCAAGTTATGACAAGATTTGGTCAGTCTCCATCTGTATTTGGGTTCATGGTCGCCCACAACTCCAAAGGGGTGGAAAAGGGGGACATGTCCCAGGAGACTAGAGCAAAATCCCAGAGTTAATTTTGATTGGACACGAATGCCTTTCCCTTGAACCAATCAGCGTGTTCAGGGAGATGGGAAGCCCTGATTGGCCAAGCCCAAGTCACGTGGCCACACTGAGCCCTGGGAGATGGCTGTTGTAGCCAGCACTGAGGGGGCTAGAATGTTAGGAGGGCTATTCATCAGCAGAGGAACCACAAGTAGCCACTACAGAGAGGGCCCCTCTGGCCAAGGCACCCCACAGATGACAGCAGAGTCAAGCCTTTGTTTCGTGAAGAGAATGTGTTTGGAGGCCAAGTCCCCAGCTGCAGCTGCTGGGTCTCTGCATTACAAGGAAAGCTGCGTTGGCCTTCCCTCTCCCCAGGCAGGCCTAGGCTAGGAGCTGGGGTCAGCATAGACTATCTCCCACTTGGGTGCTGCTCCCTGCCACTCCATGGACACCTCCTAGGAAGGGCAGCTTCTCGCCCAGCACCATGTGTAATGAGTTGCTCCAAGGCCTGGAGATGCCTAAGCAAGAAGTTTTTCTAAATGGGTCTTGGAACATATGTTGCCTACCCCGCTTCCATTTTTTTTTTTTTTTTTGCCCAGTCTGGGCTGAGTTGTCCCTAACATCACTTAATTCAAGTTATTTCTAAGTAATAAAGTGTGATGAAACACATAGTATCTGGAGCCAGTGTGGTGTGATAGTTATGAACCCAGACTCTTTGTAGAGTTTGAATGCTGATCTATCAGCCCCTTACTTGCTATTTAACCTTGAGAAGTTACTTAACCCCTCTGTGCCCTAAGTAAGAGTATAAGTACCTATCATGCTATGAAAATTTAATGCGAAGAAAATGAAATGAATATATATAATATGTAAATTTCATCATGTATATATGACAGTACCTGGCTCCTGGTTAGTAATCTATGAAGGATAACTAAGGTGATTCTAGCACCTGCCCCCAAGTGATTAAAAAAAAACAAAAAACCTCAGGCTGGGCACAGTGATGCACACCTGTAATCCCAGCAGGTCTTGGGAGGCTGAGGCAGGAGGATTGAGAGCTCAAAGCCAGCTTCAGCAGTTCATCAAGGCCTTAAACAATGTAGCAAGACCCTGTCTGTCTAAAATACACACACACACACACACACACAGGGCTGGGGATGTGGCTCAGTGGCTAAGTGCCCCTGAGTTCAATCCAGGGGGCCTATGGGATGGAGCCCAGGAACATGCTAGGCAAATGCTCTACCACCGAGCCACACCCTGTGCCCTGAGTCTCTTCTTAGCAAAGTCAATTTAGTACTTTCGTACTTTCAATGAAGATGAAGAACCATCTGACAATTGAGAAGACCCATCTGACAATTTGATTATTTTATAGAGTTTTTCCTTTTTTTTTTTTCCCTCCTTTTTTTCCTGCAAGTGCTAGTGATCAAACCTGGGACCTCATACATAGGAGGCGAGTGCTGTATCACTGAGCTACACCCAGCCTCGTTTTAAGTTTATGGGAAAAAAAATCCTCTCAACCTGCTTGAGTCACATATTTACCGCAGTTGATAAGGCAACATGAGTACATGATTATTTAGCTGTGTGTGGTGCCGGGGAGCAGCCCAGGCCTTGCACATGCTAGGCAAGTGCTCTACCACTGAGCCGCGTGCATCCCAGCCATACAGTCCAAATTTTAACTAGACCTCACTCTTTGTATTCTACGGATCTGTGCGTTTTGACAAAGCACATCATGACATGTGTCCACCCAGTGGTATCGTACAGAACAGTGTCACGGCACTGAAATGCCCGCACGCCTCCTCTTCATCCCTCACCCCACACCAACCCCTGACAACCAGTAATCTTTTACTGTCTATAGTTTTGCCTTTTGCAGAACACGATGCGGATGGAGTTCCCCAGTGTGAGCTTTGACAGACTGGCCTCTTTCACTTAGCAATAGGCATCTGGGGTCCCTCCATTAATTTGGTATTTCTTTCCCAACAAGGAAATTTGACTCCCTTACAAGTACAGCAAAGAGCACCACTTAACCACCTTTCAGAGGTAAAAAGTGCTACCTTATATTGTCATCATTGCTTCAGATCTCTGGGGACGGCCGCTTGCCAGTGGTGACAATATGGCCGTGTTCTTGGCGGTTCCTACCTCTTGTGTGGATCCAGAAGCAGTGACCATTTCTGAATGGTGTGACATTGCCCCTGTCGTGAGTGGGTGGCATTCTGCAGTGAGGAGAGGAGCTCTTTTGTCAAAGGAGACCTGAGGGCTGCAGAGGGGCTTGTCACCCAAGGCCTGCAGGGGCCCTGTGTGAGGGATGGGTCAAGGGTCAACCCTGGAGCCCCCCTTCCCCCCATAGCCTGAACCCTGGACTCTACAAACTTCCCAACCCACTGAGAGGGGTCAGGCTCCTGAGAACAAAGCCCCTTTGTGACTTGTTTTGAATCAGCTTGTGACAGAGGGGCGGGGCGATGCGGTGGCTGGGCGGGGGGTGCCCAGAGCGCTGTTGTTGATGCAGGAGTGAAAAAACAAAATTGTGTCTCTTTTCTTTTTTCTCTTTTTTTGGTGTTGTCGGCCTGCCAATGGCTCCCTCCCCTCCCCCCTCAGCTCTCCGGACAGCGGGCTTTTCCAATGGCAGCCTAGGGAAAAGATCCCCCGGCAGCCTGGGGAAGAGACCCACCGGCAGCCTGGGGAAGAGACCCAGCGCACCCTTCAGAAGCAACGTGTACCAGCCAACCGAGATGGCCGTTGTGCTCAATGGTGGCACCGTAAGTATCAAGATGTGATGTTTGGGCGGGAAGCCCGAGAGCTTGGGGTGTGGGAGCAGCTTCCACGGGGCACCCTTCTCTGGATGCCCCCCGGTAGCTAAGCGCATGTAGTGCCGCCATTCTCCTCTCCCTGTCCCCTCTCCCCACTTTTCTGCACACACCGGGAATCCACCTGTACCTAGTTAACCACCTCTAGATTCATCTGGAAGAGGACCTGTTCTTGGGGCTCTAGTATCCAGTGGATTCTTTGGTTTCCACTAACACCGCCCCCAGCCTTCTCCCTGGGAGGTTGACTTGAAGGACAAGGCCACCAAGACAAAGCCCCCTCAGGTTTTGCTAGACTGAGTCCCCTCCCCCCCCCCCCCCCCCCCCCCGTCGCACCTCTGCCCTCGTGCCCCAGCTGTGTACTAGTTTCCCCACCCCAGCTCCCTAAGGGACATCTTAAGGGACGGAGTTGATGGCCGTGTGTCCCTCCGACAGAAGCAGGTCCGCTCTCTGATGCCAAACAGACCCGCAGCAGAATCGCCACCTTTCCATTCGCCTCGTGGAATGACATCGCTGTTTCTCCACATCCAAAGACCTGCTCTCATCCCCATGTTTAATTTCCAGACATAGCTACATGCTTCTCAGAAATGACGCTGAGCCAGTTTACTTGTGTAAATTGGATTTCCATCCTTTATTTCACGCGCTGATTCCATAACCTTTTTTTTTTTTTTTTTTTTTTTTTAATGGGAGGCAGGGATGGTCTTGACCTCTTGAGGGGACTTGAGTTTCCTGACCTTGAATGATGTGCTAGGCTTCGGTCTGTGTTGGTTTGGAACATGCTCAAGACAGAATCACAGATTGACATTCTAACACCCCCCACCATCTCCTGGGCTGTTTTACTGTCCCAGAACGAGATAAGCCGGACTCCCAACATGGCCTGAGTGTTATAATTTGGTTAGAAAAGGTCCCATTGGTTACTCATAAGCCCTCATGGATCCTTCAAGGATTAAAGAAACAAATGCCTTAGGGCTAGAGGGTCACAGCCCACGCTGGGCCCATCTGGGGAAAAGCCAGGTCACTTACCTTTGGCACGTTGTGAGCAAATCGGTGTCTGACGTTGACTTTGCAAAAGCACGGAGTTCTCAGTGTGTTATCCTTATGTTATTACAGATCCCAACTGCTCCGCCATCTCACACTGGAAGACACCTCTGGTGAACGACTTTTTAAGTTCCCGAGAATAAGAATCTCTCTTACCAATTTCATTCCCTGGCCGTGTCTTTCTTGAGGGAGAAATCAGTAACAGTAGCCGAGCAAGGCCGCCTCTCAGCCAGGAGCGCTGGAGTCCTGGGCGAGGGGGTCTCCTGTCCCTGTGAACACTGATGACCTAAAAAGCTAACACTGACTGCCCGCCCCGCCCCTGCCACACACACAGACGCCCTGGTCACGCTCAGCAGCCTCAGTCCCCGCACACTAAAGCCAAGCTAATTGCAAATAGTACTAGGCTCATCCAATGTGGCTGGGGGGCCTGCTCCACCCTGGGGGCCAGGCTGATGTGGGTTGCTTAAAGGGGGGCCCTACCCCATTCCCCTCCCTGGCAAGCTCTGGGCCCCAGGTAGCCTCTTGGAGATGACCTTGACCTTGAGGATGACTCATGGAGCCCAATCCCTGGCTGGCCTGGTGGTTTGCACATATCAGGGGAATTTAGGAGGCTGAGGGTTGATTCCAAGGCAAGGCCCAAACCAATCGTGGCGGGGAGCTTTATGGCCACTCGTGGTGGAGGGGCCCTGGCATGTGCCAAAGAAAAGGAGACTCTCCAGGCCTTGAAGGAACCGCCACATTTAGTTCCTTCTATGGGCCTCTTGCCCGAGAGCCAAGGGCAAGAGAACAGGCCCCACGCCCTCCTTGGAGAGTCATAGAAATGCTCTGGCTGGGGACAGCCACCCCTCCCTCCCGGCCCCCGTCATCTCTGTCTTCCTGCACTTATGGGTGCCCCGCCAAGCCCTTTCCCAGTTTTAATCCCACATTCGTTTTCCAAAACTTCAATGGGGCAAACAGCTTAACGCAGGAGGCAGGTTGCAAGGCCAGGCCCGGCAGGTTTGCCCCCAGCAGGTTTTCGCCTGGCAGGGCTCCCCAGGGCTGCCCACTCGATGGAGAGAGAGCGGGTCCGGCTGCGTGGCAAGCAGTGACTTGCTGGGTCTTTCCTGTGGATTTGGAGAAGGTTCCAGGGCAGAGTGAATCACGGGAGGGATTCTTGCTGCTTTGGGAGGGTGTGGGGGACATTCCTACCTTGGTTTTCTGCAGGCTCCATGAAAATGGCTCTCTTCACAGCCCCTTGTTTCTGTCATGGTTTCCATCTGTCCTGAGCAAGTCATTCCTTTGTTATTTTGCATGGCAAACATCCGGGCCTTTCAAAAGCCCATGTTCTCTGCACTGTTTGGCCGGCAACGGTTCAAAGCCAAGGGTTTTAACCTGACGGCATGGAATGTATAAATGAGGATGGGCCTTCTGCATATACTGTAATCTCTACGTCGCTTTTTCTATAAAATTACCCTTAAGCCTTTAACCTTTTAAGAAAACGGAAAAGGTGTGGGGGTGGGGGTGGGGGTGGGGCTGACCTCTTCGTGAGCCAGTACCCCCTGAGCTGACTATGATTTAATAAACCTGGTTTTTCTCAAGGCCCTAGTCTCTGATGTGTCCCCTCCCCACTCTTCACCCCGCTACCCCATCCCTGCAGACCACTGGGAAACTAAGGTCAAACCGGCCATCCCTGGGTACCTGCAGCTAGTATCTCTCCTGTGTTAACTGCATGGGGCCGGGAAAGCATGGCAGACAATGTCAGTCCTTCCTGGACCTCCCAGAAGCACCCACCTGCCCTGCCCAAAGCATGTGCTTGCTTCTAGGAAACCAGATTCCAGTCCTCTCTGCTCGAGGATCACCACTGGGTGGGCTGAGAAACTTGGAGCCTGGCGACGGGTGGGAGGGAAAGAAGCTAGGGGCTCAGTGGGGCAGGCAGTGATGCATGCAGACCCCGAGCATCCTGCAAATAAATCAGCCTCTGAACGCCTCGGTCCAGCCCAGTGAAAAACGACAGCGTTACACATTCTCGTGCCAGGAGATGGTGGCTCATCCCAGATCTCTGGAGTCCTTTGGAGCTTTCTGATACCATCAGTGACACGGTCTGCAAGAGCCCCCCTTGCAAAAGGGAGGAGTTCACACCATCTCCTTTTCTAAGTTCTCTCTTGTCCACGCGTATAAAGGTGAGCACAGCAGAAATGGCTCTCAGGTGCAAAGTTGAGTTTCTGCACCATGAAAACAGAACCATTTTTGGCTGCAGGAATCCTCACTTAATGAGACTTTCCTCCCTTTTAAAATTCCTGATAGGTTATTGCGCTTTGGGTTTTGTTTTATTTTGGCTGTTAGGCTCAAGGTGGGCTGGATGTTCTTAGGATGGGACAGAGATGGGGGCGAGGGCAGGAGGGAGAGTTGGCTGTCTTCTCCAGAATTCATCTTGGCTCACCGAGGTTTAAACCCAGGATGGAAGGCACCTCTGTTGAAGATCCATTCACGCAACCAGGACTTGTTTGGGGGAAGGGCCCCGAGGCAGCAGCTGTGAATAATCCCTAATTGTAAGCACAAGTCCCCTGTCCAGTTAGAAACCGCTTTGGGACTGTAACATCCACTCTTGTCCTCCCATTGAACGGAAAATTGTCATTCTGCCCTAGATGTCCCCCCGCTAGAGATGGAGGGTGGGTATAAGGGAATGAGCTTCGGGAGCGTTACAAATTGGGAAGTCCTGTGGGTTCCGGTGTTTCCAGGATTAAGGTCTGGTGTTGGAAGTTGGGTGACCGGTGCCCGTTTGGGGCACAGGTGCCGACAGGACACTGATCAAGGGCACGCTGGATGTTTTTCTAGGTTGGCCAAGGCTGGGTGGAATGCCTCGGGCCGAACCCCAGGCTAAAAGGGGGCATAGTGGCTTTTATAATCCAAGGATGCAACGATTATACCAGCTTATGGGTGTTCTCAGCAGGTGCTTTTTATTAATTGATTAAAGAGCTAAGGCTCATTTTTGATAGATAATATATATTTATTAAATGTATTAATGTGTGTTTTATAATGGACCTTTATCTTCCCTTGGCTGACTTGCTTACTTATAAAAAAAAATTATTCAAGAAATTTTAAGACAATCAATGTGTACCATACATGACTGTATATAAATATTATAAATTTAAAAGGTTGTTAAAGCATGGGCAGATAGGTTTTATTTTCAAAATGCTGTTCTTAACACAAAAATAAAGGCTTTACTATTTACTTAAGATGTGTGGGAGCTTATCAAAACGACTCAATACCACGACTGGGCTTTCGGCTGAGACTGTGGCATTTTGAATGAGAGAATCCTGGTTAGCAGCAAACCACAGAACAAATAAGGGCAATAAGTTAATTAATTTACCCATAGAAGCTGGAACTTTCTATAATACTTGGGAAACTCGACAACAAAAAATCCTTTGTGATTGTTGTCTGAGTTTCAGTCTCTCATCTCGGGCCTGGGGATGTAGCCCAGCAGCAGAGCACTTGCCCAGCATGTCCAAGAGTCTGGTTTTGAGCCCCAGAACTGCAAAACCAAACAACAAACACCACAAAAGAAATTCAGAGATTTGAGACCTAAATATGGAATTTTGCAAAAGTGGAACAACAGCACTTCAACTTCTCTTGGGACTAGATTTCCATCATATGTTTTGCTAGCAGTTGGCATAGTATGCTCCTGAAGCACTGAAGAAACATCTAGAATAAAGAATGAATTTTGGGATAATGCAGAAAGTTAAGACAGGTATTTTTCTAAAGTATTGCACTAAGCATGTTTGTGACAAATCCTATTTTGTGCAGAAAAGATTCTGTTTTCACATGTACTGAGTCTTGTCATTAAAGAAATCACAAGAGAGAAAGCACAATTTGGACATTTTCCTTGCCCGGGGTAATTTGCGCTGGAGGGAAGAGATCCCGGTGATGGTCATGGTGCTGGAGTCTGGTGGGCTGGCTCCTGGTACTCCTCCATGGTGCATTTCACTGCAAAGAGATGAAAGAGAGTCGGGATCGATTTCCATACCTAGACAGACTTGTCATCTGGAAACCAGAAACTGATGTGTGGGTGAGGCAGTTGCAGCAAAACCCAGAGACAGCCTGCTGGCTCTGGCCCCCCAGATCCTCGGGGAAGAACACAGAGCCATTGTGCTCCAAGGGCTGCACCTGAAAACCCAAGCCGCTTCCCCACAGTCACGGCCACTCTGAATTCAGTTCAGAAAAAGGTCGAAAGAGAGCTTTGCAGGTCCAGGTGCTGAAGGAAGTTTTACTAAAGATGATGACAGATTCCAGGCTCTCAGCTCAACCCAGTCTGTCACCACATGCCCTGCTCCCCTCCACCCCCCCCCCAAAAAAAAAACTTGGGTATTGCTGGGGTCAATGACAAGGTCAGAAGAGAATCGTTTCTCTGTCCATGTGGACAAAAATGTGATCCTGGTGATTTCCTGAGTCTGCCAAACAGGAAAGTTAGTTGGACACAGCCTGGCACTTTCTAAAAGGAAAGTTAATCCCCCCAAAATAAAAGCTACTCCCCAAATAAATATAGAAGTTCATCCCAGGGTGGGCTGGGGACATCCTTTTGGAAAGGATTCTCTCTCTCTCTCTCTCTCTCTCTCTTTCTTTTTTAGTAGCACTGGGAATTGAATCCAGGTCCTCAGGGCACATGTTAGCAGGTGCTCTGCCACTGAGCCAGATCCCCAGCCCAAAGACATTCAATTTTTAATGTTCTTGCCACCAGTGTCCAAGTGCTTGCCTCCGACACAAATGCCTAAGAGTGGGGTCGCGGGCTCCAGCTATTCCAGTTATTCGTGAAGAGCCCTGTTCTAGCAGAAAGTGTTGAGGTCATTACCAAGTCAGTTCATCTACCCCCTTATCCTGATCCCCCACGACTAAGGGCATATACCAGCCAGACGCCCGCACAGCGGAGAGGTCTGTTCCCATCACCAGCAATTTGGGTATTTCCTAATGAAATCGGGTGGACATTGTCAGCGACGAAAATGTCAGGCACACGAAGATTTCCCCAGGATTCTTGGGCATGATTCACTTCAAATAAATCAATTCCAGATCTTCAGCTCTCAGGCATGGACTTGGCCTTGGCAGGTCCTGTGAGTCCTTCAATCTGTCCTTCCCTTCCCCCTGTCCCTGTCTTGGCCAGGTGCTGACCGAGAAGGTGATTTGAAATGCTGAGGGCATCCACACTCTCCTTGGCTTTCCATGTTCCACTATTTTTTTAATAGTGATCAAAATGTCTAACGTGTTTATTTGGCTTTGTGCACTCACACTGTACAGGTCGTGCGTTCCAAACTGAAAATCCAGAATTTAAATGCGCTAACATTCAAAACTTTTTGAGAACTGACTTCATGCCACCAGTGGAAACTACACACTGTCAAGGTACTGATGCACAAAATTATGTAAAATATTGTACAGAATCACCTCCAGGGGATGTGTATTAAAAAAAAAAATAAATGAATTCAGTGTTCAGACCTGGGTCCCATCCCCAAGATATCTTATGATGTAAGTTAAAATATTCTGAAATCTGAAACACTTCTGGTCCCTTTCAGCTAAGGGATAGTTAACCTGTATTAACTCAAACCAAAATCATTTTTCTTCTTGGAGCCTGTGGTCACAGGACCTATTTTTTCAGTGTCAATATGTATCTTTTTGTTCTCTGTATGGACGCTCTAGAGGCAGCCACAGTGAAGACCCTCCCTGCATGCAGACCCCATTAATGTGACACTGATCCTTCACAGCCAAGGACACTCCGCTCCTAAGTGCTCTCCCAGCATCCCTCACGGGTCCCTGGTGGGTGGGTGGCGTGGGGAAATGCTCATTTCCACTCTTGCCATTGTCATGGCCTGCCGCCAGCTGTCCACGGCTGCCCAGCACAGAGCTGGGAAGAGGTGTGCACACGGAACGCCTCTGGGCCACCCGCTTCCTCGTGGGGAGGACCTGGGTGAGCCTGTGCAGCCTCGGGCGGAACTCCAGACCCGCCAGATGGCTCCCCTGAGTGTTTGGGGGACACAGGGACATTATTGGAAATGCAAATTCAAGGCGCCATTCCAGATAGAGAATCAGAAACCAGGGGTGGAGCCCAGCAATCTGCATTAGCAGACCCTGGGGGGGGGGGTTCCCAATAAACATCAGTATGAAGTTTGAGGCCCCCCCGGACGAGGACGACAGCTTCTCCCTCTGGCTATATTTAAGAATCATGTGGTCACTTTCTGGAATTTATTGGTATCTGAGCCTCACCCCAAAAGTCAGCCGTCTTTGGCCTGGAGCCTGGGGATCCATATCTATAGTCAAAGTTCCCGTTTAGCCAGGGCTGAGAAACAGACTTGTGCTGGAATCCTTTAAAGGAGGCTCCAGAGGTGTGTTGATAGGACCTCCAGAAGCGTCTAGAAGCCCCCTCAGGTTCTAAGCATTCCAAGCTGGCTGCCTGTGAGTCACCTACTGTGCAGACGCGCTGCAGGCTGTGGGTAGGCGGAGGGACACTTGGCTTGGGGAGGAATCCCAGCCCCTGTGTTTCCTTTTCAAAGCAGAGAGTTGTCTAGAGCCAAGGGACAGGGAATAAGGGTGGGAGGGAGCCTCACAGAGGAATCGGCTGGGGGCCTGGGAAGTCCCCATCCTCAGTCCCACTCTGCATAGATGTCAGTCTCTGGAGGTGCGACCGTGCGGGAAAGGGTGTCATCAAGTGACACTGAGTCTGATGAGGAATACAGGCGATTACACCCTGTATTTCCTGCAGGAAGCCCGGCATGGTGTCCTGGGAGAGGGGAAGTAGAGGCCATGGCAGGAGGTAACAGGAAACAAATGTCCGTCCACAGCCACTGCATAAACAAACTGTGGTGGGCCTGAGCGGTGGTTCTACAGCAGTGAGCAGGCCTCAAGGTGGATTAGCTTAGCAACACAGAGAGACGATGCCAGGGAGGGTGATGCCTAGTGTGTGATTCTAGTTAGAGCAACTCTAGAGGCCGAGAGAGGCATTCAAAGGTGAAAAGCCCCCTCCCCCAGAAGAAGCAAGAGAGAGGACTTAAGGAATCAGGGTAAGTGGCTCCGTGGGGGTGGGTGGGCTTTAGGAGTGCTGGGCTCAATGGGGGAGCGCTTGCCCAGCACGGGAGGCTCTGGGCTCAATTCTGAGCACCACATGTAAATAAAGTAAAGGTCCATCCACCACTTAAAAAAAAAAAAAGAAGTGCTGCCAGTGTTTCCTTGGCTGGGTGATGCACATGGGTGTGCCTTATATGTTTTATTGTCCCTATTGTGCGTCTATTTCACCACCCCTCCCCGCACACACACACACACACATAGACACAAAGGTGAAAAGAAAGAAACCAATATTCTACTCAAAATTACAATGTCAATCAATAAAAGAAGAGTACTTTAGCCGTTTGGGGAAGAAGGGGTGGTTTGTAAGTGAGCTAGCGCTTATCTGTCGCTGCAAGGATCATAGCGGATGTCTGAAGTCTTGCTATAGGAGCCTATTAAGGATACAGGGTATCCACCTGAGAATCCAAGGTGATTGTCTCCGGGGTGACACGGGGCGGGGAGTGTGACATGGGGCAGTGACGAGGATTGAAGGTGCTCACAGCAGGGTTGGCTTATCATATGCAACATGTGACCCATGAAAATTTTATGCAAGGGTCAAACCACTGGGCGCAGCAGCACACACCGGTAGTCCCAGACGGAGGCTGAGAGGCTGAGGCTGAGGCTGAGGCTGAGGCTGAGGCAGGAGGAGAGAGAGTCTGGGCAAAATAGTGAGAGCCTGTCTTTAAAAAGAAAGGAAAGAGAAAAAGCTTGGGGGCCTGGTCTGGGCAGAACCCAGCCTTGCACGGGCGTCCTCAGTGGAAGGACCCAGGCAGGTGAGAGGCTGGGGAGACCCGGGCAGGGCTGCTGGAAGAGCCAGTGTCCACCCGAGTCTAGAGCATCATCATGGTTGGCTCCCAATTCCATCAGACAGATGTCTCGGTGCCCTGTGTCGTCCTTGTCCCCCTTGGCAGCCTGGTGCCCAGCCAGTTCCGGAAGAGCCGGGAGAGTGGAAAATCCCCGAGAGATGCGCCAGCCCTTGAGCTTCAGTTAAAGGAATGTGACAGAAGGGCCTTGCATACTAACGAGCCTGCGTATGCCTCTGCTTGGGTGCCCTCATCCTCCCCTGTTTGGTAGGTGACAGCCCCAAGGAAAACCTTCCAGCCAGCCGCACAGGACAGAGAGCATGCCTGGTGCTCAGGGAGGGAATCGGGGACCTCAGGGTCATGCAGTGACTCTCGTTGGCCAGACAGGAGACAAAGGACAAGCTGGGGCGAGGATTCAGATTCCTGGGCCCCCCACCAGGCCTCCAGAATCATCGCACCCCAGGCCTGGGGATCAGCATGGGCCCCTCCGCTGCCTCGGGGGGTCCTTGGGATCCCACAAGTTTGGGGAAGAGTGCTGTCACCCGAGGCCTGTTGAGTCCACCGTGGGCAGGTTTGAGGATGCCACCAGCCAGCTGGGGGCACTGGGAAGAGCTCGTGAAACGTGTCGGGTAACGCACTTGGCATGGCGTCTGATCGGAGTTAAGCACTCCAGAAATATTGGCTGCCGTGGTCCTTAGGCATAGCCTCTGCCCTCAACTAGAGGGGGAGCCGGAAACACCCGGGAAACTCTAAGTGCCAGGAGATGCCCACCAACTGCACAGGGAGCTGCCTCTGTGGATGCTCCTGCCTCTGCCTCCCGAGCCGCTGGGATTACAGGAGTGCACCATCGCGCCCAGCATCATGGGTTTTTTTTGGGAGGAGGGTTTGCTCAGATGGGGTCTTGCTATGTTGTCGAGGCTCATCTCAAACTCCTGGTCACAAGTGATCCTCCTGCCTCGGTTTCCTTAGTAGCTGAGTAACTGCATGCACAGTTGGCATTCCTGCTCTTCACCTCTAGAGGATCAAGGTCTCACAACTGCCTCCTGCTAGGGTGGCACATATTTCTATCACCAAAGATGTGACATCGATGTACACAAGACCCAGGTGTTCACCACCCTGTCACCCACCACAGAGCAGCTTAAGAAAAACACCCTGCAATCAGGCAATGACTGTAGGGATCTGATCATTTATAAACTTGACAAAATGGGATGTGGCCTTGAAAAAATGTGACATTGCCAGGTGTGGTGGCACACGCCTGTAATCCTGGTGACTTGGGAGGCTGAGGCAGGAGGATCACAAGTTGAGGCCAGCCTCAGCAATTTAGCAAGGCCTTAAGCAACTTAGTGAGACCCTGTCTCTAAACAAAAAATAAAATGATGTGGCTCATAGTGGAGTGCCCCTGGGTTCAACCTCTGGTACAAAAAAAAAAAAAAAACTCTGATGTTTTTGCAAAGTTCGAATAATGAGGAGAAATGTCAAGGGCACGTTGCCTATAAATTTTGATGAGGCAAATTTGAACTGCTGTATGCCAAGTTAACAATGTCCCCAACAGAGACAAGGACAGGAGCTGAGACACCATCTCCTTACTGTGGTCTTGGAAGCCAACCCTGGTGACGTCTCCAGAGAGACACTGGGATCCAGGTTCTCCTATTGGGCATTCCTGGCTCTTGCTCTTGTCCTTCCTGCCTTTGTAAAGAAAATAAAAATGACCTTCTTCTTTTAGAAGAAGTGGGTCCTGCGTTACACTCCTCCTGGGTGAGGTCTTCATAGCACATACCCTAAATGCGATTCCCTGCACATAATGACATTCATTACCTCCAAAATTACATCCACGGCCTCAACAGAGTTATAGCTTAGCATCTCCCCCTTTAAAAAAAGAAACAAAACAAAACCTAAACAGAGAAAATGAAAGGAAACAGGTAGATTTTTGTTTTTCCAGATGTTCTACAGTGTTCAGCACACGTACTCCTGTGCAATCAGGAGGGGGAGGGACTTTCTAAAGGAATCATTAGAAGGTATCCAGACACAAGAAGAAACATCCTCAGGGGACCCACGCCCAAACGGTACCACTGCACCCAGTCAGCACCCAAAGATGCGGGGAGGTGAGACGTGGGGCCTCTGCCAGTCGGAGGCTGCAGGAGGATTGTGGCCGCTGACTCCAGTCCACCAGATCGAGGGCTGGGAGACTGAAAAGGGCCTTCCACTGTGATCCCATCTTGGTAGAGGGGTCTTCTTAGAGAAATATTTGTAAGATTTTTGCTAGAAAAAGCTTCTGATTCGTGAGCTGCTAGAAAAATAAAGTCCCCCCACCCCCAGGATGCTGCTCCTGTCAGGCTAGACTCTGGGATCCAGCGGACTCTCGATTCAAGCCTGGTTCTGCCAGGCAACACTCCACCTCAACCCCATCCTCAATGTCTTTACTTGCACTATAGGCACACGCAATAATCTCAACTTCAATTCCTTAGAAAACTTGAATGAAACCACCATTTGACCCAGTTATCTAATTCCTCAGTTTATAACCAAGGATTTAAAAACAGCGAACTACTATGACACAGCCACATCCATGTTTATAACAGCTCAAGTCACAATAGCCCAGCTATGGGAACAACCTAGGTGTCCTTCAATAGATGAATGGACAAAGAAAGTGTGATGTATATATATATATATACACAATGGAATATTACTCAGCCATAAAGAAGAATGAAATAATGGTATTTGCTGGTAAATTGATGGAACTGGAGACTATCAAGCTAAGTGAAATTAGCCAATCCCCAAAAAAACAAAGGCCAAAAGTTCTCTCTGAGTTGTGGCTGTTAACCTAAAACAAGGGAGGCTAGGGAAGGGATAATAGAAATCCCCTGGATTAGACAAAGGGAAGTGAAAGGAAGGAGTGGGGAGGGGAATAGGAAAGACAGTGGAATTAACTGGACAGCACTTTCCTAGCCTTGTTTTGAATAACGACCAGGGTAACTCCACATCATGTACAACCACCAGAGTGGGATCCTAAATAGAGTAAGTTATACTCCATGCATGTATAATTTGCCAAAATACATTCTACTGTCATGTATAACTAAAAGGAGCAAATAAAAAAGTTTAAAAATAATAATCTCAACTTCATTGAGTCCTGAAGGAGACGGTGCTTTGTACCTGTGGTACCAGTGTCTGGTACATGTACTAGGTGCTCAACAAATGTGACTTCCTTTCCCCCCATGGTGGACCATAGAAATAAAAGTTGGGTTGCAACTGAAGAGTTCCCTTGGCATCATTTAAAATTCCCAAGATGTCACCCATCTGAAGGATCTGGTAAGCTCAGCTGCCAAACAGCCAAGAACTGGAAACTAAGCCAAGAAGACCAAAGCAGGTGTCTGAAACGGGCTTCTAAACTCTTCATATTTATCCTGGGGGCCTCGGGTCCCCTTCAAGCATGTGTGGTGTGTTCATTTCTTAAGCATCATTCTGGCAAGTGAACCCATCAGATAGTCTAATAGCTTAACTGGATTTGGGAATGAAATGGTGTCCCTGTGGCTGACACCAAAAGGTGTCCCACATCATTAGTCATCAAGGAAGTTAAAGCACAGAGATAGTTAACGTGAAAAAGACTCATCACACCCAGTGTTGGTGAAGAGGCAGAGCAGGCGGACAGCTCCGCATCACTGATGGGAAAGTGCAGCGGTGCAGCCACCTTGGAAAGTGACTTGGAAGTATCTGATAGAACTAAGCAAATGTACACCCTCTGACCCACCATTCCAAATGCGCCACCAAAGGGAAAAGGATCTAAGAGCATCAGAGTAGCAGGATTTCTCATAATGGCCCCAAACTGGGCACGGTATGAGTGTCCATCAGTAGGTGAACGGGCTTACACACTGTGCTCACATTCATACAGAGGAATATTTACACGGCATTGGGAAGAGAGACTCAGTGCTGCCCACAGCTGTCCAGGCCCATCTCCTGATGTAACGCTCAGCAAGAGCCGTCAGTCACAGAGGCCTGAGGGAGCCCCGGGGTGCTGGACACGTGCCCTGTGCTGAGCCAGGTGGGGTCACGCGCAGTAGGCACACGTGATCACGGAGCTGTTAGCTCTGGCCAGTGCATCCTGCTGGGTGTGAGCTGAACCTCAACCACAATAAAATGAAATAAACTTGGAGGAATGGGGTGGCAGGGGGAACAGGCACAGAAACCTGAGGACCCTTCAATTCAGACCCCAGGGGAAGAGCCACACAGCTCAGCAGTGGAATATCAACAGTACCACAGAACCAGCGGGTGCCTGGTACAAGCCCGTAGTCCCAGCTACTCGGGAGGCTGAAGCAGAAGATGGCGAGATGCCGAGGGCTGGGGGCCTCCTCCTTCCCCTCCTCCTCCTTTTTTTTTTTGGTTGGTTTTGAGATTTTTCTGGTTCTTGGGATTGGACCCAGGAACACTCCAGCACTGAGCTACAGTCCCAGCACCCCTTTTTTAATTATTAATTTTGACACCAGTTCTCACTAAGTTTCTGAGGCTGGCCTTGAACTTGCAATCCTCCTGCCTCAGCCTCCTGAGTCGCTGGAATTACAGGCGGATGCCACCATGCCCAGCAGTTTGACGTTGCCTGGGCAGCATAGGAAGACCCCATCTCAAAAGCTACAACTAAACCTCCAAGACAATATCACAGAATTGATTTTTAAAAATTGAATTCCCAGATACGGGACACACATTGATCTTCTTGTGTAACCCTCCCAGCCAACTCTGGAGGTAACTGCTATCATGATTCCCATTTTACTGACTAGGAATTGAAGCTCAGAAATGTTAATTAAGTTGCCCAAAAGTCACAGAGCGAAGGAAATGACCAGGTCAAGGTGCTAACCCTCATCTCTTCATGTAAGAAACCCATGGTCTTAATTACCTCAAGGTAAGAACAGGGCAAAATTAGCAAAGCAGGGGAGTGTACAGTATATATTACCAAGATTTGTGTTTTGTTTTGTTTTACTGGTCTAAATTTTTAAGTGAAATTATTTTTCCATTATAAAAGGAATATATGGGGGCGGGGGGCTGGGGTTGTGGCTCAGCAGTAGAGTGCTTGCCTAGCACGCATGAGGCCCTGGGTCCGATCCTCAGCACTACATAAAATAAAATAAAATAAAGATGTTGTGTCCACCTAAAACTAAAAAATTAAATATTAAAAAATAAAATAAATAAAAGAAATATAGAGTGATTGTAGAAAACGTGATTAACACACACGTATAAAACTCCACGTCCCCCTGCCCCCGCACTGGGAGAACAGATGGTGGAAGATTTCCTTTCTGTAAGAAGTAAATGTTGACATCGGGGTCAATGTCAGGAGCCTGGTAAGTCCACCTCCAGCTCCTCGCGGCACCAGACGTGGAGCTGAATTATTTTTAGGGAAGCGGAGCCAACGCGGGAGCCACGAGGCAGAGGCACCCAGGGAGAGTCTGACAGCCTCCGTGTGCAATAATTGCAGTTTTCTGTTGTTGACTTCTAAAAACAGCTCCTGAAGTCAACTCGCACGCAGCCAGGCTGCTGGAAGGCAGTGTTTTAAAGGGGAACATGAGCTGCCGGGGAAGAGCAAGACTGAGACAGAATCATGGGATTTTCAAGTATTGAACTGGGAAGGACCTTGATTCCCGGAACGGGAGACACTTTGAATGAAGAGCTGGTTTTTGTAGGTGAGGAGGAGGACAGAGGAAGGGAACTGCAGAGGCAGTCAGCAATGCTTGTTGCTAAGAACACACCTCTGGAGGGAAAGGGATCTGGTTCTCCATGGCACCATTTATAACCAGTGACCCACAGAAGACTCTCAGCCCGTGGACCTCAGTCCCATCACCCATAAAGTGGGGATGTGCTATGGTTTAGATAAGTATCCCCAAAGCCCAGTGTGTTGAAGGCTTGGGCCCCAACTCGTGGCTCTACTGAGAGACAGTGGAAGCTTTAGGAGATGGGTCCAGCGGAAGGAAGTTAGGTCACTGGGGACAAGCCCTTGAAAGGGATATTGGAGCCCTGGCCCCACCTCTCCCTCTCTCTACAACAGGTTCCCTGCCATGTGTCACCTCACCACAGGCCCAAAGCAAGAGGACAAACCAATCCTGAAATCTCTAAAATCATAAACCAAAATGAACCTTTTTTCATTTATAACATGATTATCTCAGGTGTTTGTTACAGTAACAGAAAACTGACTAACACACAATAGGCTAGTAAGAGTTTCTTTTCAATAGAGTATAAAGCCAGGCATGGTGGTGTACAGCTATAATCCCAGCAGCTCCGGAGACGGAGGCAGAAGGATCACAAGTTCAAAGCCAGCCTCAGCAAAAGTGAGGCACTAAGCAATTCAGTGAGATCCTGTCTCGAAGTAAAACACAAAATAGGGCTGGGGATGGGGCTCAGTGGTTGAGTGCCCAAAGTTCAATCCCCAGTAACCCCTGCTCCCCCCAAAAATAGAGTGCCAGAATGAAATATGCTGGTGCATATTGCACAACACATGGCAAATGTTCAATATAATTATTTCTTAATTATGCAAGAAATGCAGGTACTATAGAAAAATGGAATAGTATTTCAGTCAATATTTAAAAATTTCTTTAAATAATTGAGTAAACCTGTGTGTTATTCATAGTACTGATATCTCCATATGTTAATCTTTTCTTTCTACATTTCAGTTTACAAGGGTAGGTCCATTTCACAATCAGTCAAACCGCGTGGGGACTGGAGTTTCGGCACAACAGTTAAAACAGCCACCATCCACTAGGTAGTCCTTCGAAATTCTGTGTCTTCAAAAGCCTGGTGAGTCATGGGCGTGAATGAACACAGACAAACCCCGCCAGCCACGTCTTATGACTTTTTAATTTATTTCTGCGTTCTCAGCTGCTGCTGCCAAGACTGAACCTCTAGAAATATCCCAGGCATTCTGAATGAGCTTAGGGTATAAACAGTTCCCATCCCTGTTCAGACTGGCAGAGGCCCTGGATATTAGATGTTGCCTTTAAGAAAAAGAGAAGCAAGAAACAAATCCTGCCGTTTATTTTTAAACAACTCCTCCACAAGTGCAATGAGTTAATGAATAATGGAGAAATTATCACAATCTGTACTTGGGGATTCTCAGGCAGATTTTCCTCATCTTGATCCCTGACTCGGAACCCAGGCAGACGGGGCCCAAGTCAAGAAATTCCAGGGACGAAGAAATCAACTTATCAAGCATCGCAGAAAGGATAGGCTAAGGAACATTGCAAGAGCTTCCTCTACCGTTATTTCTAGTCGGAAAGCCCCCTGGTGCCCTGGAAAGAAAATGGGAATGTTTTCAACCTCTCACTGAGGTCGACCCAGCTCTCTGCATACAAATCTCTGTTTTTAGAAAGAGTGCTTCAGTCCACCTATGCCATTTTTACTCTGTAAATATCCCCTAAACGCATCCACTTCTGTCCATTCTCACCCCCACCACGTGGTCGGATCCGCGCCCCACCTGCAGCCACACTAGTCTCTACACAGCCCTGCTGATGCTCGTGGGATCCACTCCAAAGTCCTTGCTAAGGCCCAGGGCCACTGCATGTTTGCTTCTCAACAAGGACCTAAGCAATAGATATTTGGGTCTTTGTTCTGGTTTCCTGACATGCAGTTCCTAAAACCCTGGGAATCTCTGTAGTGGCAAGTGTCTTTTTGTATGCTAATGAGGTGACTGACCGACAGCTGGGGGCTCCTGGAAAGCCTCAGAATCGGGACTGGTTGCCAGGGGAACCTAACTGAAGGGTTGAACCTTCAGCACCACCCCAAGCTCCGTGGAAGAGGGAATTGACCACCAATGGCCAATGATTTAACTAACCATGCCCACCTAAGAGGACGAGGTTCAGAGGGTGTCTGGGTGTCGAGTACCACCTGAGGTGCTGGGAGGGAGGGTGGCACTCCCAAGAGGACAGGGAGGCTCTGCACCCTTCCCACATGCCTTGCCATGTGCATCTCTCCTATCTGTCCCCGAGTTACACCTGAGTTACAACCTGGTAAGTACATCGACTTCTGAGTTCTGTGAGCCACTACAGAAAATGATTAGACCTGAGAGGAGGTCCTGGGAACTCGGATTTTAGCTGAGTTGGAAATCATTTGCAGGTCCCCTGGGGACTTGCTATTCCCCATCATATGAAGTGGAAGCAGTCCTGTGAGGTTGAACCCTTAAACTGGGGCGTCTGTGCTAACTCCAGTTAGTGTCAGCATTGAGCTAAATCCTAGGACTCCCAGGTGGTACCGGCAGAGAATCAGAATTGTTTTGTGGGGGTGGTGATGGGGGAGGGGCAACAGACTCTATGGTATGATTTAGATCTTAAATGTCTCTCAAAACTTTTTCACTTTTAAAGTTATTAATCTCAGGTATTTTTTGTCACAGGGATGGAAAACAGACTGATACAGAAAATTGGTACTGAGAGTGGGGCCATGCTGACCAAGTGGTTCAGAGGCCTTTGAACTAGTTCACATGAGGAGTTTGGATAAGCAGCGTAGAAAAAGCTCAGAATGCTACAAATGAAGCTTAATGGGTGATTCTGGTGGGAGCTCAGGATATCAGAATGCCGATAGGAAAACAGACAGTAAAAGCTGTGCTCATAATGTTTCAGGTGGGAACCAGGACTCTACTGGGAACTAGAGGAGAAGCCATTCCTGTTCCATTCTGACAAAGAACCAGTCTACATTTTGTCCATGCCCTGAGACTTTGTGTGAAGCCGACTATAAAGGTGATGAACTAGTTTATCCGGTAGAAGAAATGTCCAAGCAGTAAGGCACTGAGGCTGTGGCATAGTTATTGCTGGCTGTTTAAGCAAATGTACAGTGAGAAAATTGGGAGCAAAAAGCAGAGTGGAAATATTTGGAAAACTTAGCAGTTTTGCCAGACGAGGAGTGTGCATTTAAAGTTACAGCTAAGGAGGGTGTTGTGCTAAAGATGCTGAAGAGATCGGAACCATTAAAAGGAAAGAAAGAAACCAACTACTTTTGACTGAGATAATAGGAAAGATGCCTTGAGAGCATCTCAGGAATTGGAAGATCCCACTCATGGCAGGCTCAGGGCATAAAAGTGTAGGCTCACTTCATGAGACTTTGCTTTAAGAAGAGAGTCCTGGAGGTGCACCCATCAGACTTAAGAGCCATGAGCATTTTTGTGATGAAATTTTAGAAAAGGAAAGCACGAAGTATTACACCAAATTTACTTTATCTATAGATAATAGGGTGGTATAACACATATCAGGGGAAGAAGATTCAGGTAGGACTACAGTCTGTACTTGTTGCTTCTGGGTTGACTGAGATTAGTAGTCCAGAAAGTTCATACGTAAGCAGGAGGTAGTGGCACCTAGGAATGTGATGTCTGTGGATTTTAAGTCAAGGTTTTGAAACATTCAGGAATGGGTAACAGGCTTTTATTGGCTTCAGCCAATAGCTGTTAATTAGTTAATTTCCTTTATCTCTCCCCCCCCCCACAATCCTCTGGCCTGTGTAATTAAATTTAGAAGATATTGAAATTTTATTTTATCAATGATAATAATAATTATTATTATTATAAGTAGGATTACTGAATTCCAGATGTTGTGGTAGGCCATGTAATCTTGGAAACAACTCCATGATGATATTATTATCCCCATTTTTCAGGTGAGAAAACTGAGGCTTAGAAAGATTCATGACTTTTCTAAGTGAGATCTGATCTTCATTTATCTGCCTATTCTGCTGATTTTAGGGAAATCATATCAAAATTTGAATTAAAAGATTAACATTTTCAATATGTAAAAAATATCTTCAACAGCTACACAAATAAAAATTAAACTCTTCCAAAGTCATTTCTGGGAAATATATCTTAAAACACTAATCTGAAGAGCATACACTGATTTAGAAATGAAGCTGGCCTCAGCAGCAATATATTTAACCAAATGATATAACCAATCATGTGTAAAAGAGGTTTATAACACGGGGGAGAGGTTTATAATGTAGAACTAAAAAAAGCAGGAACTCATGAAAATAACTACCCTACAGTACGCTCCTACAGATCATAAAATCGAAAAGAGTGGTATTTAAAAAAAAAAAAACTCAAAAGATGATGGTAAGTGGAGACTTAAGGAACCATCAACAGCCCAAAGGTGTTGGGGTGGGGGTAGGGAACAAAGTAGGTGACCTCACACTTTCCAATTTTAAAATCTGTGAGATACTGAATAAGGATGAACATACAGATCAATTGAACCAAATGAAGAGCCCAAAAATAAACCTTTGCACTTATGGTCAATTGATTTTCAATAATGGTGCCAAGAGTATTCAGTGGGTAAAAAATAGTCCTTTAACACATGCTGCTGAAGCAACATGCACAAGAACGAGGTTAGACCCTCACCTCACACAGAAACAGAAATCGGCTCAAAACGGATCAACAGCCTAGCTGAAAGTGCTGAAATCTTCGACTCTTAGGGAAAAGTGAGTCAAGATTCCTGACCTGGGGTCAGTCTGGATTTTTAGATATGACAAAAAAAGTCCCAGGCAACCAATGACAAACAAACCGGACATTATCAAGTTTAAAAGCTTTTGCATCTCAAAAGGCACCGTGTTAAGAAGGAGAAAAAAATTCACAGAATTACAAATCATATATGCAATCAGGGACTTTTATCTAAAATATCTAAAGAACTCTTACTACTCAATAATAAAAACTAACAATCCAATTAAAAAGGACAAAGGATCTGGACTGATATTCTCCAAAGAAGATATTCCAATGGCCAACAAGCCCAGAAAAGATGCTCAACAGGGTTGACCATCAGGGAAATATAAAGCAAACTGCATGAGATGCCACTTCACACCCACACACCCAGCAGGATGACTTTAATCAAACAGACAGACAGTAACAAGAGTTGGCAAGGGCGTGCAGAAATGGGAATCTTCTGGTGGAAATGGACTCTGGTTCGGCCACTCTGGGAAACGTCTGGCAGTGCCTCCCACTGTCAACCCTAGAGTTCTCATTTGACCTAGCAAGTCTGCTCCTGTGTTCCCAAGGGGATGGAAACCTGCGCACGAAGGTTCGCAGCAGCATTATTCATCATATCTCCAAGGAGGGAAAAGCCGCAATGCACGGTACGTGCACTAGATCACTTGAGTCTCTGCAGGATCGGGGAGGGGGTGCTTTATCGTTCCCATTGTCCAGAGGAGGCAACTGGGAAGCTCTGAGAGGGTAAGGAGCTTGTTTCAAGTCACGTGGCCGGTGAGATTTTGTATGGGAGCAATAGCTCAAGTTTTTCATGTAGGCTTTGAGGTTGGGTTATTCATTTTATTTTTTAGTTAACAGATAAACAATCAGGAAGGTTAAATGCATTGTTCACAGACACGCAGCTTAGAAGCCTCTAGCCAGAGTTTCAGAGCAAGTCTTGGGACTCCTTTATCTCTACCACTAATAGCTGCTCATTCTGAAAGCTTCAAATGTCACTTAGAAACCTCTTAAATGACAAGTCTCTGAATGCTATGAAAAGCAAATGAGGGCAATTCCAACGCACCCAGCAGCAACAGAAGACCCCTGAGCCTCCTCCGTCTCCCTCCTACTTGAACAGGGGCAAAATCAGTCATTTTAAGAAGTTTTCCTACACACCAAAGTGTAATAGATGACTTTTTAAGGTCTCATGATACTTTTCTATCTTTTTCATAGTGAGAATGCATTACTTTGATAAGAGGACAGGTTTAAATTACATTAAAAGGATCTGGACTGTCCTTTTTAACACCTAGCCTCCATAACTCTATGCCTTTAAATTTTTCCACATCCTGGCCTAATGAGGGCTGAATCTGAAAATTGGCAAGACACATTAGCCGTCCAGATCCTAAATTTAGATTCTAAGGGTGAATACTGTGTGTCAAATACGCATGCGGAGAGGAGGCAGGGCAGTTTGGCAGGCTGGATCAGGTCCCTCTAAGCCAGATAACAGGCATAAAGGGGCATGAGCTTTATTCCCTCAGCAGTAGAATCAGAGGTTAGGTCTTGATGAGCTGCCTTCAAAATGAACAGCAACAGATTTTCCCTGAGCATTTTAGTTCCATAAATAACACTCTTGCACTGCAGCATAATGAGGGAGGGAAGAGAGAGGATTCTGGAATCTCTGATCCACCCTGCTACTCTCTGGCTATATTGTTTAACCTCTCTGTGCCTCATTCATAAAATGGAAACCTCAGAGGGTTGTTATGAAGATTCATTGAGTTGCTACTAGTGCCATGCTCAGGAAAATGATTACCTCATAGTAAGCATGCAATTTCCCGGGGGAATTCCGTGTTATTACAGAAAATATGAATAATCAGAAAAGAAGAAACAATCGCCCACATTTCTTTTAGAAAAAAAAAATAGGCAAATATCAACCTATCTATCACCTGCTTCACTCTTACTTAGAAATCATCACTATTAGCATTTAGGGTTATTTTCAAACATTTTTTTTGTCTTTATTCATATATACTATGTGTGAACTATCTTCTTCTTTTGTTTGGAAACAGATCTGTATACTTGAGATTGACCTTGTCCACAGTGCTTACCAAGCTGAATGATTTGTGCAGAAGATCATTCATTCAACCAACAGATATTTCTCGAACATCTCCCCTGTGCTGGACCCTGTTCCAGGTGCTGAGATCACAGCCATGAGCCAATCAGGAAGGACAGGGGAGTTCCTGCAGCCAGAAGCCTGGCGTTCTAGTGCAGACCCACAGAAAATAAGCCAAATAAATCCCTAAAATCCTGGGTGACTCAGAAGACCTAAATACTTAAAGATTATTATCACAAAGAGACTTGGTAAGGGCAGGAACACAGCGAACTGTGCACCCTCACAGATGCTCAGCAGGTGCCCAGGGGACATGGAAGGAGTGGGGCTTCCTGCCCCCTGGACGGCCTCACCCCCTGTCCTTCATGGCAGTGATGGCTGAAGGGCAGCCACATTTCTTTACTCCCCCAAGTCCCCGAGGAGGAGATCACACTAATGCTAACTTCCTGATTGGTCCCCACCCAAAGGAGTGTGTTGGATCCACTTTGGGGATGGGTCAGTGCTTTCTGACTCACCAGCAGATAAGCTGTGAGATGGGCACACACAGGGTAGAGGGAGGGGGCAGGCAGAGTGGCCAGGTAGGATCCACGGAGAGGGTGACAGGAAGCATGGAGACACGGGGGGCTGTCCTTCCCTGTAACTGCTGAATGGCGTGAGCTAGGACTCACATACCGAGCAATCGGCCCGTTGACAGCGCACAGTTCAGTGGGCTCGGGCGTATTCTCACACGTGCCACCACGAACACTGTCGATTCTCCAACATTACGTCACCTGGCAGAAGCCCTGGACCTTTAGCTGCTGTCCCCTCAGTCCTGCAGCCCCAGCCCTAGGGCAACTGCTCATCCACCTCCTGTCTCTAACCACGTGCCTGCTCTGGACCGTTCATGTCACGGGGTGACACAACAGGTGGCCCGTGTCGGGCTTCTTGGGCTCATCTGTGTCACCCAGGCGTGGCCTTTCATCTCTCGCTGCGGTGTGACCTTCTGAACTCCTCTTGCTCTTTTAAAGAGCATAGACTCCCCGCTCCCCACAGGAAGACGGAAAGGAAGGCTGGGAGAAGGGCAGGGCGGGACTGGAGTGGTGTCCACCCAGCGTCCCCATGCCCAGGCAGGACATCCCAGAGTGAGCTGATGGACGGTGGGAGCTGTCACTCATCAGCCCGTCCGAGCTGGCGTGAACTAACTGGGCAGGCGGGGTGTGGCTGGAGGAGGTAGGACACGGGTGTGTGCCCTGGGAGGGGGCATCTGCCCTGCAGCCCCTTCCCCTTGCCCTCCTACTTCCTGGCCACCATGAGTGGCCCTGCTGCCTCTGCCACACCCTTCCTGAGGCATGACGTTCCGCCTTATCTTGTCCTAGAGCAATGGAGTAGCCGACCGAGGACTCAATCTCTGAAACCGTGAGTTACACTGAACTTTTCCAGGTTTTCTGGTCACGGTGGTGAGCACCTGCTGAGCACAGGTGGTAAGCTCTAGGCTCCCCCAGCTCTGTCACTCCACAGTGTGCGACCCCAGACACACAGCTTGCTGCTCTGAGAGATGGGAGTTTCTTCTCACTCCACCTGCTGTCAGACTAGAAATGACAGATGTGAAGTCCTGGCTCGCCGTAGGCCCTCATGAGTTAGAGCCATGACAGGGACCACAGCAATGCCATCCCGCGGCTGCCACAAGACAGGACATGGCAGGTGCAATTTCCCACTGCCCTCCCCCTGTCAGTTCCAGCTTTCTTTCAGAAAGTCACCTCTGGGTGTGACAGACCCAAATGTGGTGACAAGAGGGGTTCCCAGTACAGAATATCTTCTTCCCGTCTTCTCAAACATGTGGTCAACTTCACAAAAATCTCCTTTCAACATTCAACATTCCCATCTTCCCCCCACATGCCCCCGCTCCTGCAGTGCTGGGGACGGGACGGGGCCTTGCACACGCTAGACAAGTGCTCTGAGCCCCGAGCCACACCCCTGCCCGCCCCCAGGTCCTCTTAAATTCCCAAATACCCAGTCCACACTTCCTTCTTCTCCCTGCTGACCTCTAAACTTCCGGTCAGTCTCTGGGCCTTACCCATCCTACCCAGTTCTCCTCCATCTTACACGTTCACCATCTATTGTTCTTGCCCTCGGTCTTGAGATCAAAGTCCCCAACTCAACACCCACCACAGGGACAATGGCAACAGATCTCTCTGGGTCTGGAGCTGCCCAGCAGGAGGCCTCTTTCTGGAAGGGAAAAGGCCCACAGCAAGCACCAGGAGACGCTCTGTCTTATTGTCATAGACATTTCCTGTCCACCCCTTCCATTGCCAAAGCCGCAGGCAAGGCCCACCAAGTTAGTGCATTGCAGAGCTGGGCCATGAATTCAGATCCCTGAGTTTTTATCCAAATGAAATTGCATTGGTGAGAAAAGTCACACAAAGGAAGAGTTTGAATCCAAAGCTATTACCTGGGATCCTGTAGTTAATCCACAGTATTAGGGTTTGGCTAAAGTGGTTACAAGGTTCTCCACTAAGAACAAACCCACATAATCACCTCTCTGGTCTCTGACCTGATCCAGCCTTGAGAACCACTGCCATGGGTCAATGATCTAGAATAAAAACGTCCTTTTTGAGGACATCTTGAAACTTTCATTAAAACCAAACACCAGTGGTTGACCATTCACTTTGTGCTGGCCACCTGTTTACTGCCACACCTGGCTGTCTTATCACAGGAGCCCTTTGGGACAGGTCCTAATTGTCCCCAGGTAGCAGGGGAGAAAACAGTCTTAAGAGGAGGAAGAACTTGCCTGTGGCCTCTCTGGTGAGAAGAGGCAGGACCCAGGTTCTGGCAGCTCCCAGATCCAATATGCTTAATCGTGACTCATATTAATCGTATGTTGAACAATTTGCCTAATAATAATAATAGTTTCCTTTTGTTGATCATGTATTATGAGCCAGATGCTATTCCAGTTAATTTAGTTCTCATAGAAACCCTACTCGGGACTAGGGATGTGGCTCAGTGGAAGAGTGCTTGTCTCACACCAGGGAGATCCTGGTTCAACCCCCAGTGCTGCGAACAAGCAAACAAAACAAAACACCTACTGTGTGGTAACTAACGTTAGTGCTGCCATTTCTTGCTCTACAGTCACAGAAAGATTAAGCCACCTGCTCAAGGTTGCCCAGTTGAGAAATAGGGAACTTACTCCAGCCTGGTCATGACCCTTCCAGAGGTTTGTAGAATTATCTAGATCTTACAATAACCTTCTGCCTCAGCATAATTACAAAGAATAATGCTAAACAGACAGATGACAGAATGAAGCTAATGAGGTTGGGAGTGCTCATTTACATAAACTTACATTCAGGATCTTGAATTTTGGGAGCAAACCATTAAGAAAGGAAATCATCTTCTATTTACTTTTGTTTATTTATTTTTTTAAGAGATGTTGCCCAGGCTGTCCTTGAACTCCTGGACTCAAGTAATCTCCGTGTCCACCTCCTGAGTAGCTGGGACTACAGATATGTGCTATAGAGTCCTGCTTATGTTACTTTTTAACCTCATCAGAACAGTCTAGATCTGCAAGCGTTTCAATAGAAGCCCTGTTCTAGCTGGACAGAACTTCTGCAAGTTTTAAATGAAAAGATACATGTGAAAGTTGATGTCATCCAAACTCCCCCACATGCTGGGTGAGTCTTAAAAACAGAATTGATGGAAGTAATACCAAGTCATGAACTCGCTAGATATATCCTGGTCAAATTTACAATTCTTCCATGGGTTAAAAAGGAGAAGGAACTAAGGTTTGAGGAGACAAGAAAGAAAAAGGTTTAAATGAAAATGACAGATTATAGATATATTTCTTCTTCAACAGCCACGGTGTTATCAAAACAATGAATCACGACAAGGCATACTAATTCTTATTTTACGAGGAGGGAAAATGAAACATAATGATTACATGACCCAGCAGAAGTCTCCCAGTGGGTTGGTGGCATTAAGTACAAATTGATGCAACATTTTTTATCATAATTTGGTGATTGCTGTCTAAATTTAATACATGAATGTCCTTTGACAGAGCAATTCCACTTCTAAGAGCTTGTCCCATGGAAATATTTCTATAAGTAACAAGAACACGCTTACAAAAGTGCTTCTGGAGCATTGTTCATGATACAAGCCAAACATCCATTCATAGGGATTGGTTAAAAGTGTGGTACAGGCCTGTCATTCTTCTGGAGCCACTAACAATAATGAGATAGACCTGTATCATTGGTATGAAAAGAGGTCCATGATATGTTGTCAGCTGAAGAAAAAAAAGCAAGTTAACGTACAATAACCATAATATAAATATATTATATAAATATATGTGCTTATACATATTTGTGTGCTGATAGTAGGTGGCACTACAGGCTGACACGCTCAACAGCGGCTGCCTCACTGGAGGTTGGACCTTTCTTGCTGCATGAGATCTTCTGTTTATCCTCACCAAGGGTCTCAGCTAATTCCAGAACCAGCTCCTGAGCCACAGCCTAGGACACTCCCCGCACTGGGTCCCCTTGGGTGGCAAAGCTCTTCTCTGCTCCTCACCTGTAAGGCTGGATGCAGATAAGAATGTCCTCCTCCTTGTTCACTTGACCTTGCCTTCCTGCTCTAATAAAAACATCTCCCCAAAATATAAGGTATAGAATCCTACAGCCTTCAGGTGGGGACTCGGCCTCCCCCACCTGGGAGCCTCCCCTGTACCTCTGGCCTGCAGTCATTTCAACGTCCATGCACGGTGGGAAGTGTGCCAGAAGCTGCTGCTGTCCAGCTGGGGGCTGGCAGGTCTCCAGATGGGAGGCTCTGCACTGGGCACTTGGGTTCCTGGGTGGCCCTTAGCTCCTTGGCATCAGGCAGATCTGGGTTCAAATCCCTGGTCTCTGGCGCTATGGGCTGTGTGACCTTGAGCAAGTCTTATACTCTCCCAGCCCCAGTTTCTGCATCTCAATGTGAAGGAGGCATCTTCTCTGAGTTCTGAGCATCACACTGAAACATGGAGTACTAGGCATAGCATGTACTGAGGCAGGTACGTGCTCCATCAATCACAATCACGCCTTTGTTACAGGTCTTCTCTGCTCTCAGAGATGCACCCGGGAACAGCATAGGAACTAAGTCCTGACAGCATCCTCAAGACACAAGTAGGTGGTGTGGCCAAAATGAGGAGCTTATTTATTTTAATATTTTTATTGGTGCTGGGGCTTGAACCCAGGGCCTCGTGCATGCTAGACAAACCCTCTACCATTGAGCTGCATCCCCGGCTCAAGAACGTCCCTTAATCCACCGGCAAATCCTAATAGCTGGGACTGGCCATACAATCTCTCTCTGGTTTCTATCCCTTGCTTGGGCTCCTAGATGGGAGACACTGAAGCTTGGTGTAATGTGCTACCCCCCCCCCCCCCCCCGCGTCCTCTCTAAGGCTGAAAAACCAGGTTTCAGTTCCTAGGAAGCGGTACCAAACAGCAGTGCTGTTTCCTTTATTGTTGTGGCTTCTAGGAAACTAAGGGCCGTATTTCTGTTTATTGTAGGAACATTTTTGACGCCATTATTCACATTGCATAACGTGTTAGGGATGGGCCCAGTACTTCCTCAACCAGTGGATTGTCATTTTTTCTTATAGACACTGAATTATGTAACAGGTTGTATTTCCTCTTTGCCTTTTCTCTTCTAAGAAACCTCTGTGTTGGCCAGAGGGTACAAACTTTCAGTCATAAGAGAAATTAATTCTGTGAATCTAAAGCAGATCATAGCAACTATAGTTAATACTAGATTGTTTACTCGAAATTTGATAAGAGAGCAGATTGTAAGTGTTCTCACCCCCCCACACCCACACCCACACCTGCACTCACACACTCACCCCAAACGAATGGTGATAGATATGTTAATTAATTTGGTTGTGGTGATGATTATGCAATGTATGCACATTAATTAAATCATCACATTGTACACTTTGAACATACACAATTGAACATAAAACAATTTTTGTTTGTCAGTTAAATATTTAAAAATTTAAAAAATCTCTAGCAAGCATAGTCCTTGAAGCGAGTACTTTACTAACTGCAGTTAGTGGTTTTCCTTGTTCCCAAATATTAATTTTTCCTTGACTCAATTGCTGTATTTACTTAAAAATCTTATATTTTATGTGTTTCTGTAACTATTACAAATCTCTGAAGTAGGGAATAAACAGTTAAGGAAATAAAAAGTAAATAATCCATTTCCTTTGACAGGTAAATAATCAATTTCCCTGCCACCATTTCCTAAAAAATCAAGTGATAAAGTAATTTAGAGATTATTTGTAACCGGACACGGTGGTGCAGGCCTGTAAGCCCAGAGAACTGGGAGGCTAAGGCAAGAGGATCCCAAGTCCAAGGTCAGCCTCGGCAATTTAGTGAGAGCTGTCTCAAAAATAAAAATCAAAAGGGCTGGGGATGTAGCTCAGTGATAGAGTACCCCTGGGGTTCAATCCCCAGTACTGAGAAATAAAGAAAGAAAAAAGATTATTTATATATATATAAATACACATACAGTGTTAAGAAATTTATCTAATGGGGGGTATGTGTGTAATATAATCTGATTTTATAGGAAAATGTTTTTATGGTTTCCTTCTCTCTGCTCAAAATGAGATTCCCAAATAAAATGTGGATATTCAATTACAAAGCACATTTAAAAACACTCACTGACTATATGAAGCTAAAATATGCTATTCTTCAAGACAGGATTTTTACTGCATCTCAAAAATGACTTAGGCATCTTCTTTTGAGTTGCACTGGCTGAAATTCTTAACACACACACACATTTAAAAATAATCCCCACATCTGTCCCGATGGATAGAGACTGGAGGATAACTTCACACCATTTCTGTCCTAGAAGAGAACTCGGCTCTGACTTGGTGTAACATGAGATGGGTTATATACCACCGTGATCTACCCGACAGCTGACACTGCTCTCCCTAGACCTCCTGTCTGCCCTGAGGTGCTCCAAGAAATGAACTTGGCAAAATTTATTCATGTTCTAAATACCAATGACAATATGGGTCATAAAGTGATGTGTCTGCCGGATTTGTACATAGATGAAGCTCTTGTTTTTAAAAAATAAAGTTGAATTTCATTTGCAGTGGCTCTACTATGTTTTGTGGCAGGTCTGAAGAAGAGCTAGCCTGGGCGTCACGTCACTTTCAAATTGCTGCATTTGTGGTGTCATTGTCATTGCAATGTCACCTTGGCTAGGGACATATATTTTTTGCAGTGCTGAAGAGGAGCCCAGGGCCTTATACTTGCAAGGCAAGTGCTCTACCACTAGCAGTATCCCCAACCCTAGGGACATAAATTCTCTAACCCTTCCCCCCACCCAGATTCATGAGGTTGAAAATGGGAAGTCACTCAGGTGCATAACATCATAACAGGATTCCGCTTGGAGATACCATGGAGGAAACAGAGGGTTCTACCTCACCTGGTGAGCTGCAGATTGCATCCTGCTCCTTGTGATTCAGCCCCTACTGGGAAGCCTCAGTCAACTCAAACATAAGCAAAAAAGAATCCTGGCACACAATAATAATTTAGATATACCAGGTCCTGCTCAAGAAGATTCTAGAAGTTTGGGTCTGATGATAAAATCCAAGAGAGTGGCTTGTGGGGCTGGCGTGCAGCTGACTAGCATGAATGAAGTTCCGACCTGGATCCCCAGCACCACAGAAGAAACACAAAGAGAACCTGTTTCTGCTTTTCCCCTCAGAGATGTGTAAAAACACTGGACAGAGAAAGGGAAGACCAGGGCCTAGCCCCAGGCCCCACTGCTGTGTGACGGTGAGGAACTTCTCAACCCTTCTGGGACTCTGTCTCTGTCTCTCTCTTTCTCCTAGTACTGGGGATAGAACCCAGGAACACTTTACCACTGAGCTACATTCCCAGCACTCCCCCCACACACCCACACACTTTTTAATCAGACAGGCAATTTAGCTAGGGCTGGACTTCAACTTGCAATCCTCCTGCTGAGCTTCTACTTATAAAATGAAGCCCAAAGCTTCATACCCCAGATATGTCTGTGCAGACCATCTGCTCAGGACCAGGCTTGGTGCAAGGCAACATGACGAATGAGATAAACACAGACTCAAATGGAACCACATGGAGCTCAGAGTGTATCAGAGGAAACCAACACACAATTGTTAAATGCACAATATTTCAGTTGTGTTGATAACTAACACTGATGGGGACTATGTATCAGGATTAAAGATGATCCTTGGAATCCTGTAACAACTATGTGAGACAGACAGGTCCTATTATGAGAGCCATTTTATATGTGGAAAAATGGATGCTTAATGAAGTTAACTAGGTCAGGGTCGCGTGGAAAGAAGTGGTAGTTTGGATTTCAAGGGCAACTTTTACTTTTTTTTTTTCCCCCAGTACTGGGGATGGAACCCAGGGCCTTGCACATGCTAGAGAAGTCTCTACCACTGAGCTCTGTCTCCAGCTCCCCATTTTCTCTCAAGTGATCCCAGACTTGGAGACGACCTTCAGAATTGGCCATTTCACAAAAGGGCGTCTACCACTGTTCCACACTGGGGCTTTTTCTGAAGACCCCTATTGTTCAGAAAGCACTGCTCCTGAAGCCCTAGGAAGGCCACAGGCAGACAGCAGCAGGTGGCCAGATTTGACTGCTTCCACTCTGCCCTCCTGCTGGCCCGTAACGCCATTCAATCTGCTCCGCTCTCCTGGCTCCAGAGCAAGCCAAATCAACCCACAGCAAATCAACTCCAAAGAATATGGAAAAATAGCAATAAATAGACACTGTACTTCCCTTGACCTTTAAACTGATTATAGCCCTGATTGTCTTCCAGTTCTGAAGTGTAATGAAGTGGCAGTTGTGCATGGGAGAGTGGCCTGGGCTGAGCCAGCGGTGATCGGAGCCCGAGCTGCTGCTTTATGAGGGATCCCCAATGGGATGTGCTCCTACTCTGTAGCCGTTTCTGGGTATTGACTCATTTAAGCCTCACAGTTCCGTTCATGAATCTCATTTTTACTTATGCTCACTTTGTGCCAGGTGCTATGCCAGGGGATGAGACAGGCAAACCAGATCTTTTTCTCATGGAGCCTATATTCTTGTGGGAAAGACACAAAATTGCCAGATAAACAAAACCCAGAAGCCCAGTCAAGCATCAGCTGGACTTGCCTTGCTGCTCAGAGCTGAGAACTGGATGCTTAGAGGACTCCATGTTTTTGTGGCCTGCCCCCCACAATACGGGGATCACACCAGGGGGGACTCTACACTGAGCTACATCTTCAGCCCTTTGTAATTTATTTTTTTGAGACAAGGTCTTCCTAAGTTTCCCAGACTGACCTTGATCTTTTGATCTTCCTGCCTCAGCTTCCTGTGTGTGCACCAACACACCTGCCTCTGGATTCCATGTTTTAAAAGAGCACAAAGTAACTGGAGATCCTGCACCTCCTTAGGGTCTCCACCCTGGCTGAACGTCAGCACCAGGAAGATCAATACTCAACACTGATGCCTGGGGCTCACCCACAGCAATGATGTCAGGATCTCTGGACATGAGGCCCTGGAATTTTTTTTTCACTTAAAAGCTCGAAATAATCGTGAATTTATAAAAGAGTTGCAATAATTGTACAAAGAACTCCCAGATGCACCATTTTTTTTTGTATTTCACCATATTTACACTGGCATTTTCTATGTGTAGGTGCACATGTGCTTGTGTGGTACACATTATCTGTTTCTGAATTACTTAAGACCAATCTGCCTATCATGTCCTTTGACCCCTAAAACCTTCAGCATGTATCTTAAGCAAGAGCTGAGGCCTGGGGACATGGCTCAGTGGTAGAGAGCTGGCCTAGCAGGTGCCAGGCCCTGGGTTCAATCCTCAGCTCTGCAAGAAAACAAATAAATAAGGCAATTTCTTACTTGATCTGAGTTCACTGATCAAAATCAGGAAAGTTAGTACTGTTACTTTTTAGCTAATATGAAGCCTGAATCTCAGGTTTAATGAACTTTATCAAATTTTTCCCTGTCCAGGACCCAGTCTGGGATGGTGCACAGCATTCGCCTGCCCTGTCTCTTTGGTCTCCTCTCCTCTTGTCTCTCTTGACTTCGGCATTTTTTGAAGAATCAGTTCTTTTATAACATGTCCTTCACTGTGCGTCTCTTTCCTCATTATCACATTCAAGCTATGGGTTCTGGACAGGAGTAGCACATAAGAAATGTGTCCTCTGCACTTGATATCAGGAGACGCATGAAATCGGCTTGTCCCTTTCCTGGTGCTATTACTTTTGAGCATGAGGCCACTCTGAGGGCTAGCTGTCTCTCCTTTGCCATCCTGGAGAGGCCTGGCTATTGGGTAAGGAGACCCCAAGAGAAAAAGGCTGGGAGTGGACTGGGGTCAGGGGTGGAAGAAGAGGGGGAGTCAGGGCAGGTCAGGGGGCTCTGCACCCTGCTGTTTCCCCTGAGGAAGAACCCAAATGAAACACGTCAAGTCAGAGAGCCAACGCGGGGGCCTGCCACAGGTCACGGGTGGCCAGGTGGGCCTGGCTGAAGCAGTGGCAGTCAAGAGATGATGGCGATAAAGTGTCCTTTTGTATCTCCCTCTCTGCCACCCAGACCCACAGGAGGGAAGAGACTCAGAAGAGGAGGGGACAGAGGCACAAAGACCAGACAACCCTCTTCCTGTACCCAAGCCCACAGAGGGGGGGCAGGGGGGCTGGGTGAGCATTGAGTTGGGGTTGAGACTGAGACTTTAAGACTAGACTTTGTGAACTCCGAGCATACAGAAAAGACAAGGAACCACCCCCCACCCCCACATCCCCCCCACCCCCACACCCCCCCCACCCCACCCCCTGCCAACACGCCATGAAAGAAAGGGACTTCAGAGAAAGAGCGGAAGGCAGTTCTGGGGAGAAAGCAGAACTTGTCTAGATCACCCCCTCTTGAGAGCTCCAGTAAACTGATTCCTGCCCCCGACCCTTGTAGGGTCCCTAGGGGGTCCTCTCTGAGGACATGTGTCCCTGTCTACAGGATGAGAAGAAGCTGGGAAGGGTGACACAGCAGGACAGGAATGGGAACTGTGAAGTCCCTAGGTAAGGAGGCATGGCATTTTTTAAGAACTAAAAAGAGACTGGCTGGGCACAGTGGCGCGCACCTGTCATCCCAGCCACTTGGAAGGCTGAGGCAGGGGTATCGGGAGTTCAAGGCCAGCCTCAGCCAAAGTGAGGTGCTGAGCAGCTCAGTGAGACCCCGTCTCTAAATAAAATACAAAATAGGGCTGGGGATGGGGCTCAGTGGTCGAGTGTCCCTGGGTTCAATCCCTGGTATCAAGAATGAGAGAGAGAGAGAGAGAGACAGACAGACAGACAGACAGACTGGGGGTTGTAGCCCTCTGAGGCCGGTATGATTACAGGGTCGTCTGCATGCCTTGTGGTCCACTGAGCTATGGATGACTATTGGCCCATGGTTTTCATATTTGTAAAGTGCTCCATGGTTATTTAAAAGACTCCAATACTGTACTTCCTCCCCTCTGGTCCAAATTTCCAAAGATAACTATCATTGGTTTTCTTCCAAACTGCTCAGACATCTGTTTTTCATGTGTATATCTTCAGTTTGAATAAAAAATTGTAGCTCAAAATTTTTTTTTCCATTTGCAAATATATCATGAATCTCCTTTCACATTTCTGGTGAGCTCTACCATGGAGTGCTAAATATCCTGACCTCCTCTCTGGCTGATAACCAGAATGATATTCAGAGTCTATTAAATGAAAAAGAAGACCATATAGCAGAATTTATACATAATCTCACTTTTAATAAAATATGAATATATATTTATTTGTATTTTTGGTACTGGAAAGAGTAATTTAGCAGGATGAACACTCAAACATTAGTTTTAATGGGGTTTCTGGGTCTTACCTCCTTTTCTGGCTACTGCTTTCTCAATTTCCCTACTGTGGATATGTAGCAACTTAAAAGTTTAGAATTTTTAAAAAAATTTTAAAGGGAATCGGTGATCCTGGTAGAAAAGAAGTATAATGGGGTTCTCCAGAGAATCAGTGCCATAGGAAATTATAGATTTTATATATATACAAAGAAAGGAAGGAAGAAAGGGAATTACAGAATCTGAGCTATAAGAAAGAGATTTACTATAAGGTACTGGCTCTCAGGAATACGGAGATCGGAGGGCCTCCCCGTTGGCCATTCTCAAGTGGGTGTGCTTCAAAGGTTTGAAGCCCATGGTGTAGAGTCCAGCTCAGGTCTGAAGGCCTAAGAACTAGGAGTATCAAGGGCAGGAAAAAGCCAACGTCCCAGCTCAAATTGGCATAGTGAACTGAACCTTCCTCACCTTTTGCTCTGTCAGGCCCTCAACAGATTGAATGATGCCCACTATTATGGTCTAGACACGAGTGTCCTCCAAAGCTCATGCATGAGACAATGCAAGAAGGTTTGCAGGGGAAAGAATTGTGTACCAGTCACATTCTGTCTTCATTTACAGGGATTAACCTGTAAATGAAGACAGAATGTGGCTTGAGGATGTGGTCAATGGGGGTGTGCTTTATGGGCACATAAGTTGTCCCTGGACAGTGGATTCTGGGCTCTTTCTCTCTCCCTCTCTCTCTCTCTCTCTCTCTCTCTCTCTCTCTCCCCGCCCCCCCCCCTCATTGATGGTCATGTCCTGAGCTGCTTTCTTCCACCACAACCTTCCTCCATGATATTCTGCCTCACCTTGATTCCCGAGGAATGGAGGCGGCTGTCTATGGACTGAGACCTCTGAAACCGTGAGCCTCCACATAATCTTTTCCTCCTTAAAACTGTTCTTGTCGGGTCTTTGGCCACAACAGCCAAAGCTGACTAAAACGCCCCCCACATTGGGAAATGAAGCCATCTGCTCTGTTCAGCTCACCAACTCAAATCCCAATTCTAGAAGCATCCTCACAGATGTACCCAGAAATAATTTTACCAGCTATCTGAACATCCCACGGCTCAGTCAAGTTGACACTTAAGACTCACCATCACAGAAAGGGAGAAGACAGGTCCAAAACACCACTTTAGTTCAGGCACACAATCAAAAATTTAAAAGAATGAATGGTTGCAGATATGCTGTTTCTAAAATAATGGTTTCTTTTGTTTTTTTGTTTTGTTTTGTTTTGTTTCATCTTGTTTTGTTTTTTGGTTGTTTATGTCTTGTAGCTTAAAAACTAAAAACCTGAAAATACAAGGTGACACCAAGGTCACCCCTGAAGGAAGAAAATGACCATGTAAATAATCTCACCTCTGTCATTCCAGGGCAGAATCTTAAGACCTAGTCCCGTGGCCCTGTACAAACTGAGTTCTGTGTAGACACGAGGTCCTCATAACGCCTCAGGGGCTTCCTTCTTGAGCTGGGAAGAAGGATCAGGCTTTTCCCGAATACACTAAGGACAGCGAGCCAAGCTACTGACCTTTGCGCTCCTGTTTCATCCAGAATATTCTCACTCGATGGCGAATGTACTTGTCCTCCCGTAGCTTCTTCTGCCAGGTACGCAGTTCTTGAATCTCAGGATCACAGCGAACCTGGAAAAGCCCCAGAAAGCTTCAGTCCCTTTTCTGTGTACTTCTATGCATTATTAGTTTATTAACTCTGTGTAGAAAAGCCTTTATTCATCAATTAGAGATATTTTTTTACATAAGGGTACATTCCTGCCCTATCCCCAGCACTGGGGTTGGACCAGGGTCCTCTACCACGGAGCCACATCCCCAGCCCTTCTTTTTGTTGTTTTGTTTTGTTTTGAGACAGGGTCTCCATAAGTTGCCCGCGCTGGCCTCGAACTTGCAATCCTCCTTCCTCGGGCTCTTGAGTTGCTGGGATTACAGGTGTGTGCTGCAGTGCCTGACTGGACACACTTTTGATTCTCAAGGAGTCATTGTTCTAAGTGCATTATCTACATTCCCAAAGCTCACGTGTTTGAACATAAATGAGGTTTTATGAATATTTGTTATAGTAACGGTAGGTTGGGCGCATTCTAGATCTATGTTATCCCCTAGAAATACAATGTAGTCAACATGTTTAAATTTCCTGTCTCATTTAAAAAAAATGAGATTATTTTTAAGAATATGTTTTATTTAACCTAAAATATCCAAAAGTTTGCCATTCATTTCAGCCATTCAATTTATATTGATGTAATCAATATAAAATTGAGATATTTCACTTTCTGTTTTCCATGCTAAATATTCAGCATATGGTTCATTTTTGCACCTACAGTGAATCTGTCTGGACAAGTGCTTCGTAGCCTCATAAAGCTGGGGCCTACTGTACTGGATAGCACAGTTCTAGATTGATCTCTGTAAGTAGATTAACCCCAGCTCCATCCACTTTATACCAGGTGACTGAGTATCTACTAGGCCTGAGAAGGAGACGATGATTAATAGCAACTGTAGTAAATATTATATTTGCTTTACTCTATTACCTCCTATGTCCTAGGATTATATATTTTTACAAATTTTAGCTAGGCATGGTGGCAAATGCCTGTGATCCCAGTGACTCATGAGGCTGAAGCAGGAGGATCACAAGTTCAAGGCCAGTCTCAGCAACTTAGTGATACCTGGTCTCAAAATAAAAAAATAAAAAGGACTGGGGACATAGCTGGGTAATGTAGCAGCTCTGAGTTCAATCCCTATACTAAGAAGAAAAATTATTTTACAAATTTAAATCATTAAATAACCCGATGAGGCAGGAATGACGATTCCTATTTTTATAAATGAGAGAACTGGGTTGCCAATGCTTAGAGTGGGGAATGGAGTTGGGATCCACACTTTGGCAGACTAGCCTTTGAGAATCAGGAGCCTAGCAGGGCACAGGAGCAACATCCACAAGGAGTGGCAGGAGAAAGATACCAGGGAAAATGGGAAACTAAGAAGAACCAATGGGGAAAAAAAAAGGAAAGGAAGATATCAGTAAGTCTAAGGGAACAGGGTTGGAATCTAACCGGCCTGGAGTGGGCAGGCAGGAGGTGACTCCTGAGGTGAGTTTTGAAGAAGGAACTGGAGTTAGTCTTGGGGAGAAGGGGTGGAGTGGACTGGTGTTCGGGACAGAGGCCAGCCTGCACAGAGGTGTGTAGGCACAAAGCAGTCCTGGTTGACTAAGATAAAGGACAAGGTCAAAAGCAGTAGAGGGTTTGGAAGAGCCACGGAGGCCCACCCCTGTTCCAATCACCCCTGAACCTCTCCACTTGCCAGAGACGGTGCTCCTTACAAGTGGACCCCAAGACCAGACGTTGGTGGCTCTGCACACGTGGATGTGTGCCGACTTTTTTTTTTTTTTAAAGATAAGTTATAGTAGCAAAAGAATGTCGGGGAACATTCTGGAAAAGGAAAGACCACTTTTTCAAAGAAGTTGCCATGGTAACCATCACCCGCTCAGCTCTGGGTCAACTATTAAAGACAGCCGCGCTGGGGGCTCCCTTAGTAAATCAGCTCTGCTCACTTAAAATGAGGTGGTAGCGTCATGTTCAGGGGAACATTAGCCTGGGCTGAAATTAGTAGGCAAACTGGGGAAGTCACATGCCACTAGATCACTGTGGCCCTCTCCTGTCTTCCCAGGGTTCCCAGGTGCCCAAGGGGGTGGTCTGCTGGCTCTTCTGCCCTTGAACCTTGGCTCTGACAGTCAGGAACTAGTATCTCAGCTGCTGGGAGGGAACAAGAGGAACAGAAGCAGAAATGGGAACCTCACATAGCTCAGGACACAGTGTCTGCAGGGCAGGAGTAATGGGAGCCAAGAGAGGTGACGCTGGGCAGCACAGGCCTGTCTAACTGGGAAGCTGCTCCCTCACTACTGATCTCATGATGCTCCAAGCCAGTCTCTGCTTTTACAGGCCACCACTGGGTCAGTGACCCACCCAGGTCACTGGGCTGCCTACTCCAGTCACTGCAGTTCTTTAAGGGAGCCCAAGCCAAGGCTCTCAGGTTCCACCTTTTTAAAGTCACCCACACAGTCACCTCCCCATGCCCCAAAGGGCTCATTGAGTCAGGTTTCACCACCAGCCCCCCCTCGCAGCCCCCAAACCACCGTTCTTTCCTGGTTTACCCTATCAACAAAGGTCCACCTCTTCTTCTTCTCTTGATAATTGTATTTGGGGGAGATTTATTGTCCTTGTGTCCAAGAGCAACAAGTAACCTCATGGTTTTCCTTTTTAAAAAGTGATCAAATACATATTACGTAATATATACCATTTTCATCTTTTAAAGTATACAGCTCTGGGGCGTTAAGGACATTCGCAATGTCATGCAACCATCCGTGCTCAGTGTTATGGTCTGGACACGAGGTGTCCCCCAAGAGGTCCTCTGTCAGTACTAGAATGTTCAGAAGTAAAACGATTAGATTATGAGGACTGTAACCTGAGGGTTTAGTTAGCATCTGTGTCACTGGGACCAAAATACCTGACAAGAACACCTCGGAGGAAGGAAGGTTTATTTGGGGCTCATGGTTTCGGGATCTCAGTCCATAGCTCTGGGCCCAAGGTAAGGAGGAACATCATGACATAAGGGCATGGCAGAGAAAAGCAGTGCCCCTCGTGCCGGGGTCAGGAAGCAGAGAGACAGAGGGAGAAGGAGGGACCACAGAAAGAAGGACCCTTCAGGGCACATCCCAGTGACCCACCTCCTCCAGCCACATGGTACCTGCCTCTCACAATTCTCACAATTCAGTCATTTCACCTCTGAGCATTCTGCAGAAACAAAGGACACTGGGGAGGATGACTCACATCCAAACCACAACACCCAATCAGTGGGTTAATCCACTTGATGGATTCATAAGTTGTGGACCACTGTACTTGGGTGGTAACTGTAGGCAGGTGGGGCATGGCTGGAGGAGGTGGTCATGGGGGGTGTGGCCTTTGGGGGTTCTATCTTGTCCCGACAGCTCCTCCTTTTGCTATCTGCTTCCTAACAACACCATGAGGTAAGCAGCTGTCCTCCACTACTCACCTTGCGCCGTGAGGCTTTGCTCTACCTTAGGCCCAAAGGGATGGAGTCAGCCGACCATGAACAGCAACCTCTGAAACTGTGAGCTCAAAACAAACTTTACCTCCTCTAAGTTGGTCTCGTATTTGGGTCACAGAGACAAAAAGCTGACATGCTCATCTAGTTTCAAAACACTTGCATCAATTCGAAAGGAAACTCCGTACCTGACAAGCAGTCACTCCACATCCTCCCGCACCTCCCCCTGCCACCTACCAATCTGCCTTATTTCCCAGAGTCTTAGGCATTTGCTGATTCTGGATATTTCATATAAATAAAGGTATACACTCTCTGAGGCCTTTTGTGTCTGTATTTTTTTAGTTACACAGTGTCTTAAGGCTTACATGGTAGCGTGTATCAGTACTCCATTCCTAAGATTCCACTGTACAGTTATACCACATTATTCTTGTCCTTTTATCTCTTCATGGACATTTGAGTTGTCACCTTTAGGGTATCGTAAACAGAGCTTCTACGAACCTTTGTGTCCAAATTTTTGTTTAATCACCTATTTTCCTCTAGTCATTGGATTCTCAATTACCTAAACATTCTCAAACAAAAACACCCATTTCCGCATCATCAGGAAACGGGAGGCTGTTCACAGGCCTCTGCTGCCCAGTTTGGTGTTAACTTTCCTGTTTGGCCAGAGACGCCTCCCTCTGTTCCTTGACTTCCTTCATTTTGCACCAAGGGCTGCTGTTTACCCGTGGAGAACACAGCAGCCCCGCTAGTCAATGCCTCGTTGCCAGGAAAGCCTGGATCTGCAGAGAAGCCTTTTGTGAGCCCTGGGGAAAGCATGGGCCCATTGAACTAGCCTAATCCCAGTCATTATTACCATGATTAGGGAATCAATTTAAAGGGCAGTTGTTGTCCAATCAGCAAATACCACAGAGCGCAGTGAGATGTTTAATACATAAGCAAGGTCGTTACCAAACAAAGGCTCCCCTACCAGTGGCTTTCTATACACTTTGTTTATTTATTTATTTTTGTGGTACTGGGGATGGAATCCAGTACTCTATACTCCTTTTTTTTTAGTAGTAGTGCTAGGGATTGAACCCAGGCGCTCTATACTACTGAGCTTTGTCCCCAGCCCTTTTAATTTTTTGTTTTGAGACTGGGTCTTCTAAGTTGCCCAGTCTGGCCTTGAACTTGTGACCCTCCTGACTCTACCTCCCAAGTAGCTGGGATTATAGGTGGGTGCTGCCATACCCAGTTACCTACATTCACATTTTAAAATTACTGTTTGCTGTCCACTTGCTCTTTCAGAATAAGCACATGCAGTATAATTCACATTATCAGGCACTGGACGTTGGAGTAAGACAAAAACAAATAAAAATTTCTTTAGGCAGGTGTAAAAATTTTTAAAAATGCCCATGAAACCATCAAATTCCTTTTATTATATATGACTCTGATGAAAGGCACCCTAGGTACCATATTGGATTAAAAGTCAACTCCAAATCAGACACTCTGAGGATGAATCTCAGCTCTGCAGATTACAAACTGAGGAACCTTGAGCAAGTCACTGAAACTCTCTGAGCCTTGATTTCCTCAACCGTCAAATGGGGATAACAAAAATATTGACTTAAAGTTGTGTTGGGGTGAAAACAAGCTAATACATCTAGAGTGCTACAAACCAAGCGTGTGACACACAGTAAGTTCTCAAGTGTTTTAGTGACTTCTTAAATCAATTAATAAAGTATTGGGAATAAGCTGGATTCTGTGCCACGGTTGATCCCTACAACTGCTGTAGTGGCTGCCAAGTGGCGGCAGAGCCCACGAGTTATAAAATTGAAAGCAAGCTCTCCTCCCACGGGTTATAAGCACTGAACACATAAATGATTTTTATAGTTTTATAGCATTGGGCATTAGCCAGCTGGTCCAGGAGTCTGGGGGCTCCATAGGATAGCTGCAGGCTGGGAAGAAAGAGAGGTGTTTGCAAAGACTTGGAAATTATCCGGCACAGATCTCTACTTCTGAATGTCTCTTAGGGAAGTTGTTTTCCCTGCTTCTTGGCAAAATAGACAAAACCAGCAACCCTTTCTGGATGATTCCCTGGGGCTTTTTCTAATTGCCCCAGAGGAAAACACTGTTTTACTGCTGCTGGAAAGATGCTGTCCAGTTACACACTGGACAACTCCTGCAGTGATGCTCGCAAGCATCCGCCAGCCACCTGGCAGGAGAGGCCACCTGGAAAGTTATTCCATCTTAGCCATGGCCTGGCGTGCTAATCATTATGCTGATGGATTCTATGCCCTAGAAAAGCAGATTCCAACACGGAGGACATACGCGTTTGCAAAATCTCTTTCAATTACCTAATGAATTATCGGGAACTCAAAATGCATGAAATCAGTTTTTTTTTCTTTGTAAGGAAGATTCATGAGTTCTTCTCAGACTTTTGGCAAAACAAAATAAAGTTGTTGCTTTGTTTTGTTTGTTTGTTTTTGTTTTGTCTTTCCGTCCTGGCAGTTATTAGCATTTCTTATTGTCTCAAGGAACTAATTTGAAAGACCTGTGCTATCATTTAGTTGCTGGTATTGTGCAGGTGTTGCTGATATTCGTCTGCAGGATGACAGTGTGCTTGTTAGAGCTGCTCAGGACTTTCAGAGAGGGTTAGAGGAGTATTCTAGAGCAGCATCTTTCAAACAGTGGGTATCAGCATATTAGGAGTAAATTCAATCAGGTGGGGTGTGAATGGCATTTTAAAAACCTGACTGAGTAGAAAATAACTGTGACTCCTTTATCATTAAGAACCCTCTTACCTCTGATAAAATATTTTGCCTCAAAGTTTATTTTATCTGATACCAATAATAATAAATAACCTTTCTTTAATATTTGTGCTATGCATCTTTTCCCATGTCTTTACTTCAACCATTGTGGGTCATTAAGTGATATGTATGTGAGTGTGTGTGTGTGTGTGTGTGTGTGTGTGTGTGTGTGTGTATCTAAAAATCAGAGATGAAGCAGGACACAGTGGCACCTGTAATCCCAGGAGAATCCCAAATTTGAGGCCAGCCTAACCAATTTAGTGAGGCACTCAGCAACTTAGTGAGGCACCTGTCTCAAAATAAAAAATAAATAAAAAGGGGCTGGGGATGTGGCTCAAGCGGTAGCGCGCTCACCTGGCATGCGTGCGGCCCGGGTTCGATCCTCAGCACCACATACAAACAAAGATGTTGTGCCCGCCAATAATTAAAAAGAAATAAACATTTAAAAAATTCTCTCCTCTCTCTCTCTGTCTCTCTCTCTCTTTAAAAAAAATAATAAATAAATAAAAAGGACTGGGGGTGGGGAATGTAGCTCAGTATTAAAGTACCCCCTAGGTTCAATTCCCAGTTCCAAAAAAATATATATGGATGGGCTTATTCTACTGTTTATATTTATTATGGTTAGTATATATTTCTCTCTCTCACTTTACTGTGTTTTTATTTATTGTAGTTTTATGTTTCTTTCTAGTGCCTTATATTTCCTGTATTCTACTGATTTATATTCTATTTTCTTTCTTTAATATGTTGCTATAATGTAATAAAGTAAAACACTTGAATCGGTCCAGGCTCCTAAATGATATGAAGACTTCAGAAGGCCGTAACCTCATCTTCCAGTTCTCAGCTTTCCCATTTTTGTTGCCTAGTGTCTAAGTTTCCCCTTATTTATCTCCCATTGGCTCATGCCTGTTTAGGTCTATGGGCTTCCTCAGACACCATCGTTTCTTCATCCCACTCCTTCCGTATGGGTTCGATTTCCTTCTAATTCAAGAATAACATTTAGGAGGATCTTTCAGAGAGAGACAAGTCTGAGAATGACTTATAACCCTTGTCCTTGAGTGACAACTTCGGGGGTACATAATTCTAGGTTGAATGTTATTTTCCCTCTGGATTAGAAGAGTTGACACTGCGCTGTTTTCTGGAATACAGCTGCTGATTAGAAGTCTGTGCTCTTCCTTGACTTTGTAGGTAACTTTGCCTGCAGGACATCTTTAAGGTTTCTTCTTTGCTTTTGGCATTCCACAGTTTGACCAAGAAGCATATTGGCGTGCCTTTGTTTTTTTATTTAGCTAATTCGGGATTCGTGTTTCTTCGCCTCTGGAATATTCTCACTCAGTATCTCTGGGAATATGGTTTCTCCACCATTCATCCCGTCGTCTCCCTATGGGATTCCCACTAGACTCATGCTGGACCTTCTCCTTCTGGCCTGGTCTCTTCACTCTTTCCACCGTTCCCATCTCTAGCTTCTGCTTCATTCTCTCTCCAAGATCTGCCTGCCAGTTTCCTAATTCCTCCTGCAGCTGTGTCTATCTCTTAGTTAACTCATACCCAAAATATGGTCCATGGCTAACCTCTGGTGGGAACTTACTAGAAATACCAATTCATGGCTCCTCCAAACCCCATTAAGTCACCATTTACCAGAGAGTAGGTCCTGGAATCTGAGTTTTAACTTTCCCGGTGTCTCTGATGCTCACACACACTTGAGATGCTCTGCTTTAGCAAACTTATGGATTATCTTCATTTCTGAAGGTTGCACTTACTTCTTTATAAAATCTGAATCCCCCTCCTTCTCTCTTACTGTCTTGTTCCTTAGGCAAGGTTTATTTTATTTTTTTCTTTTGGTAAATCTCTATAATCATCTTAAGTACGCTTATTTCATAGATTCAAATTGCTACTCTTAGGGGCCTGAACTTTCTAGTTGGTTGTATTTGCTGACTTCCCTCTTCCTTGTTGGTTTATTATTTTTAAATTATGAGCTCAGAACTTTTGAGAGTCTTTGTTCCAACTCCAGTTCTTGTCTCTTATCTGGGGGTCAGTAAACTTTTGTCAAGTTTCAAATAGTAAATATTTTTGGCTTCGTGGGGCTATCCAGTTTGTCATATCAACTCCATTCTGCCATTATAACATAAAATCAGCCATTGACAATATGTTAAAACATGGGCAAGGGCTGTGTTCCAATAAAGCTTTATTTATAAAAAATGGGCAGTGAGGGGGATTTGGTCCAGTGGCTATGATTGACTCACCCACCCCTGGCCCTATCCTTGAGTAGGCATTAGAACCATCGCCCCCAGCTTCCTTACTGCCTCTCCCCTCTCCATGCCCTACGTGTCATTAATTTAAGACTATGTTCTAAACTTACCTGATGACACTGGGGTCCCTAGGGCCCTGGGCCTATAGGTTCTGATTCAGTACCTGTGAGGCAGACCCAAGGCTTGAGTATGTTCAGCAAGAAGCCCAGGTGATTCCAATGATCTGAAAAGTTTGGGAAACCCTGCTCACATGGATCAGAAGGCCAAGACTGGGCTTTCAAGTGACTATAACATCTGTGCTGCTTTCAGTTCTTACATGAATGCCATGGTGATGACCCGAAGCCCTGACATCGGAGCCAAGAAGGACGGCTCAGTCAGGAAGGCATGACTGTGACTCACTCAGCAGCTGCTCTCCGGTGGGGTCAGCTTTGCAATGCTGGACCTAAAAAGACGTCTCCCAGGAAGCCACACCTATTTTGTTTTAAAGTCCCCCTTAATAACAAGGCCCTATCACATTCCGAACTACGGAGAAGCGGAATTTCCCCCAACAGCTCAGTGATGACAGTTCAGATAAAGTTCAACCCACTCTTCCTGAGACTTGTTTGCCCAAATAATCAGAGAATGAATAAGCTGCTAAAGCATTTAAGATATTTGATGGACTTTCCAATGATTGATGGGGTTAAACTGTAAAAAGTTTGCGATGCCAAAGACTAGAGTTTTCGCACAAGGCTTTGATCTCTTCCTTAACATCAAGACTCAGAGGTGACGTGTGTGGTATTTTCACTACAAAGTAGCGCCAGCATTATTTTAGGAGTTTATGCATATTAACTCTTGAGAAAACATTTGTTTTTCCCCCCACCCCACAGTGCTGGGGATCAAACCTAGAGCCTTTTGTACGCTAGGCAAGGCGCTCTGTCATTGAGCTACACCCCCAGTCCTTACATATTAACTTTTCTTAAACTGGGAATTGAACCCAGGTGTGTTCTACCAGTGAGCTACATCCCCAGTCCTTTTTGAGATGGGGTCTGGTGCATGCCACATGCCTGGCTCTTACGTATTAACTCTAATCCTCAAATCTGTGATGTAGGCATCACTGCCATCCCCATTTTCAATGAGGTAACTGAGCCAAAGGGAAGCAAAATAATTTTCCTATAGTTGCATTTATAGCCCAGAACTTGAGCCCAAGTAGTTCCCCGCCCCCAACCCAGCACTAGGGATCAAACCTGGGAGTGCTCCACCACTGAGCTGCATCCCCTACCTTTTTATTTTTCATTTTGAGACAGGGTTTCTCTGAGTCACCTTGGCTGGCCTTGAACTTGAGATCCTCCTGCCTCAGCCTTCTGAGTAGCTGGGATTACAGGTGTGTGCCACTGCACTCAGTTTAAGTAATCTAATTCTGAAAAAGGTAGTTCTCAACTCTGCATATAGGAATCACATGGGGGAGCTTTAGAGAAACCACTGATGCTTGGTCCAGAAGGGTGGTGCCTCTAATTCCAACTGCCCAGGAGGCCGAGGCAGGAGAGTTGTAAGAACAAGACCAGATAGTACAACTGAGATCCTGTCTCAAAATTAAAAAAAAACAAAAAGAACAGGCAATGTAGCTCAGTGGTAGAGCACCTTGGGTTCAATTCGCAGTACTGAAAGCAAAGCAGAACCTACTGATGCCCATGTTTTACCAGCACAGCCTCTGATTTGATTGATGGTTTCAGGGTTGTCATAGTTGCCCAGGTACTTCTAAGGTAGAGTCAGGGTTGACAGCCACCATTGGGAAGCTGGACACTCAACTTGAGTGATGGGTGTGGGGGCGTCTCCAAGTGTGGTCCCCAGATTAGCAGCATCACCTGAGAACTTCTTTGGAATGTCAGTTCTCAGGTTTCACCCAGACCTACTGACACAGATACCCTGGGGTCACAGCTCTGCAATCTGTGCGTCAACGGACCCTTCAGATAATCCTGATGCAGGCTGAAGATTGAGAACCACTGTGCCATGTCCCTGGTGAATCACATCTCTCTGGATCCTCGCCCCTTTATAAAATTGCCACTCTGCTCACTAAATAGGGGACTCTCTCTCCCTTCTTCCGAGACCAGGCAGATCCTGTGACTTGCTTTGACTAACAGAAAGTGGAAGCGCTGTTACGAAGGTTCCAGAATCTAGGCCTCGACAAGGCTTGGAAAACAGCAGCTTTGGCCTCCCTACATTTAAGGAAGCTGGTCTGATCCACTGGAGAACGGGAGGCCACATGGAAGACAACCACAGTGCTCCAGCCACCTCCAGAGCCACTGCCAGACACGTGTGGAAGGCCAGCTAGGACCTTCCGGCTGGGCCTGGTCACTAGCTGAACTTGGCCACAAGTGAGTCCAGGTGAGATCAGCAGAGGAAGCAGCCAGCCCAAACAGAATCATGAAAAATGATCAACTGCTGTGGGTTTAAGTCACCGAGTATTAGGGTGACCTGTTACTCAGCAGAGGGGACTCAAGTGCAGCTGTGCTGTGCACCTATGACCTTAGCCTTGAAGGGACACTGTTTAGTCCTTCCTACAAAAGGACTGTAGGAAAGTTGGGAATGTGGCTGGTACCAGAGCCAGGAGGGTTCTGGGGGCCTCACAGGCAGGTCTGGCTCCCTGGGCACTGCCCTGGGCAGTCACACGGGCCCTGCGTGTAGAAAGGCCCCACACTTATTTTACGCTCTGCTGTCACCCTCTAGAAATTCTTAATAACTTTGAACAAGGAGCCCTGCCTTTTCATTTTACACTGGGCCTTGCAAATGATCGGCTAGTCCTGCTCATTGGTAGCTGTCTCATTGTTCCTCACAATAACCTAGGGACCAGAATTCATTATTATTATCAGTCACATTTTATAGATAAGGAAGATGAAGCTCCGTGAAGTTCAATGCTAATACAAGGTCACATGGTGAGGGGGGCAGGCTAGCGCTCAGGCTTCTCAAGCCAATCCCCAGCGCCAACCCACCGTGGAGGACCCTGTGCGACCGCAGATAAACCTGGAGTCTGATCTGTCAACTTTCATCACATCCTTGGGATACGCTGTGACTAGGCAAATAAGGTGTGTGTGGGGGGGGGCAGTGCTGAGAGCCTGGCAAGTTGGCAAAGCATTTTCTGGACTCACAGCTGTAACCCGGAGTGTATTGAATAGGAGCAGATGGGGGAAGGGAAGGGGAGGGCCGGGCCTGGGAAGTGGGGCTCAGAGCACTCTGAATCTTTATTTATAGTGCTCTGGCCTAGTTCAGCCTGCTGGGCAGCTCTGAAATTGCCTTGAGAACTGGGCCTAGACGCTGACCATGGAAACCGGGCGCCTTCGTTCTGGGGTATGGCTGGAATCATGCTGGGCAACAGACAAAGGTTTTGTGAGCTCAAGGACGTTTTTGAAAAAAAAAACAAAAACAAAAACAGGATTTTCTTGGACTGGGAATGAAAACAACATTTAATTGAGACCATCAGGAAATGATCAGAATATAGTCTTAGAGAAGCAAATACAGGGGTCAGAGCAAGTTAATAAAAAGCCAGCAGTTAGGAGGCCTCAGCCATGTGCCTGGCACTGTGCTGAGGACTGACACGCCCCCTTTCATTTCTACCCTCCTAAGAGGGCAGTGCCATGGTCATTCCCACTTTATAGGAAAGGAAACTGAGGCTTAGGAAAATGAAGTAATTTGTCCAAGGTCATAGGGTTGGCAAACCGGGATTCAAATCTGCATCCTGGCACCTCTGTTACCCAGACAGTCAACTATGGTGTTGTAAAAAACTATAGTGTTGTAAAGTCCTCAAACTTTAGAAAGTCAAGACTCTCCCAAGGGTCTTGTTAAGAAGCAGATCTTGGGGCTGGGGATGTGGCTCAAGCGGTAGCGCGCTCGCCTGGCATGCATGCAGCCCGGGTTCGATCCTCAGCACCACATACCAACAAAGATGTTGTGTCCTCCAAGAACTAAAAAATAAATATTAAAAAAAAAAAAAAAAGAAGCAGATCTTGATTCAGAAGGTCTGGGATGGGGTCCTCAGATTCTGCATTTCCAACCAGTCACCAGATGATGGATGATACTCGTGGCCTGTGGACCGCAGTCTGAGTAGCAAGCATGTAATACACAGTAGTTTTTCTGCCTTTTTTTTTTCCAGTATGGTGATTGAACCCAAGGGATTGCTAGGTGAGCCCTCTACCACTGAGCTACACTTTAGCTTTTCCTGCTTCTGTCATCCTCCTACAATCTGCTCTCTTGACAGCAACCTCAGTTATTGTATCGGTTTCCATTGCTGCATAAGAAATATCAGCCTCCAAACCTGACAACCTAAAATGACAGCACCACAGTGCTGAGGGTCAGGAGTCCAGGAGCAGCTCAGCTGGGTGGTTCCTGCTCAGGGTCCCCCTGAGCTTCCAGTTAGGCTGTCAGTTGAGCCCAGAGTCATCCAGAGGCTGAACTGGGCCAGAGGATGCACTGGGCTGGCTCACATGGCTCTTGGCTGGAGGCCTCTGTTTCTTTTCATGCAGATTTCTCCACGGGGCTCTTCGAGACAGGACCTCCGGCTTCCCTCAGAGTGAACGATCCCAGAGACAGAGAGAGAGCAAGCAAAACTACAGTATCTTTCATAACCTAATCTTGGAAGTGGCACACCATTATTTCTGCCATTTCCTATTGGTACAGTGTGGGAAGGGACTCAGCAGGAATGTGAATCCTAGCGGGTAGAGATTATTGGGGAATCACTGTGGATGCCAACTACCACAGATTCCTGAAAAAAATGTCAGTTGGATCATGTGACTCCTCTGCTTGAAGCCCTACTAGTACTTCTCATCAAATTAGAGTAAAATCATCATCTTGTTGAAGGCGCCCATTAGACACAGGACCTGGTCCCTGATCTTTTCTTGCCTCTGTCCCCCTCACCCCCGGCTCACTTTCATCAACCACACTGACTCTCTTACTGGTCCTCAAATACCTCCAGCACCTGCTTTTCCCTCTGCCTAGAGTGAACTTCATTCAGGTCTCTTCCCAACACCTTCTCAGAGAGCCCTTCCAAACCTCACCACCTAAAATAGTAGTCTCCGTTATTCTCTAGCCCTTTAATTTGCTTTGTTTTCTTTCATGATATTTCTTTCTATAGATACTTATTCAGCAAGGCGTATGATTCCTACCCGACACTGAGTTTGGCCATGTAACTTGCTCTGGCCATTGGGGTGTGTCTGTGGCAGGGGCAAAGCCTACCTCCTAGTCTAGGACCTGAGAAGCCTTGTGAGTTTTGGTCACCTCTCTGAGAGCATTCAACCTCTGCTGTCGCGCGCTGTCGCGCTGCCCGTGGGTTGCTCACAGTAGCCTCCTGAGGGCATGTCTGGCCCTGGGAACTACCTGTGGCACCCCCCACAGGGATTGACCACCTGATGCAGATGAACTTCCCCCTCAAGCTGTGCCTAAGATCCCACCTGAGATGGGTGTGACTTGCTGAGATGCCAATCAACCTGCTGACTGCCAACATCACAAGCAAGACTCCGCCCTGGAAACCTTATCCCTGCCTTTGAGGTACCCCCTTAAATAAACCACCTAGTCCAGCACCCATGGGGACTAGATCTATCAGGGGCTTTGCATTATGTAAATATATTTCTGAGTATCTGTGTTTTGTTACTTATTAATTATCTGAGATTGTAAGTTTTAGGGTGGCTTGGATTCCCCTGGGCAGAAAAGAACCCTGCAAAGAGACACTGGCCCTCATTCCCCCCAAAACTCTGCCATGCAGACACTAGGCCCTATAGCCTGCTGATCTCAGAAGGATGAACCCCACAGCCCAGAGCTACGTGTGGCAGAGCCCAACCCAGGGCAGGTGAAATTGGACTGGTCTGCAGACAAGGAAGGTGAAGATCATATGTAAAATTTGGGATGGTTTATTAAATGTCATCATTGTGCCCATTGCTGACTTTTTAATTTTTAATTCTGATGGTGCTGGGGATCAAACCCAGGGCCTCTGGCATGTTGAGTATGTGCTATGCCACAGAGCTCCACTTGGTCACCCTAATTGACCCACTTCTTGACACCTCTCTATTATCCACATGGCAAGAAGGCAAGCTCCGTGAGGCAGGCCTTTGTTTTATTCCCTAAAGCATTCCCAGCGCCCAGAAGTAGGCTGGCCTGCCTGCCACCTAATAGGGATAAATACGAGTCGGTAAATATTAGTGGATGAATTGATCTAATTGTAAAAGCTGCTCCTTCACCATTGTACTCCACGGCCTCCAAATCACCCCAAAAAATTGCAAAAAGAAAAAAAAATTGCAAAATACAAACTTTCTGTCTTCGACAGCATTTCTAGGCAGCGTAGTATTCACCAGGAAAATGTGACTCACGTCAAGCTGTTTTCTGTTGTCTCTGTGCCAGATGCCATCTGTCCTCACCTAGGTAGTGTCACAAGTCAGCCAGAAATGACAATCGAGCCCTGCCTGTGAGCGGAAGTGCTGCTTTCAATGACTCCGGCTCACCTGGTTGGGCTGCTGTCCTGAGAGGCAGGAAAAACCCAGAGGTGGCTAAAGAGCACATACAAAGGGAGGAAACGTGCCCCCAGCCCCTGTCCGGAGCAGCTGCAGCCGAGGGGCTCTCTCTGGAAGGGAGGAAGAGGAAGCTCAGGCAAGTGGCCAAGCCGCTGAGCAAAACCGGGAATCCGCATACAGAAGGCAGCAGGGAGGGGAAGCAGTTCAAGAACGACTGGTCGGGAGTTTAGGAGGAAATGAAGATGGAGCAGCCCCTAGAAGGTCCTTCAGTCCTGCACCCTGGGCTCTGAGGGTCCTTCAGTCCTGCATCCTGTGCTTTGAGCCAGAGGCTTTGGAATGAGAAATGTGTGTCTAAATCCCTACCTAGCAGCTACCTGGTGGTATGTTTGCCTTCAAATACGAATATTCCAGAACAGATCTACGTGGGCAGACTGCGCACGGGATGCTACCTCTGGGGGACAGGTAGATGGCTCTCCAGTGCAGGCACAGATTTATAAAAGAAATGCCTCTTATATGTACAAACATGCAACATAATAAGTATATATAAATGCTCATATACACAAAGGAAAAATGTGAAAAGGCACACCCCTAACTCGTAATAGTGGTTTCATCTGAGAAAGAGGTTTTGGGATAGGCCAGGAATGCAGATGAACATGTTCCCATTTTACTGCACATATATTGTCATATTGTGTATTTATAAAATATTTGAGTATATCAAATATATAAATATGATAAATGTTGTTACAGATAGTGTGAGAGTCTTGCCATGATAGGCAGACACTATACACATGGGCCACATCCCCAGCTCTTTTTATTCTGAATTTTGAGATATGGTCTTTCTAAGTTGCCCAGGCTGACCTTGAACTTACAGTCCTCCTGCCTTGAGCTCCAGAGTAGCTGGCATTATAGGTGCGCACCTATGAGTCTGCTCACCTTGAACCATCTCTATAGAATTTGAATTTTGTTTACAATCAGCATCTGTTCTTTCTCCTTAAGAATATCAATAAAGACTTCTTCCTACAAAGATGACCTTCCACACCAAACTGCCATGGTGCTCCTCACAGTATTTTCAGAGGTGGTAAAAGGTGGGAGCAAAGTGGCACCTCGTTTCTCATTTGCCAGTGGTGGGGACCCTTTCCCCTCTCGTTCTGATTCAGGGACTGGCTGTTGAGCGGCTCTGAGACGCTGTCATGGGTGTCATGCCTCTGCCTGCTTTGTTCTTCTGTGACATCTGTGTTTGCTTTTTGGCAAATGCGCTGACCTAACCCGTCCTGCTGAACCACCCTGGTCTGCAAGGTACGCCAACTTCTCAGTACCACTGTGGACTTGGGAGGGAACATGTTCACCCCACTTCCCCACCTGATCGCCAGGGTCCCATGACTCTTTCAAGCAACCTTCTGATGGCGCACGTAAAATGACAGAAAGACTCCCCCTGTCCTTTGGTCTTTAAAGCCTCTCTCATTTATTTGAGAAATAGAACATCTGGCAATTTTCAAATAGAAAGGACATCAATATATCATCACATCCATATTGGAATCATTCATTTGTGCATCCAAAGTTTACAGAACACTGTTTTATGTGTTGCCACATTTAAATAAAGTAGTTTCCTCATCTGTATGTGAGATAATAGTAATGCATGCTTAGTGCAGAGCTGTATGTAGCAAATGTACCAAAATATCAGATGGTGCTATTTTGGTGGGGGAGTGGGTGGTACTGGGGATTGAGCCCAGAGGCCCTTTACCACTAACCCACATCCCCAGTCCTTTTCATTTTTTTTTTTTTAAATTTGAGACAGGGTCTTGCCAAATTGCCCAGGCTGGCCTCAAACTTGGGATTCTGGCTAGATTATGCTATTTTTAATATTTAAATATTCTCAATATTTTCATTTTGATTGTTAGAGCTGTCTTGGGGATCCTCGTGGCATGGAAGAGCTTTGTTTCTGCAGCACTCAGTTTTGTGCTTGGCAAGACGCTCGATGCACGTTTGACCATGAAAGAATGAACCCACAGTCAGGTGTCAGTCAGGTGTCAGTGGGAGGTAGGTATGGCTGTGAGTGGGGTGGCAGAAGGGAGCATCTCACACCTGATGTGAGTACCTGATGTCTGTATCCTCAGACTAAAACTAAGCCTTCTACATGTGGAGAAGTTTGGGGATCTTATTCTTCCCGTTCTGGAGACTTACACAGGGAAGTCATGTTGACCTTCCTAACAACTGAGAAACATTTTGTACGTGTAATAAAATGTTCAAAACCAATTTCAAATATGTAGGTTTCAAAACTATGTCTGAGATGGCCTAAGGAACAGATCTCTTTGGACTTGAATCCTCTGGTTGAGAAGGTAATGTGGTAGGAAACATGCAATGACATTGTTAGATCCCAAAGTCAGCAAACAGCAAGAGGACTCCATAGAGAGGAAACATCCTTCTATACAGAATGCCCAGGAGATACCCAGGCAGAGACAGCTCAGGAGGTCACAAGGGTGTGACAGCCCCTCTCAGCTATTGGGAGGTAGAGAAATACCAACAGCATGGGTGGTAATTTGATGCCACACCCCATTTTTAGCATTCCTTTTGCACAATACCATGTCTGACTTTTGCTGGCAGCGTCTGCCCACCTGCCTGCAGATATCAGCCATCGGAAGGCAATTCCGTCTTTCCTGTCTGATGCTCAGATGAACGTTTGTGCCCGGGCTTTCATGGCAATGCTACTGGGAGGAGAGGATTTCCAACAGCCACTTCAGGTCTTCACATTGCAAGGCTCGGTGAGGAGCTGGGTCTCAAATGCCAACGACAGAAGCGAACACACAGTTCTCAAGTGCAGTCTCTGGGGGATTAACCAGCACAGCTGCAGAGGTCAGGGATCCTGGCGCACAAGCAGCTCCCCACGGGAGCCCAGGTTCAAGTGCCTGCAGGAGGGGAGGCTGGCTCTTCTTCCTTCTCAGGCGCCCTCCCTGGGGAGACCATTCAAGGAATTCAGTCACTCATTTCAAAAATTCTAAGCACTTGCTCTGTATCAGACACTGTTCTAGTTCAAGGGGCTTCAGAGACAAACAAGCGAATGTCTGATACAATATCAGGTAGGAGACAATTGAGAGGAAGGAAATAAATCAGAGTAAGAGGATGGACGGTGCCCAGCGCGTGCTATTTTAGAAAAGGCGACCAGGAGAGACATCCAAGAAGAACCCTAACAAGGTAAGGAAGGCACCAAAACTGATAGGTTGAAGGTACCAAGACAAACAGTAAGTGCAAAGGCCCTGAGACTGGAGCCCGCTTGGTGTCACTGAGGAACTGCGAGGAGGACGCTGGTTGGCTTTTTAAAAGATGCTGTGTTAGTAGGATTTTCATTGCTGTGACCAAAACACCTGACAAGAGCAACACAGAAGAGGAAAAGCTTAGTTTTGCTCATGGTTTCAGAAGTTCAGTCCGAGGTTGGCTGACTCCATTGCTCTGGGTTTGAAGTGAGGCAGAACTTCATGGCCGAAGGCACGGCAGGGAAAGCGGCTCAGGACATGCCAGCCAGGAAGCCGAGACAGAGCTCCACTCACCAGGGACAAAATACAAACCTCAAAGGCACGCCCCCAGCGACCTACTTCTTCCACCCACACACTACCTGCCAGAGTTACCACCCAACTAGCAAAATCCATTCAAGTGGATTAATCCACTGATTGGGCTACTACTCTTATTACCTAATCATTTCACCTCTGAACATCCTTGCATTGTCTCACACATGAGCTTTTGGGGGATACCTTGAGTCCAAGCCATAACAGATGGCCTATTAAGAAAATCTGAACCACCACCAACAAGAATGGTAATAATGATGGCAAATGACTGCGGAGTTATAAGGTGCCTGGCTCTCTGCCAGGTCCTTTATGTGAACTAACCATCTGATTCAACCCTTCAAAGGCAGGAACTCTTATGACACCCATTTTATAGACAGGAAGTCATGGTTCAGAAGTCCAATAACCGGCCCAAGGCTGGAGATAGCCTGAGGTTCCAACAAGCCCCTCTGCTCCAAGAGCCCAGGTTATTAATGAGTGGATGTGGCATGTTTCACATGGAAGAAAAAAAACCAAGACTTTCCATGTGACTCTGACATCAAGAACAAGAAAGTACAGGCTAGGGATGAAGATGACCTTGAATGACCTTACAACACCCCCCCACACCAAAAACTTTTTAATTATCCTGCTCACTCGCCCAGCCAGCTCCTGGCCTGGAACAAACTTTCCTTCCTCTCAGGGCAGAATTTCTGCTTTCAAGTTGGAATTTCTGCTTTCTGCAGAAAAAATACAGGAGGAACTCCAGAACCTTTCCTCTGTGTCCTCTGAGCCTTCTCCTACCCCACGGTTCTTCTCTTGGGCTGGGTGCACCATCCATCTTCCCCCCTCACTGTGCAGGTTGGTCTTCTCTAAACAGAAAGGAGCGGCTTTTCAGGAAGAATAGAGTTAAATCAAATCAGAACACAGGTAACACCCAGCCCTTTTTATTTAGGGTTCTCAGCACGCTCTGCCTCCTGGACTGTCCTTCCACTGACTGATCCAGTGTGCTTCTCCAGTGAGTCCAATCCAGGTGCAAAGGGCTTTTCCTGAGCACGAGAGCCACCTGTTCTCCAGGTGATGAGGCTGCCATTTCTAAGACTCCCAGCAGGAGGTTTGTAGGCAAAAGAATCAAACGGCTTCACAACTGGATTTACTACTGGAGCATAAGTACTTCTCTTTCTTTCTGATTGTTGTCGTCGTTTTCTGGTTTTGATTTTGTTTTTTTGTCTTTGTGTTTTTGAGACTGGGTCTGGCTATGTTGCCTGGACTCTTGGGCTCCTGGGTTCAAAAAATTCTCCTGCCGCAGACTCTGAGGTGAGGCTGGTGCTATAGGTGTGTGCATGGCCCAAACTACAAATCCAAACAGGAATACTATGAAGTAGAAAACAAGATGATTTTGAAATTTCAGAATAAACTGAATACATTAACAACTGGATTAAAAGAAAATAGTAAATGTGGTCTGAACACTGGGTTTTTTCATATTTAGATAAACACACGTACACATACAAAGTCCACATACACATACAGCTTTAACTAAAGAAGAAAAAGTGAAAAAAATTACTATGGTTGAATGCAGGTTTCTAAGTCTTTATGTAAATAAAGGGTTTTTTTTATTCCTGTGTAAAAACAATATATATTCTTTGCAAACAATTCAAAAATAGAAAAACTAGAGGGTAAAAACATTTTTTCTACCACTAAACAACCACAGAGACATTTATGTATTTCTTTCCAGCCTATTTCTATATGTAGCTTTTCATTTTTTTTACATAATTATAAACAACCTGCACATAAGACAGTTTATTCTTTTTTTACTTAGTTATACTATGGGTAATTCCCATCTTGTGATCAAGCCCTATATTAATTTTTTTTAGTATCTAAATAATATTCTCATTGAGTAAATGCCCAATGTTGATTTTATAATTATAATATTATTGAATGCTAGTTGTTTATGTCTTACCTAATCTAAAAGATCCTGCACAATTTCAGGAAGAAAACTCTCAGACTCTGGCATAGCAGTGCTCCTAGATTGTACCACAGGACAATGTCCAGTGTCTCACCCAGCTGCCGGCTGTCAGTGGAGGTTTATACACCTGTGGTTAGGAGCCGCCAAGGGCAGTGGGATTAAAACCAGACAAGTGTAACAAATAGCCTCTCACCCATTTCCAAGCTTCTCAAGCTCTCAGAGGTCTGCTGTATATGGTTTCGAGTAGCTTCCCAAACAGATGTGCAGTGTACAAGCCACACAACTGAACACCACGGACATTCATTCTTGCATCCTCCAGCATCATGTGCTTCAGGCTCTCAATCTCCCCTTCTTTCCCTTCTCCACCAGGCCATTGGAGCCCTCTCTTTGGGTATACTTGCATACTCTGCTGATGAGCGTGAGGGTAGGTCTAGAGGTTAGATTAGCCTCCCTAGAGGGTAACTTAGCAATAAAAGGTAAAAAAAGTGAATTTTTTTCCTTTGGCAGTGGGGATTGAACCCAAGTGTGCTGTACACTGAGCCACATTCCCAGCCCTTTTCATTTCTTTGACACAGGCTCTCACTCTGTTGCCCAGGCCGGCTTGAATGTGCAACCCTCCTGCCTCAGCCTCTGAGTAGCTGGGATCACAGGTGTGAGCCACCATGCCTGGCAAAAGGGGCTTACTCTTGACATGATCAGCTCCACTGCCAGCAATGAACCGTACGGGGGAAAAAAAATCAGACGAGTGTGCAGACACAAAATAAGAATATTTTTCATAAAATAGTTTATACAAGAGAGAAAACTAGAATGTCCAATTACTTGTGGTTAAATAAGTTATTGGTTCCCAATGTGTTTATATAAAAATAGCATGTATATCAGAGAAGCATTAAAATCTGGGGGTAAATCTTTGTATATTAACAGAGAATGCTATCTCCAATTTATTATTGTGGAGAGAAGACAGACACAAAACAGTGTTTACCATCAAAATTAATTTAGTAAAAATATAAAGGGAAATGTCCTATATGAATAGTAAAAATGCTAGAGGAGAAATACCAATAGATGATCTGCAGTACTTTTTCCCACAATTAATATGTATTATGTGCATGTGCCCACGCATGCATGCACACACATTAATAGATGTGTTTGGGGCTGGGCTTGTGGCTCAGTGGTAGAGGGCTAGCCTAGGACATGTGAAGCTCTGGGTTTGATCCTCAGCACCACATAAAAATAAATAAAATAAAGGTATTGTGGGCTGGGGATATGGCTCAAGCGGTAGCGCGATCGCCTGGCATGTGTGCAGCCTGGGTTCTATCCTCAGCACCACATACAAACAAAGATGTTGTGTCTGCCGAAAACTAAAAAATAAAAATTAAAAAGTTCTCTCTCTCTCTAAAAAATAAATAAATAAAAATAAAGGTATTGTGTCCAAATAGAACATATATATATATATTCCCCCCCTCCAAATAGATGTGTTTTAGTGACATCCGCCCCTTAAAGCCATTTTCCCTTGTCAGTCATGGCCAATTCTCCAGCTGGAAGGCCACAATCTGTCTCTGGGACAGACTGTGATGGTCACTCTGCATGAGTGGACCCAGATTTTAATTTTGTGCCAATACCTTCTTCATGTGCTAGTAATGAATTGTCTAGACATATTTTTTAAATTGAGAGTTGCATGGCCAGGACTCTGGGTTGTAAGCAACAGAAATCCATCCTGAAGAGGACTCACTGGTTTTGCTGAGTCCAGGTATTCAAACAGTGCCCACGGGGCCAGTGCTTCTTCCCTGTCCCTTGGTCCTATTTGCCTCTGCAGTCACTTCTCCAGCAGGCTCTTCCCAGTGGTGAGGTGGTCGTTGATGGCCTGGTGTCTAGGTGACCCCAGGGCACAGAGACTGCTCCACCCCAACATCTCCAGGGAGGGGCCCAGAATGGCCCAGGTGAGGGGCTTGACTTAGGACCCTGGTCATGAACTAGCGCCTAGGGCCGGCGAGATTCAGGGTTCCAGTGCTCCGCTGGCTCAGGCCCCTACAGCCGGGGAAGGCCCTTCCTCTCAGACCTTTTATTTATACCAAGCTCTTCCTCCTTGAGGTCCCTCACTTACCCCAGGTCAGCTCACTGTAGACAAAGGCACAAATATGAAGGATACAAACTCATACATCCTCAAGAAGAGATAGGATCTTCATGGTTTTTATTTTATATTATTTTTATTGCTTGATTTGATTTGATTTTTTTTAAATTTGAGTAATTTTGGCTGAGCATGGTGGCGAACACCTGTAATCCCAGCAGCTTGGGAGGCAGAAGCAGGAGGATTGTAGGTTCATGGCCAGCCTCAGCAATTTAGTGAGGCTGTAAGCAATCTAGAGAGACCTTGTCTCAAAATTTAAAAAGGGGGGGGAGGGGCCTGGGGATGTGGCTCAGTGGTTAAGGGTCTTTGGGTTCAATCCCTGGTGCCAAAAGAAAAAACTGTGTGATTCTGAACAGCCTTACAGGGGCTGCGACAGCCACCTCCTGCCGCAGTAGTGATTCTCAGTTGTCAGGATGCCTGGGAGCAGGGATTTGCTAATGTCGCTATACCAGGTGTCGCCAATGGGTTAGAATAAAGCACAACAAATGAGGAAAATAAGAAACACCAGGAGCTTATTCACATAGAATAAATATTCAGTGGGTTTGTCTAGTCCCCCCTTCCTGCATCATTTAGGAGATTTCAATCATTATGGCCACAAGAACCTTATTAAAACTCAGGGGAATTTTCTTGATCAGTTTTTATCCAAGGCATCCGGAATTTCATAAATGGAAGAGCATCTGTGACACAGTGGAGCGGGACTCACCACCAGTGAGTTCTCAGAGGCCCTGGTTGCATTCACAAGACTCAAATAGATTCAAAAGACAATAGCAATATGTAGTTTTGCCAATTGAAACACTGACTTCAGAACCACTAGGCTAGTGTTTTAAAGAAGAAACGTGAGAACATTGTCTTCCACACAAGTACTTAATGCTCTGTAACAAGCATCAGGGACCCACTTACAAGGCTCATCGTAAAGGCACAGCTCCCAAGAACAGTTCACTACAAATAGCTCTTCTTATCACAGGACACTTCTGCTGATGCAGTCGGTTAAAAAATAATGTTTAAATAATCGTGTGGCTAGTTTTGTGTTAGACAAGCAAAGATGTCAGATTTCTGAACTTTAAGAATTCATGGCAAGGGGGAATGGGCCTAGGAAAGAGAGTCGGCTAAATCAGACTTCACTTGCCTGTGTGCATAGACGATGGCTGGACCAGTGTCATTCTGCATGATGGACAACCAGAGAGCGAGAAGTCGTACTCCATATGTGTAATACGACACGTGGGTAATAAGTCAAAATGCATTCTACTGTCATGCCTAACTAGTAAGAAAGATCAAAATATATTTAAAAAAATAATTTAAAAAAAAAGAATTTATGGTAAGATGAATCAGCCTTAAGATACAAGGAGTTCTGACACTCAACAATGCAGATAAACCTTGGGGACCCTGTGCTGAGTGAAATAAGCCATAAAAACAGGGCAAATGCTGTGGGACTCCACTTTCATGAGGCATGTAGTCACGCTCCTGGAGACGGAGAACAGGGCTGGGAGTGGGAGCAGGCAGGCAGGAATGGGGCTAAGTGTTATTTAATGGGTGCAGAGCATTGGTTTAGGAAAGTTCTGGAAATGGATGGTGGCCACGGCAGTAGCACACTTTGAACGTATGGAATGCTGCTGAGCCGCACACTTACAAAGTGGAAAGATGGCAAAGCTTCTGTTGTGTGTCCTCCAGTGCATGCACACACATTGTGGGAGACAACATTTTCTTTTTACAGTACTGAGAAAACGCACATAAAGGCTTTTGTTAATTTCAAGCAAACCAACTTCCTGGCCAGCATAGTAGGAGGTTTGCGGGCGGGCGGGCAGGCTCCACGTAAGGACACTCCAAGTGTCATTTTGTGAATTCCCAAAAGTCCTATTTGCTGGTCCTGTTTTTTCTCTACTGTCCAAACCTGGCCCAAAGTCCAGAAATCCAGATTTTGAAAGAAAGAGCACATGGCCAAAAGGGAACAAATGATGGCCTGCTTCTTTTTCTTCCTCAAAATACTTATGATTCATACACTGTAAAATTCTCCCTTTCCAAGTTCCTAATGCAGCAGTTTTCACTATATTCACAAAGCTGTGCAACCGTCACCACCGTCCAGTTCCAGAACATTATAATCATTTTAGAAAGAAGCCCTGGGCCAATCAGCAGCCATTCCCAATCCTCTCCTTTCTCCAGTGTCTGGCAACCACTAATCTTGTTTCTGTCTATAGATTTCCCTATTATGAATATTCCATTTAAATCCAATCATACAATATGCAGCCATTTGTCTCTGTTTCCTTTTACTGAGCATGTTTTCAAGGTTCACCCATTTCACAGGAATTACATGAATAACAGAATTTTCATTCCTTTTTTAAAGGCTGAATACTATTCCACCATATAGAATATTACCATCATGCTGCATTTGATTATCTATTTGTCAATTGATGGACATTTGGGTTTCCACTTTTTTGGATATTATGAGTAATGCTTTTAGGAACATTTGTGTATAAGGGTTTATATGAACAGATGTGTGTGGGGGGGTGTGTGCGTGTGTGTTAGTACTGAGGATGAAACCCAGGGCCTTGAACTTGCCTGCTACACCCCCAGCCCTTTTTTTAGTTGTAGATGGACCCAATACCTTTATTTATCTATTTTTAAGGGGATGCTGAGGCTCGAACCCAGGGCCTCATACATCTGGGGCAAGTGCTCTACCATTGAGCCACAATCTAAACCCCACCCCCAGCCTTTTTAAAAATTTTATTTCTTGAGACAGGGCCTCACAATTATAATTCTCCTGTCCTGACCTCCAAAATAGGTGGGGTTACAGGTATGTGACACCACTCTGGCTAATAAGATATTTCCATTATCTTAAATATAGATGTAAGAGTGGTATTGCTGGGTCTCAGAGCAGAAACTCTGTTTAACTCTTCGAGGAACCGCCACATTGTCTTCCAAGTCGGCACGCCATTTGACATTTCCCTCAGCAGCGCGGGAAGGCTCCAGGTGCCCTGAGTTGTCCCGAACACTGTCTTTGATTCTAACCATGCTCTAGAGTATGAAGTGAAAACTCATTGTTTTGTGGCTTTGATTTGCATTTCATGACTAAAGATGTTGGGCCTCTTTCCATGTGCTTATTAACCACTTGTATATCTTCTTTGGAGTAGTTTTTATTCAAACATTTTGACAATTTTATCATTAGGTTATTTGTGTTTTTATTGTTGGATTGTGAGAATTCTTCATGTATAATGGAAATTAGACCTTTATTTTATGTGACGTTTGCAAATATTTTTTCCCATTCTGTGAGTTGACTTTCACTCGTTTGGTATTCTTTGAAGCACATGTTTTTAATTTTGATGAAGTTCATTTATCTATTTTTTTTTTGTCACTGGTTCTTTTTGTTATAAAAATGGTTGCTTACTCCAAAATTTATATCCCTGTTTTTTAAGATTTTATAGTCTTAACACTTTAAGTCTTTAATTTTGAATTAGTTTTTGTATATGGTCTGAAGTCGGAGTCTAACTTCCTGCTTTTGCATTCGGATATTCAAATTGTCCCAGCACCATTTGTGGAAAAGATTATTCTTTTCCCATTAAGTGGTCTTGGCATACTTGCTGAAAAATCAACTGGTCGTCAGCATAAGGATTACTTGTGGACTCTCCACTCTATCCCATTGATCTGTGTTCATCCTTCTGCTAGTCCATACAGTGGTGATTGCTGTAGCTTTGTATAAGTTTTGAAATAGAGGAGTGTGAGTCCTACTTTGTTCTTCTTTTTTAAGACTGTTTTTGACTATTTTGGGTCCCTTGCATTTTCTTATGAATTTTAGGATGAGCTTGTCAATTTCTTTAAAAAAAAAAAAAACTCAGCTGGGATTTTGATAGGAATCATTTCAAATTTGTAGATCAATTTGGAAAAAAAATGCCATCTTTATACTATCAAGTTCTTCTGATCAATGAACACGCATGAATTTCTCTTTGTTTGGGCCTTCTTTAATGTCTTTCAATGGTATTTTGCAGTTTTCATAAACAGCCTTTCACTTTTTAGTTAAATTTATTCCTAAGTATTTTATTTTTTGATGCTATGGCACATGGAATTGTCATTTCATTTTCAGATGGTTCATTGTGGAGTGAATTTAAATAAAACTGATTTTTATATAATGACCTTCTATACTGCACCCTTGATAACATGTTTATTATTTCTAATAGGCTCTTATTTTTTTTAAGTGAATTCCTTGGGATTTTCTATATACAAGACCATACCCTCTTCCTCGACAATCTACATGCCTCTTTCCTTGCCTAATTTTCCTGGCTAGAACCCCCACCATCCCCTTAAATTGAAGTGACAAGAGAGGACATATTTCTCTTGCTCCTAACCCACGGGGAAACCATGCAGTCTTTGACCATTAAATATGATGTTTGCTGTGGCGTTCATAGGTGCCCTTTATCAAGTATAAGAAATCCCTTGCTCCTCCCAGTTTGTGGAGTGGTTTTGTTTTGTTTGGGTACCAGGGATTGAACGCAGGGCGCTTAACCACTGAGCCACATCCCCAGCCCTTTTAAAAAAAAAAAAATTTTTTTTTTGACCCAGGGTCTCGCTAAGTTGCTTAGGGACCTGCTAAGTTGCTGAAGGTGGCCTCAGTCTCCTGAGCCACTGGGATTAAAGGTGTGCCCCCACACCCAGCTTGAGGAGTCTTTTGATCATAAAAGCATGTTAGACTTTGTCAAATAGTTTGTCTATTCACAGAGATGACCCCTTGGCTTAAGTTAATTTTAATTAAATAAATTCAGACCACATTCTCTTTGTGAAGAAACGTGTTCAGTACATATAAGGCTGGTCTCCCCAGTTCTCTCTCAGTCACCCCAAGGTACCCAACCCTGTCACGTGACTGTTTCCTTTCAGATATTTTCCTATGTGGATGTGCAACACTATGTTTTAATTTAAAAAATCCACAATACACACAAGGTATTTCCTCTCCCTGGGATTCCTCTTGGTTGTGGCTGACACATCCGTGCCCACCTTTCCTTCAAAGCTGAGATCTGGTCCCTCTTTCCCTGGTGGCTTCCCAGACACCAGATAGCTTTCCTTTCTAGGGATGGTTAGATCTCTGCTCCCCTTCGGATCTCTTTTTTTTTTTTTTTGGTACTGGGGATTAAACTCAGGGGCACTCGACCACTGAGCCCCATCCCCAGTCCCTTTTTGTATTTTATTTAGAGACAAGGTCTCACTGAGCTGCTTAGGGCCTCACTGTTGCTGAGGCTGGCTTTGAACTTATGATCCTCCTGCCTCAGCCTCCCGAGCCACTGGGATTACAGGCATGTGCCACTGTGCCGGGTCTGTCTTCTGTTATTATTTTTAGCACAGGAAGGGTTTGGATTTAGACAGCCAAACTTTCATGCGGTATACACGGACCCCCTCAACGTCATTTGTACCTTTTTTTTTTTTAATTTTAATATTTATTTATTTATTTTTTTATTCTCGGCGGACACAACATCTTTGTTGGTATGTGGTGCTGAGGATCGAACCCGGGCCGCTCGCATGCCAGACGAGCGTGCTACCACTTGAGCCACATCCCCAGCCCCATCATTTGACCCTTGAGGAGCATTTCTAGCTATGTATGATGGCAGCCCACAGGCACGGCTCCATTTTAAGCCACTCTGACATCTTCTTATATGGCAGGGGTTGGCATGATGAGCTGAATTTGTCTGTCTTACAAATTGTTTTCCCCTGGGCCCCAAAGCTCCCCACATGTGGAGGGACAGAGGTAGGGGTCTCACCACACGGGGGAACAGGGTCAGAACATTTCCCCTCATCCTGTGGCATTCCTGGCCTCTGGGTATGATTTGGTTCAAAGAAAGGGCTTTGCTGCTTTAAAAAATGGTATCTAAAAATTGCTATTTTCAGTGCACTATGTCACTATCATGAAAAGGAATTGAAAACTTAAAAATAAAATGACTAACTCATAATAAGCCTCATATAGGTAATAAGTTCATAAATGCAGAAAAATGACAACGAAGAATTCAAGAAGCACGTGAAAGCTGGGCTCATTGACCTTGGCTGGACATCACTGGACCCTAAGCTAACCTGCTGGTGCTCAGTTATGAAGGAAAAAGCCCACATTTATATACAGAGTATGTACAGAATACTGAAAACCTACATCATTCAAGACTAGTGTCTCAATCACGGGGCACAATAGGGGGTTTGTAAACTGTTAGGCACAGACGGCTCCTTTCATGTGCAAGTCTAACATTTGACCTTCTCACTTGACTGCAGCCCCTGTTCTCAGGAATGTGCCAGGCACACGAGGAGTGGAATGTCTACAGAACATCACCCCAGATGGGAAGCTCCTGAGGTCAGGGACTGACCACGGATAGGCACATAACAACATTTGCCAGTTGATTGATGGTTGCTCACTGGGGTTAGTCAAACTTCTTGATGGACAACTGCCAGTGTATCCATCTCAGTCTCCTCCCCATACCCTACCTCTGAAGAGTGCATCTGGGTAGAGCCCTCTGGCTCCCTGCACATCCACAGGTCCTGTTCCCATGGCAGTGTTTGCCTCTAAACTCCTTCCACTGATATCTCACCATCAGACACGGATACAAGCCATGTGTCTACCTGAAGCTCCAATCACCAAATGAAGATGCTGTGTACGTTTTTAGCTTGGGATATGTGCTCAAATGCCTCTGGGAACAATTTTTAAAAGGATATCCTTCCCAAAGGGCCTCATGGCAACAGGGATCAGGAGCTTTAAAAAGAAATTCCCCTTTTGACCTAGAAATTCCACTTCTAGAATTCCTCCTACGTAAATGACCAAATGGGACTCCTACATAAATGACCAAGTGACTAAATGTGACTACACAAAGATACTCATGGCAACACTTGTTATAACAGTAGATCTGGAAACAACCTCAAAGTTCGAAATAGGAAAATGGTTGGGAAAGACAAGCTAGAAAAGAAAAAGTAATTTTCTCTATGTCAAGTATTTATATGTCATTTTATATATTAAAAATTCTAAAGTTTGGAAAGTTTTAAACCAAAATGTTAATAATTTTTTTATTTTCTATTTTTTATTTTTGGTGCTGGGGATTGAACCCAGGGCCTTTTGCATTCAAGGCAAGCACTCTACCAACTGAGCAATATCCCCAGTCTTAGTAATTTTTTGAAAAATTTTTTAGTTGTAGATGGACACAGTAACTTTATTTTGCTTTTTTTTTTTTTTTTTTCCTGTGGTGCTGAGGATCGAACCCAGTGCTTCATATGTTTGAGGCAGGTGCTCTACCTCTGAGCCACAACCCTAGCCCATCATGATTGTTTTTTGATGATGGAGTTATCAGTGACTCAGACTTTTTTTTTTTTTTAGTTTTATCTTAATTTTTTTTTCTAAAATGACAGTGTATTCCTCTCTGTGTATATGCAATATTATTTTAGGCAATACAGGCCAGTCAATTCAACTTTGAAAAGCTGGAGGGTAATTTTAATGAAAATTGCAAAATAAGTTTGGGTATAAATTCTAAATCACTCTATAAAAAAACAGAGAATCCTGTTTCTGGGGTCTGGATGTGAACCCTATTAGCCTCTGTTTCTAATTCTTCTGAGGGTTTTCCCATGGGCTCTCCATGGGAAATTCTCCATCAAGCCAAATGCCACAATTGCACGTGACCTTACCAGATAGGCTCTCCAGAAGGACTGAATGGCGATCGCAGCGTCCACGTCAGTCATCAGGAGGGACAGTGGGATTGGTGGTCGAGGGCTGAAAAGCAATAAATGGTTGTATGACCGTGAGAATCTGCTCTTGAGCCCCAGCAATGACTATGACAATATAATGGTCCATCTGATTAAAAGCCTCATCCATCTCCATTCTTAAAAGACGACAACATAATTTTTGACAGAAAAGTGTGTGTATGAGTTAGCATTTCTGATTTTCAAATCTGATCTGGGTTTTAAAGCAGCATAATCTAAATCACTGTTCATCTTGCATGCTATTTTTGAAGGTGCAGCCTGCATGTTGTTGATATAAAACTATATGAACGCTGGGCACCGTGGTGCACGCCTGTCATCCCAGCAGCTTGGGAGGCTGAGGCAGGAGGATCACAATTCAAAGCCAGCCTCAGCAACAGCGAGGCCCGAAGCAGTTCAGTGAGACCCTGTCTCTAAAAAAAAAAAAAAAAAAATAGAAAATAGGGCTGGGGATGTGGCTTAGTGGTTGAGTGCCCCTGAGTTCAATTCCCAGTACAAAAAAAACAAAAAAAATCAACTATATGAATAATACAAGAGACAGAGGAAACCCAGCCTTTATATTCTACATCAGAAATAATCAAGGGCTCTTCCTCCAACTTTCTATTGAAGAAAAATTAAATAGTTCTTCTGAAAGGAAAATATTGGAATTTACCTCTGATTAGCATACATTTGAGTTAATGTGGATCAAGTTCAAGCATATTTTTAAGTTCCACATTTACATCTTAATAAGCAATACCATATCTCAAGTGCTGGGTCAGCTGACAGTGTTCTCGTGGGAGTTTTAGATTATGAATAATTTTATCATAGATACCACATGGAAAAATCATGATTATAGGCTTTTTGTTCCTCTGGAAGTTTAACAGAAGTACAGACTGCTGATAAAGTCTTGTAAGTCTGTCTCAATGCTGGTTCATGTTTCCCCAAAGCCAAAGCACAGCTCCCTCTGAAAAGCAAGGAACAAATCTTTTCAGGATACAAAGGAATAAACCCCTGAATGGACGTGGATCACACGGAGGCTGCTCTGGTACAAGATCCCCAGAAATGACTTTGAAAAAGAAGGATCCCCACTTCCCTGGCCTCAAAGCTCTCCCTGATGACAGCTGGAGCTACCTGGAACTGTCACTGTGCAGAGGCTGACGGACCTGCGCGAGGTCACCCAGCTTGCACAGGGGGCCTAATCAGGATCCGGAGCCAGATCCATCCACTTCCAAAGCCAGAGCTTCCCTGGGAGCTGTGTGCCCACCTGGCTGCAAAGCTCATTTGCATCAGAACTCGGTTCTCCAGAATCTATCTGGGATCTTACTTCTCTCCTAACATGGACTTAGAGAGAGAGAGAGAGAGAGAGAGAGAGAGAAAAGAACACCTTGATAAAGTGTATTTGTTTGAATGAGTGAATGCTCTTTTAAATGATTCCAGAATCAAAGAAATCAAAGCCAGGAAGAACCCAGGCCGTGGAGACCATTTCAAGGGAGCACAGGGTTGTCGCTAGATTTGGGTTTTCCAGCTGGACAGGACCTGAGAGACCAGGTAAAGGAGAGTCTTCCGCTTCCTTGTAAAGATAATTACACCTGAAAGCGACAGCATTGTGAGGAGCCTTTCCCTAATGTTCAGTGGCCATTTTTATTCCCATAATGGGGTATCTTCTTGGGGGGTCCTGTTGGTGTTCACCTCTCGATGCTTAACTCCAGCCTCCTGGACGGTGACGGAGCATCCTTCCTTGGCTGGAGTCCTGTGGGTGGGGGTCCCACAGCTCTCTGCTTCCCACAGTCAGTGTCAGTGTTCGCTGAAGTAATTCCCCCCACTGGTTGGCGATCGGTGGCCTCTGGAGGGAACCTGGTGTTTCTCAGGAGACCCTGGACCTTGGGTGCTGGCAATGGATTTATGAGAAAAATGTTCTCATGCCCCAACGGTAACTGATGCCCCTGGATTTTCTGGACCCCTCGCCCACCTGCCCTGCTCCATACTCCAGCCATGCCCGCCCTTTCAGCTCTCCAATGGGTCTGCTCCCTCCCACCTCCGACCTTTGCAAAGGTGTTTTCCTCTGTCTCCAAAGTCTCCCTACCCCAGCCACAGGCACCAGCACAGCTGTGCAGCTTGCTCTCTGCTTGAAGGCACCCAGCAGAAGGGCCAGAGGCTCCACAACCAGCCCATCCTCTGCTCGTGAAGCCCTGGTTCTCAGTGCGGAACCACACCCGCCCTGAGGTTTGGACACATTTTCTTTATTTGCTTAAATGCATCTCAGGGCTGGTGGGGGCCCTGACACCTCTCTGTCCTAGTTCAGTCTTATTCCTCTTCTGATCTCCATTAAAATGTTATTAAAAATGTCTTTTGATTAGGTCAGAGCCCAATGAAGCTCCTTGTAATTTTCCTTTCTAGTCCTTGGCCCAATTTGGAGAAAAAAAAAAAGCCCATGTGATTAATTTATGCCCAAATCTTCTACTGAGCTAGAAGCTCTATGAGGGCAGAGGCTGGTCCTGTGATTGCTTCTCTTGATGTCTGGCACATAGTAGGCACTCAATAAATGCCTGTAGGACGAATGACTGCCTCTATGTCTGGCACTGTATGAGTGCCTTCTGCATACCTGCAGGTATAGCCACTGTCCTTCATTTGGAGGTGCAACTGAGGCACAGAGGAGCAGAAGACCCGAGATCACTGAGTATTTCTTGCTAAGAATACAAGCTGTTTGGGAAACCCGGGAGTGGCCCAGGAGAAGGGGCCAGTTCACAAGATCACTAACATGGAGGTCAAGGTCTAAGATAGAAGAAAATACAGCCAACTGGCTAGAAGAAGAAAATGGGTGGGGAGAGGCAGAGCCATAATCATAGGAAATTTCCTTCTCCTTGGCCCTCACAGCAACAGCTTGGCAGATATCTGCTGGTCGGAACCCCCAGAGGGAAGCCCCGAGTCAAGGCAGCCAAACACAGTGGAGCTTATCACTTGTACCCGAGGGGAGTTCTGACGGCGCCTCTCTCTTCAGCTGTCATTTTCCTGCCATGAGGATGTTTCTTACTACTGATGTCATGAAACCTTCAAAGTAACATCCTCCTGTTTGGGAATTGCAGGAGGAACGCGGCACTGCGCCCCTGAGGACAGAGCGGGTGGAGAACCCAACCAAGGGCTTCCACCAGTCCTGAAACCCTGGAGCGCCGCGCGGCACAACGTCATCCCCAAAAAGCAAACTGGGATCTCTAACAGGCAGCAGCACGAGGCCCCCTCTAGCGACATCCCCGCTTTCAGGGCTAAAGAATGGGGCGCTGTCTAGTTCTCAAACAAGAGTGCACATGAGAAACCAGGGTATATCAGGCCAAATGAAAGGGACTTTATTCTTGGGAGTGTCGTCCCGGGAATTATCAATCATTTCAGCAGGCCAGCTCCGAGGGAGGGAGAGAAACCATGCCAGGCCCTTTTCTCTTTGCTGGAATCGGTGCAACTGGCTCCAAGTCAAATAAAAATAAAGAGGCGCGCGTTCCTCACCAGGGAGCCAGGGAGGGGAGAGGAGATGGGAGTGTCAGTCCTGGAGCAGCCAGCGCAGCCAAGCTCTGCAAGGGCTAAAGTCAGACCTCCCCAGGGCACGCATTTTTGCACGTTCAATCAGGACAGTGTTGCTGAGCCATGTTTCCAAGAAAACTTGTTTTACTATTATGCTCTTTCGCCATGTCTTCCTCCTCTGATTTTCAAAAGTGAATTAACACATTTGAACCCTAAGAATCGATGCTACAATTCTGAGAAGGAACAGACATTGATGTTTCTGATCATCTAGGTGAATATATTCAAAAATATATAAAAATAAATGTACACACACCCTTTTCCCCTTCTGGGATGCTAAGTAAAAGATTTGCAGGACTTCAAACTGAGCTAGCATGCTTACAAAACGCACAATGACAAGATCTGAGAAGCCAGCCTTCACCCGGTTCTCTATCCAGTTGTAAGATCATTTAGAGAGGCAACATCCAAAACCACATTTAAACAAAGCAAAGAAGAAAGGAGAAAAACTTGCTTGATATTGTAAACTGAATTTCAGAATCCAACTTTTACCCACTTTTCAGTTAGGTAAGAGATTGAGTTGTCCTGGAACATGAAAGCCCTAAAAGTTCCACATGAAAAGTCATTTGCAAAGGTATCACAGGCCCGTAACAGTCATCAGAAAGCCTTGCCATGGCCCAGGACTGGATCACGTTCACCCCAGTGAACTTGGCAAGAGACCTTACACAGTTTCCTACCAACACCTTCGCTGGCTTCCCAACCACTTCCTGCTGGAGGCCTCCTGTGAAATTCACTTGTGAATTGCAACTGTTTGGAAGAAGTACAATAGAGATGTTCTGAACAATGCTTAGGTTGGGATTTCAGCATTCTGTCGGTTCCAGTCTTTTATGATGGGAGAAATAGCTCCAAAAACCAGTGCAGCATTGCTCTCTGGTAGCCTTAAAGCACATTTAGAAATCACGGTTACTGGGATGTGATCTTGCTTTCGCCCCCTCACTAATCTCCACCCTGGGAGATCAACAAGCGGTTATTATCCCAGTACAGGCTGACTCATTCTCCTGGGAAACAGAGCTGAGTCCCACTTAACCAACCCTATCATTGAGCTGCTGCTACGTGTCCAGATAGCAGAGCTCCGAAACCACCATCTGCAAGACCACGTGCTCACCGGGTCTCAGGTACTGCATGACCATCTAAAAACCAAGGCTGTGACACTTAGTATTTTTTAATAAAATATGCCCCATTGTGATTTAATTTAGCTCCTTTTTAACTGGTTACATGTTTTTTCTAATATGACTTAAGGCAAACTTACGGAGATCAGCCTCCATCCCAGCCCCTCTCCTCCAGCTCCAAATGGTGAGTCCAAGGCAGGGGATGTGCAGAAGAGTTGACCATGTTCCTCCCAGCCTCTCCAAACCTCTTGTGGGGGACCTTCACCTTTTTCATGCCTTGGACCCCTTTGGCGGTCTACATTGCTTCTCAGGATAATATTTTTCTAATAACATAAATAGATAAAATTACAGCAAACCAATCATATTGAAATGCAGGCACCAAAATATTTTTAAACACAGCTGATGGCATGGAAATCTATGTGCTTTAAAGTTACGCAGTAAACAATAAGCATTAATAGGAAGTTGGGGGGCTACTTTGGTTCAAAAGAAACAAGTGTTAATGATATTTCACCACCTCTGCAACAACCATAATGTGGTATGAAAATATCAGTGATCACAATTAGTGTGACAAAGTGACAGGTATACTGAGGGTGGCTGCCCACACTCAGAATGAAAGGAGATGCTACATCTAAGTTAAAAGAGAGAGAGAGAGAGAATAAAGAGGTAACTTCCCCCTGCTCCAAGTTCCAGGACTCCTGAATCAGAGAATTTGGGGCAGGAGCTGGAGAAGTGGGTAAAGATGAATTTCTACATCCCCTACAAGATCCAAGACTGAGGATTTAAAAAATAAACATGATGAATTCTGAGAAGTGAGACCATCTGAAAACAGAGTGACCCAGAAGTTATAAATCTGGCCAAAAGGTTATGAAAGGGCTGTTCCCAGATGGAAGAGGGACTCCATGTACTTGCAGGCCTGCATTCCAATGTCACCTCCATGGAGAAGTCACCCTTCCCTGGCTTCTCCAGGTTGGGGGCTCCCTGAACTGTAGGTGGTGCAGACAGAAGTGTGGGTGACCTGGGGTGACCTGGGGTGACCTGGGGCTCCACTACTTGGACTGGCATCTGAGGTGGAGGTGGTCTTGCGGGACTGAGCACCCACCTGTGGGTCCACGCCCACTCCAGGTGGCGTTGGAACTGAGCTACAGGACACCCAGCTGGGACCTGCAAGGAACTATTGGTATGAAGAACCAGATGTTTGGTGTCAGAAGTCTTGTGAGCTGAGAAACAAAGCCTTTTCTCCTTTTAGTGCCTGTTACAGTTTGGATGTAGAGTGTCCCTCAGAGGCCCATGTGGTAACGCCTGGTCCCCAGTGAAGTGCCAATAGGGAGGTGGTGGTACCTTTGAGGGGACCTAGTGGGAGGCCACCAGACCACTGGGCACATGTCCTTGAATATTCTTCCTCTTCCTGTCTTTGACTTCCCAGCTGTGAGGTGAGTGTCTTGACTATGTCATGATCTCCCTCCGTACTGCGCTGTCTCACCACAACCCAAAGCAACAGGCCCACCTAACCATGGCTGGAACTTCCCAAACTGTGGACCAAAATAACCCTTTTTGCTTTATAAATTGATTATCTCTGGTATTTGTTATAGTAACAGAAAGCTGACTAACACAGTGCTCCCAAGATGTCAAATTCCAATCCCTAGACCCTCTGAACATACATGTTCCCTTATAGGACAAAAGGAACTTGCAAATGACATTATCTAAGAGTCTTGAACAGGGAGAGTATTCTGGATTATGCAGGTGAGTCCTATGATATAATCACTTATAAGAGGAAGGTCAAGGGAAGTTATTATGATAGAAGTAGGAGATACAGAGATAGAAGCAAGAGGTTGGTGTGTAGCCAGGAAGGGATCGTGAACCAAAGAACCCAGGAACTAAAGGAGCCAAGATAAGGAATTCTCCCGAGCTCCAGAAGAAACTGGTCACAACAGCACTTTGACGCTGGCCCAGTAAAACAGACCTGGACCTCTACCTCCAGAACTGTAAGGGAACACGTAGGGTTGTTTTAAGGCACCAAGTTTGTGGCCATTTATCACAGTGGCCAGAGGAAACTCAAGTACCCCCTCCTCAGCGATGGAGGAACTTGACCCAGAGAGCCCTGCGGCAGCAGCAGGAGGAGAGGAAGCAGTGCAGGTGCCCTGAGAAGGGGCCACCCGCGTGTCCACCCTCCACTTCGAGGGAGGCACTGGGAGGATTTATGATGTCAGCATGTCCCCCAAACCGGAAGCAGCTCTCTTTCCTGCCTCTGTTTGAGGATGAATGTGAGTATAAAAAGCAAAGACGATTTACTGTCCTCATGAGACTCTGGCCTCTGAAACGGCTGGGGCAGAAATCTAGGCTTCATTAAAAAGGCTTTTTTTTTTTTTTTTTTTTTTCCTATCAAGAGGGCATGACAGCAAATTTGCTGTCCTGCTGCCATTTAATTGTGACTTTTAATATAAAATGCACGCAGTTCCCTGAGCCTCTTTGAAGGCGCGACTGTCCCCAGTCCCACTCTCAACCTCGGCCCAGGGTTCAGCATAAGGCTGGGGCTTGTCCTCAAATGACAGGGTGACTCTTTTGTTCTCACCTCAGTTTGTGGTCATAAGATACCTTTCATCATGAAAGGGATGTGGATTCTCTTTTTTTTTTTTCTTAATCCAAGGATAAAACTTAGCTGAAAAAGACACTTTGCCCAAAGCACAATCTTTTATTTTCTTTTCTAAAACACAATCTTCGTTTCATTGAAGGTCTCGGTCTTAACGATGTCTTTCATGAGACATCTCCCCTGAGACGAGACCAGAAAGGCAGCAGTGGGGTTTTGTTCCTTGAGCTTATTTAGTTATTTATTTTTGCTAAGAATCTGACCAATTCTCAGGGCAATTCTCTTTGGCTAAAATAAAAATCTCAGCTTCTCTTATTCTTGGTACACTACAACTTATTTCACTGCTTCTAATTCGCTGGTTGGAGTTAGGACTGTACTCCAAAAGAGAATGTTGAAGTGCACTCACTGTTGGAATGTAAGGAAGAAAACATCCTCACACGCTCTAATTAGAGCTTGTGGCAGGTTATATTATTGTTCCGTATTACTGCTCCTTTCCCTTTAAGAGTGTCATGCATTCCTACTCTTTGTCATACCCCTGGCAGTTCCTCACTGTGGGAGGTGTTAACTTCCCTGTGATACTGATGTTGACCTTGGCCATGTGACTCACATTAGCCAATCAAATGTGAGCAAAAATAATGTTTGACCCTGCATGGGCCTCCCTCTGCTGTGAGACTGAGGGAGGGGCTGCTCCTTTATCCTAGGTCCTAGAATGAAAAGAGATATGGAGCAGAGCCCAAGCTTCATGCAGTCAACATGTAACAGGGTGAGCAATAAACCTGTGAAAGGCACTGAGATTTGGAGGTTGTTTGTTACTGCAGCAGAACCTAGAAAAAGCTGACTAATACAGAGTACTTGAGGGTAGCTGGGGCAATGCCTTATAGGAGAAAATATTAGGACTCTCCCTTGCAAGTTTCAGAAGTCTAATGCAAATTTACTAAACAAAAAGGAAAGCAGGGGCAGAGGAGATATTTGCGAGCTCACATAACTGAAAAAGGGTAGAGCTGGCTTTAGGTACGGCCAGCTAGTGAAATAAAAAAAAAAAAAAAAAAAATCAGGAAGACTCAGCTCTCACCACCTCGGTTCTGTTATGTCAGGTACAATTGCTCTCAGCAGCTCAAGGCTTATAGCCTCAAAGATCTAAGGCCACTGGAAATGACAGAAACTCATCTAAAAAATCTTGAGATTATCTCTGATTGGAAGGATTTGGGTAAGGACCACCGTGGTCAGGGGGATTCCATGCTCTGGCTGGCCAGGCCTGGGTCCCCCACAGGCCCTCAGCCAGAGATGGAGTCAGTTCCCTGAATCACAAGGACTGAGAATGGCAGAGGGTGACCCTCTGGGGAACAGAGGGAGGAGTCCTGTTACCTCCCATTGTTCCTTGAGCTTATTTAGTTATTTATCTTTGCTAAAATTCTGACCAATTCTATTACAAGAAGAAGAGAGAAATCAAGGCAGAGCTGGAAAGAACATAAACATCCAACCACAGAAAGCAAGCAAATTAGTTTTGAATCTTTTTCTTAAATGGATGGAAAACAAGAAAGTTAAAAAAAGGTAGAGGGGGAAAAAAAATCAGAGTCACCCAGCATCTGTCATTTGGAGGGAAACGTATTTGATAGACTTTTTTAGGATTAGTTTTAATTTCATGATGATCCTTGACTTAAAAGATTTCTTTTCACTGTAGAATTTATTTAAATAAATATGTATATTTTCCACTTGACGAATCTTATTTTTATAAGCCTCTCTTTTTGGGTGGTGCTTAGGATAGAACCCAGGGCCTGTGCATGCCAGGCAAGGACCCTACCACAGAACGACAGCCCAGCCCTATTTTTTTAGGGGTTGTCAATGTCCCCTGGTATGTAAAAATGTAACTTCAAAAAAAGTCATGGAAGAGAAATGAGTAACAGAGAAGCAGCAGGCAGAGCGCAGAATCCGCAAAATCACAGGGGAACCTGCAGGACAGGAGCCGTCATTTGTGTGATAAGCAAATGGCAGCCACCCGTGACAAATGATCCCCACCAAACAGCTGTGACCTGACAATAGAATGACAGCGAGCCTCAAGGCAGCTGGGCTTGGTCGATTGGTCTCACCAAGAACATTAAAATAAGACCCTGACTCACATTTTAGATGGCTTCCTGGGCTGGTAGAGGGGAGGAATGAATGTGGCAAACAGAATGCGCAGAGGGACTGGGCTAGTGTCACCAAGACCCATGTGCTGGCTCCTTTATATACCGCAGGCTCCCTGGCAGTTGGTTTGGGGAGAGGTAAGAAGGTTGAAGGTTGAGGATCTTCTAGGCTGAGGGGGTTAAGAACTGGGGAGCCCCTCCATTCTCGACTTCCTTTGCTTCGGGGTCTTCAAAGGCCACACGTCTGTAACTTGTAGACAGGAGGGCTGCCAACCTGCAGAGTCTTTGCACAGTTAAGAAACAAGCTGTTCCTGGGCAAGGTGGCTGGTGTTCTGGTATTGTCTGCAGCCGCAGCCTAACCTAGCCTAACACAACAGGGATGCAAATATTCTCCATTTTTTTTTAGGGTTGCTGTGTGAGTAGCATTAGGCAATATTTGTAACTTGCTCAGAATAGTGATTTTTCCCCTGTGGTTCCGGTGGGTTAAACCCAGGGCCTCACCATGCCAGGCAAACACTTTACCACTGAGCCACATCCACAGCCCTGTCAGAAGATACCTGAATAAGTAGAACACGAATGTCCGGTAGGTCAGCATGTGGATATACACAGGCAAAGGGACAGAAGGAAGCAGTTGCCTTAGGAGCTGCACATGACAAAAGGGACACAAAAAATTGAGAACAACGAAGAAAAGAGCCGAACTGTATGTTCCATTTTATGCTGTGCCTTCAGAATGGAATGGCAAGAATGACTTGTATTTTTAAAATTGCTATTCCTTTCTTTTTCTCTGCCCCTCCCCTCCACCAAGGGCATATCATTGAGTCAGCATAAATTAAATACATATATATTTCATTATAACTGTATACAATATCTATCTGTCTATGAAAACAGGAACTGTTTGTTTCATAGCTTCAAAGCATATAATAGGTGTTCAATAAATAGTAGCTAGCTGGCTTATGAATGACTAGTCCATAATTTAAGGCACATCTAGGCAATTAGTAAATATTAGCTGAACAAGTGAACAAATACATAAATAACTCCCTTTAAATAAATGGAACATACCGGCTTTCATATACATAGGTATCAGCAGTGGGGAAAAAAAATGTATTCCTTCATGGTTGGCACCCAAATTCCTCTTAGGTAGGAATTTGCTTTGTTTACATGATGAAAGATCATTTCACAGAAGAAAAATTGAGACTCAGAGAGATCAAGGAATCTTTGCTCAAAGACACACAGCCTGGAACTGGGTTTAGAAAGCAGATCTGTGGGGCTGGGGATACAGCTCAGTTGGTAGAGTACTTGCCTCGCATGCACAAGGCCCTGGGTTCAATCCCAAGTACCATAAAAAGAGAAAAAGAAAGAAAGCAGATTTGTGAGTCCAGAAACTAAGCTCATCTTTGGGGGGCCGGGGATGTAGCTCAGGGGCCCCCTCTTCCCTCCATGTCAGTCACCCAACAGAATAGTCACATCTTAGAATGTTCAACCCCAAAGACTGTCACATCCCTGATTCCTCATCTAACCTTAAATTTCTGTTGATAGGCCAGACTCAGAAAATAAAGGATTGATGTTTTCTCTCCTCTGTGGAAGATACAGCAACGTAAGGGAAAAGTGAGAGGGGGGGGTACCAAATATCATAAAGACACAGGGGAGATCAGTAAAGTAGAAGGAGCGCCAAAGGGAGGGAGGAGGGACAGGAAAGGCGGAATGAACTTAACAAAGCCTTGCTGTGTGCATATATGAATACACCCCAGGGAATTCCACCTTTATGTATCTGTTAAAAAGCACTAATCACAAATAAATAAATACCCAGGCACAGTGGCACACCCTTGTAATCCCAGCAGCTCGGGAGGCTGAAGCAGGAGGATCGCAAGTTCAAAGCCAGCCTCAGCAACTTATTGAGACCCTGCCTCAATAATAATAAAATTATTATTATTATTTTATATTATTTATATTATTATTATTAAATTATTATTGTCTCAATAATAATAAAAAATACAAAAAATACAAAGGGCTGGCGGTGTGGCTCAGTGGTTAAGCCCCTCCCTGGGTTCAATTCACTGTACCATAAATAAAAATAAATAAGCAAATGAAAGGAAGATCAGTAGAGTAGAGGAAGGAGAAACGGGGGAGGGAGGAGAGAAAAAGGAAAAGGAATGGAGACTGAAAGGGAGGAAATCAAATTTCATGCATGTGTGACTTTGTAAAAATGAACCCAACTGCTATGTAGAATCATAATGCTTTAATAATAAATAAAGACCCTCTTTCTTGACAAAGTGTGCCTGCCTCAGGTATCACATGATAGTAATGAAAAACAGATTAATACACCTCCTCTGCCCTTCCATCTTCCCTACTCACTCTTTTCCTATTTCTGTAGTTTTTTACTCTATGTGAGACCATGGTTTGGGAAAGTTATTAGTGTCCACCTGGAACAGGGTTCCGTAACCACAGTCCATGTGACAACTCTAGCCCCTCACTTGCTTTTGTACCCACAGTCAGGCCCACTCACTCTCACCCTGTGTGTGGCTATTTTCAGGCTACAGTGACGACAGAGTGGAGTAGCTGAGAGGGACTATATGTGGTTTGAAAAGCCTAAAAGATTTTCTGTCCTCTACAGAAAAATTCATGGAGTCCCAACCTGGAAAGCCATTTCCTTGTTCCCTAGGAGGCAGATTATCGGAGCCACGTTCTTTAGGGCAAATCCAAGGCTCTGGTCATGGTATTCCTCCCCCTTGTCGTTGCTGAGGGAATTGGGTTTGGCACTGGACAGGGCAGATGGCTGGAACTGCAGACCATGTAAGGCAACTGGGTGGAGAGCTGTGTGCGCCCGGGCAGGGTCTCGGGAGGGGTGCCAGGGCCTCCTCGGTACCATAACTCGTCTCACCTGGGCTAGCACCTGACTTGCCCCTGGCCCAGAGCCATTTTCCCACTGTGATATGAAAACTCAGTCCCCAGGGGCCAGTCACTTCAGCCATCTCCAGGGGACAGAAGCCCGCAGCCGTCCTGGCTCACGACCAGTCAACAGACACCTCCCGTCCACAGCAAGTCCCCCTCTCTATCAGGTGCTCCTGAGGAGCTCTGAACAAGCCCGTTTCTTCGTGTTCTTCTAATATTTTATTATTGAAAATTTTAAAGATATGAAAAATAGATAGAAAAAAAATGAAGCCATAGCCTCCATCAGCCAGTGTCCCCTACACCGCTCCCCATGTCGGCCAGGTAGCCTCCTCCCCACTTCCTGTCCACAGAATAGGCAATTTCTTTCTTTTTTTTAAAGTATTCATTTTTTTAGTTGTAGTTGTTAATGCCTTTATTTCTTAATTTATTTTTATGTGCAGCTGAGGATCGAACCCAGGGCCTCCCATGTGCTAGGCGAGCGCTCTACCGCTGAGCCACAACCCCAGCCCCCAGAACATGCAATTTCATACATAAATATTTCAGCACGTTTCTCTAAAGAGTAATGACTTTTTATCCTGACTATGAAATCATTCTCATTTTACCTTAAATAATTCCTTATTTCATCATCTGTCTATTAAATGTTCAAATTCCCAATTGTCTCATCTTTTTAATATAGCTGTGCCTTTGAATCAGGATCCAATTGAGATCCACACATGGAAATTTTAAAAACCCTATTTTTTTAATCTAGTACAGACCTGCCATCCTCATTTTAGTGCTTCTGAGTGTGATATGTTTCTTACCATCTATATGAATACATAATGTAGTGTTTCTCTTCCCGAAAATTAGTTGTTAAAGTATTAACCTAATTTAAGATGTGGCAATTTATGAGAAAAAAAATGGAAAGCTTCTAGAATAGACAGTGACGCTCTTGCTCTTACCTGTCTAGACTTTTTTTTTTTTTTTTTTTTTTTTTTTGCCATTGGCCCTGCCCGTCTTCAACCCCGATTCCACCAACCATCTGTTCTCACCACCCCCTTTGCAGGGTGGCAGTGGGCGGCTAGTGACAATCACATAAGCAGGCAAGCAGGCTGTTTATATGCACCACAAGTTTGGGCCATCAGCTGGGCCACCCTACTGCTCCCAGTTGATTCCCTAATGGTTTCACCAGAGCAGCTGCTCCAGGCCCTGCCCTCCCCCGTCAGCCTCCACAACCTGCCTGGGCCTCCCTCTCAGCAGATGCCTCCACACCTACGCCCATGTACCCTAACGACAGCCTGGCAGTGCCCGCCACAAACTTCATACACTCCCCCCTCCACCTCAGATTGGCGCTTGCTTTCATCTCTGGTCTCGGAGGAATGAATATCTACCTTCTTATGTCTTCGTATGTGCAGACATGCATAGAGAAGTATCTGAGAGGCGGTCAGCTAAACTGTCAATGTACCTGGGAGGCAAGCTCTTAGGTGATTTTTTTTTTTTTTGCCTTTTTTCTTTTGATTTTTCTGCCTTGTTTGAATTTTGTCACACTGAGCATGTATCATTTTTATATACTTGTAATACCACTTCAGAATGGAGTAAAACAAAGGTGATCCCAGGAGGGAGGGACTTTCAATTTCCCCATATTTCCTGTACCCTTTCATGGTAGGCAGAGTAAAGTTCCCAAAGATGGTCACATCACAATTGCCAGAACCTGTAAATACACTACCTGACACTGGCCAAAGGGACTTTGCAGATATGACTAAGTTAAGGATCTCAGTGTGGGGGGATGTCCTGAATTATCCAGGTGAGCCAAGGTGACCACTGGAGTCTATAAAAACAAGAGATGGAGGCAAAGAGACTTGGGGACATGTGACTAAGGAAGAAAGTCCGACAGGTGCCCCGTTGCTGGCTTCGGAGATGGAGATGGGACAGTGAGTCAAAGGGGGCAGGCAGCATCTAGAAGCCAAAAAAGCAAGAGAGCAGATTCTCCCCTGAGCTCCGCAAAAGAACGCATTTTGATCTTAGCTGGTTTGGACCCGTGTTGGGATATAACCTCCAGAACTGGATGATAATAAATTTGGGTTGCTTTAAAGCTACCAAGTTTGTGGTGGTTTGTTAGAGCAGCAATAGAAAACTAATGCAATGATTAAAAAGAAAAAAAATAAATGTGAATCTAGCCCTCTGCCTCCCTCCAGTCACCTCAAATCAACACAGACTCTGTCATTGAAACAGTGGCTTCTGTAAAAAACACAACACCAAGCCATGGTCACCACAGCCAACCCACCATGTGACTCAGTCATGAACTTCTGGAACCTTCTCTGGGGTACTCTGAAGTTCAGGCCTTGTCCATCTCAGATTAATCCATACATTTGTCACAGGGATTTTCATGACCAAATCAGCGTTTCTCTGGATGATCAGACCAATGTTCCAGAACGACATTCTACAGGCACCTGTGTCCAGACAGGAACCATCATCTTTACCCCTGAAACTGCTTTTCCAGCCAGGATCTTGGCTTCGGTGATGGTGGGAAAGCATTACACGTTCCGTAGCAACCATCCTTCAGATTTAGAATCCTGATCTTCTGACTCTAAAGGCTAGCAACAAGCAGCATGACGATATCCTCACTGTGCCAGGGAGTGACAGTGGGCCACAGCTCCTAGTCGGCCACCAGATCACAAAGAGAAACACACGGCCCTTTCCAGGTTCTATTGCTAAGCCTCGAGGGCTGTTTTAAGTGCACATTTTACTTATGATATTTTCAAGATGCAACGGGACTTCTGGAGCCAGCCCCATCATGAATCGAGGAGCATCTGTAGTAAACCAAGCATTGCTGCAGACTGGAGCTGCTTGTGACCCCCTTTTTTTTGCCAGGGGGTGCCAGGGATTGAACTCAGGGGCCCTCGACCATGAGCCACATCCCCAGCCCTATTCTGTATTTTATTTAGAGACAGGATCTCACTGAGTTGCTCAGCGCCTCGCTTTTGCTGAGGCTGGCTTTGAACTCACGATCCTGCCTCAGTCTACCAATCTGCTGGGATTACAGGCTTGCACCACTGCACCTGGTTTATGACCCCATTTGTATTGTAACGTCCACGGCATCTTCACCATCACATTTACCATGGAGAAATGGAAGCGTAGAGAGGGGCCTTCTGCAGTGGACATTAAGTATACCCATGCATTCTTTAACTCCTCCATTCATCAGGTGGAGCCTAATCATTCTCCCTTTGACCAACTGACTTACTTCTAAAGAATGTGATGGAAATGGAGGTTTGACTTCTAAGACAAGGTCATAAAAGCACTATGCCTTCCTCCCCATACTCGAGTCTTCAATTCCAAAGGAGGCCAGTTGCCAAGCACCGAGGATACTCAAACAGCCTAAGGAAAGGCCCATGTGGGGAAAAACTGAGGTCCCGTGTGCATGAGCCATCTTGAGAGCAGGACCCCTAGTCCAACCTCCCGATGACTGCAGCCTGCAACCCCATGGGAGACTCTGAACCACCCAGCCCAGCTTCGAACAAATTCCTGACTCAGAAACTGTAACAGCAGATATTTAATGTTGACATCACTAAGTTTTGGGGCAATTTGTTACACAATAATAAACATAGAAAACATTTCCCCCTATCATATGATCAGTAAATGGTGGGGTAGAGACTTCAGAACTGGTTCTCCCCAAAACTCAGGTTCTTAACCCAAACCAATGATACCTGAAGTGCTGCTTTATAATTTGCATCCTTTAAAAACCCTTGACAGTCTTCCTCTCACGAAATTCATCTTTTTCCAAGGTGTGTTATGAAGTCCTGTTCCAAATGCCCATCCATCTGCTCCTGCCCCCTGTAACAACCGTTGCCCAAGACCAGCTCATCTCACTGGCAATCTCCCATCTCTAGGCCCTCAGCTTCAGTATCTACATCCAAGTGCTTCTGTGAAGATTAAGTAATATTTGTAAGAGCAGGGCTGGGGGTATAGCTCAGTTGGTAGAGTGCTTGCCTCAAATGCACAAGGCCCTGGTGTTCGATCCCCAGCACCAAAAATAAAACAAATAAATTTCACAAAAGCAGTTAACAGAGAAACAGCTCAATATACTATAAATTATCTCCTAGACACGCACACCTGTGGATGAGAATTCAGTCATGACTGTACTTTAAAATCACCTAGGAAGCTTTTAAAAACAGAACAAAGGCCACCCAGACTATACCTGCAGATTCTGATCTTACAGATCTTGCATGAAGCCAGATACCAATATTTTTCCAAAGTTCCCCAGATGATTTTAAAGTATAGGCCAAGGTAGAAAACTACTGGATTAGATCAGAGGATCTCTGCCAGGGGCAGTTTTCTTTACCCCCAACCCTGGGGTGTGGGCCGGTGTCTGTAGACATTCTTGGTTGTCACAATTGTACAGGTTGGGGGGCTGGGGATGTGGCTCAAGCGGTAGCGCGCTCGCCTAGCATGCGTGCGGCCCGGGTTCGATCCTCAGCAGCACCACATACCAACAAAGATGTTGTGTCCGCCGAGAACTAAGAAAAAATAAATAAATGTTAAAATTCTCTCTCTCTCTCTTTCCCCCTCTCTCTCTCACTCTCTCTAAAAAAAAAAAAAAAAAAAAAAAAAAAAAAACAAAACAATTGTACAGGTTGGTACTGGTGTCTAATGGGTAGAGGTCAGTGCTGCTGCTAACCCTCCTACAATGTACAGGCCAGTTGCCCACAACAAAGAATCATCCAGACCTCCACGTCCAGAGTCCAAGGCTGGGAAAACCTGGCTCCACCCTTTAGTTCCTACTTCTCTGACCTCTCCTACTCAGCAGAACCCTTGAGAAGAATATAACACCTGAATTCTTACCTCGAAAAACCAAATCTGGGCACCAACCCATTTGGCCCTGTCCTAGCTGGGCTTGGCTCCAGGCCCGCTGACTAGGACTTGTAAGATCTTGTGCTTCCCATTTCCCCTTAGTACTTTGTTAGCATCTGAACGACAACACTCACTACAGAAACTACAACTAGTTGTCAACGCAGCTCTCTCACCCCGAGGACTGGAGCCATAATTTATTCATCTCTGTTTTTTTCCCACAGCACCAAGCTCTGTGTGCAGTGGTGGGTAGGTGTTCAGCAGATACTCATTCCATGAAATGAATTAGATTCATTTTAATTTTTATCATGCTTCTGGGCCTCTCTTTGAAAGACAATGAAAACACAGAATATAAAGGCCAGTCAAAGCCAGAGCTCGTGTGTTTCTGTTCTGCAGAGTCCAGCTGACGTGGCTGATGCTGCCACTTCAGTGTGTTTACAGGAGCTGCTGGTGGACCTCAGCCGCCGTTTAAATAGAGATCCTTGTGCAGCAAATGATGAGGGATCAAGGGGTCACTCATTTCAGTTTTATTTTTAAGATTCTTTTTCATTAGTTATTACCAATGGGAAGGAAAAATGGTTCATTTTTTTAAAAAAAGAAGCAATTTGGAGAATGGTACTAAAAATACTTTGTCTTAGAAAAATAGATGCAAAGCAATGAATTGTGAGCCTTCCACTTCATGGGATAAAATTAGGCACAGATGTAGAAGATGAATAAGAAACACAGTTTTCCAATATTGCTCTCCTTTCAATGTGTAGTCTCAAGTTAAAAAAAAAAAACCTGGTAATATCTGGGGTCTTTAAAAAAGATCTCAATATTGAGAAAGTCAGTCAAGAGTTTATTCAACTTGAAATTCTTAAGGAGGGCAGATTTAGGCAGAAGATGTGACACTTAGTGCTAAGAGTCTCATTTAAAGTGTCCCACTCTGTTTAAAATGTGACTGGGGGGGGGGCTGGGGTTGTGGCTCAAGTGGTAGAGTGTTCACCTAGCACGTGTGAGGCACTGGGTTCGATCCTCAGCACCACATAAAAATAAAATATATTGTATCCATCTAAAAAACTAAAAATAAGTAAATAAATAAATATATTTTTAAAAAATGTGACTTGGCAAGCCTCACTTGATTTACTTGTGCCTCAATTTCCTGACATTGTTCTTGCAAAGGGTCGACATGGAAACATTTTAAAGCAACAGATGAAATCTATTTTGTTTTCTAAATTGAGGTGTCTTTTCTTGCATCTAATACTTTAAATAGTAAAACACAGCTTGAATGTCATCTCAGGTGAAATCCTTCCCGACCACCCAATGTAAACTGAACCTCCTTGGACTCCATATTCCCTCTGCTTCATCCCTCACAGTACTGAAGCATTTGCTTATTATTTTTCTTGCTAGAACATAAATTCCGTGAAGACTGGGATTTTGGCCTACTTGTTCACTGTTCTGTCTCCACTACCTAGAATGCTCTTTAGCACATGGTAGAACTCAATACATATTTCTCATATGAGTGAATAAATTATGCAAATCTAGAAATGAAATATACTATGTAAAGCCATCAAAGACATGGATTAAATGCAATTGAATCATTTATATTTCAAAAGTACATTTTGGGGTCAAATAAAAGCAAGTTATATAATAATGCATAAATTTCCTCATCTGCAAAATTGAGTTGGTAATGCACCATTATGGGGATATCAAATTGGTTCATTGGTATTAAGTGCTGAGAACAGTGATACAGGCTCTCAACTAATGATAGTTGGTATCAGCATTATCATTTTTATATCACTGAGAAAAACAGCTCACAACAAACTATACTAATTTTATATAATATACGCTGATTTTATCTAGTGAAATAACTAATGTTAAAAGCTCTGGAAGGATGTGCTATAGACTTAACTGATTAGCTCAGAGAGGGAAGAAGATCTAGTTTAGAACGGTCAAAAAGTATTTTAACTTTATCTGTCACATTCTCATATTATAAATGAGAAATTGATGAATATAGCTAAAAATTAATAGAAAAGGTTACTCTTATTTCCTGAGACATAATGACCTTCAAAGAGAGCGGAAGGGAGGCTGAGGCAGAAGGATTGTTGAGCCCACAAGTTTTAGACCAGCCTGGGCCACACTGTAAGATAAACCGTATCTCAAAAAGGGTGTGGGAGATCAATTATTTAGGGTAAGAGTTTGTTTTCTACTTTATTTCTGAAGCATTTCTGGAATGAAATCACTGCATGGACAGGATGAACTTAGCCAGGACTAAAAATAATCAAGAGACGTGAATAGAATCGGAGGGTCTGGGTGAATCACATGCTTTAGTTCTCATTGATATAAACTTAGAATTATGAGTAAATTATTTGAACTTACTGATCTTTTAGCCATTCATCCACAAATGGAATAGAGAAAAATTCTGTGAACGGTGCCCCTGTCCTCTTTGGATTTTGGCTGGAGACAGTGCCATATGTTTGATGGACAAGAAAACAAAAAGCAAGAATTCAAGTCAATGGTTGCTATTCTGCTTGCAAATTCACATGATTAAAACTTCAGGGTCACTGAACTTTTGAAGACATGAACAACTTACTTGTACAACCACTCAGTAAGGAAATCACAGGCAATGAATTTGGTTCTTTTCCTCTAAAGAGAAAAGGGAGAAGAGATAATTAAATTACATTCTTACTTTGCCCACATGTCTGAGTAGGACAAAGGAAGAGAGGTTAATTGATTAAGCATAGATGAAATATGCATGAGTCCATTATGAAATTTATAAGCATGCCAATAAACAGTAACTCAGGCAACATCAAGAATTCTGAAGACATTTTGGATAAAATATGCTTTGGATAATTTCTTTGAGAGAGAGATAATTTTTAATATTTATTTTTTTTTTTTAGTTCTTGGCGGACACAACATCTTTGTTTGTATGTGGTGCTGAGGATCGAACCCGGGCCACACGCATGCCAAGCGAGCGCACTACCACTTGAGCCACATCCCCAGCCCCAATTTCTTTGGATAAGCATATTTTCTGACACTAGAGACTAATAAAAGACAAAACACACAGTAGGGGCTTGGAAAGATTTAATTTTTAAAATCGAGGGCATGATCCCAGTGTCTCAGGAGGCTGAGGCAGGAGGACTGCAAGTTCAAAGCCAGCCTCACCAACTTAGTGAGGCCCTAAGCAATTTAACAAGACCCTTTCTCCAAATAAAAAATAAAAAGGCTAGAGCCCCTGGGTTCAATCTCCATTGCCAAAAATGAAAATAAAAATAAATCTAAGCCTTGATTTTCTCTTTTAAATTTATTCATGCACAACTTAACAATAACATAAACAGGTTAAGTTCTGAGAAATGCATTAAGTGATTTCATTGTTGGGCAAACCTCAGAGTGTGCTTTCACACACTAAGGCAGCTACTATGACAGTAGGTGATATAATCTTATGGGACCAGCATCGTAAATGTGGTTGGCCATTGGGCTATTTACTAAAATGTACATGACTTTAACTGTATTATTGCACACCCCCCAACACCAGTCCATTTAACTCTTCAGAACAGCAGTACTTCAGGTCTAGGTGTCACCTTCAAAGGTGGAAGTCAAAAAATAAAAAAATAAGTAACAACCAAATCAAACATGGAAGCCAAGCACGTGAGTACTATTAGCTAATACAGCCAACTCGCTAGCTGTCCACCTAATACCACTTTCCTCTTTGTCCTTATTAACAGAAACCTGATTGCTACCAAATGGCAACCAATGCAGCCAAAAACAACATTTCTCAGGCTCCCAAGTAGCAAGAGACAGCTTCGTGTCTCAGGGCTGCTGATGGACACATCCTAGAGATAGCTGAGAAAATTCTGCTTTCCTGATTTTTGCTGCCCAGAATTCCTTGACGTGTCCATCTCCTTTCTCCAGTTGGGAACTCAGATGTAGAGCTGGGAGTGAGGTAGCACCTTTTAGCCATGAGACCAAAAGTCACATGCAACGGATGGTGGGGCAGGGAGAGGGAGAAGCTGGAACCTTTGCTGGCGTCCAGCCTGGGCCTGCCACACTCCAGGCATCTTGATACGTAAGGAAAAGTAAACTTCATTTGGTTTGTTACCTGTGTCCTTGAGTTTTCACTCAAGCAACTGAAAGTGCTCCTCTGATGATGACAGCCAGCTAGCCAGAACAAAGAAGTCTTGCTGAAGGGCCATGGGGCGGAGCACCCGAGCATCTTGCTTCTGTTTCTATCTAAGGTCTCTTCTGGTGACCCAAACAGAGCCCATCAATTCCTTATAGAGAACTGCGATGGAAACTGGGAGATAGAAGGTCTTTCCTCCTTCTTTTAAGACAGCAGGGCCCAAGAATCAAGTCTAGAGGTAGGTGTTGGCTGCCAAGCACAGGGATTCTTCCCAAGAATGAAGGCAATACAAGGTGTTCTGGGAATTTTCTTTGCCCCTCCAGCCTCACCCTTCTCCGCCCTGTACTGTGTCAGGAGGATGAGGTTACCTCCCCTGGGCCCAGCAAATGGGAGCTATCAGCAGGAGATCAGGGAGGAGAAGAGAAAGATGAGGTTAAATTATGCACCCCCCCAAAACAAAACAACAACAAAAACCCCTCCTATGTTAAGTCTTGACCCCTAGGATCTCAGAACATGACCTTATCTGGAAATAGGATGTGGCAGAAGTTGCAGCGGGGCTCAGCCGCGTTTGCAGGACAAAGTGGCTCCAATGAGAGTGAACCAACTTGGGGTTCTGCCAACAAAGGAGAAAGGCGATGCTGCTGGGCAGACCACAGTGGTGGATTCCTGATGCCAGCATACTAGGCCCTGGATGCAGAGGTCCTTCTGCAGAGGTCCAAATCCCCTGGACCTTTCGGTGCATGAGCCAACAGAATTCCTCTTTTAATGATGTCCTTTTGTGCCAGGTGGCTTATTGCTTAACAATCATTGATGTCTTCTCCAATGTCTTAACTCATGTCTACTCCAATCAGCTGACTCCCATGTGTCTAAGACGCACCCCCCCAGGAAGCATTCTTGCCCTCTTCCTTTTGGGGTGCACTCTCCCCTGGCTCTCTGCCCATCCCCATCATAGCCCCTCATGCTGTAACATAACTACAGGACCAGGCATCTGACTCCCCGACTGACTTACAAACTGAAGAGAGAGTGCATACCTCTCTTTCTCTATTCTGTTTCCACTGCCCAATCAAGTGCCTTGTAAGGAGCAAAAGATCAATGAGTGATAGGTAAAAGAATGAATGAATTCACTATTCAACTTTCATTCATCAAAGCAAGAAAACTCACGTGCAAGGAGTCAGACATCTAAAAGTAGGAACGGCTAGTACAATGCTGGACAATTGCTCTTCATTTAAGAAAGCAGAAATTTTATTATGAAAATTTTCCTTTCCTTTTCTCCCCCCACTTCCAAAAAATAGGTAATTCAGCTTTATAGTCCTGGCTAAGGTTGGAAAGATGGTTGTGAAACTGATACTCAAAAAGAAAAATGCTCTTGAAGGTTTTTATAGAAAGTTCTATTATAGCTGTTAGTAAATAAAACATAATGGTGCCTAAGTTGCTGGAGATTATTTACAGTCTTTTATCTCTGTGCTTGATAGGCTTTTATGGAAAAAAAATTGAAACACTGCTGTCCAGGGTAACAAAATGGAATGTACTATATCTTGCAATAGAGTCTTTTAATCTGTGTTGCAAGAGCAGATCCTTCAAAAAGCCATCTTTAATCAAAATAAGAAAAATACTTGTACAACAATGCAAATATGTAACTAGCATGAATTGCCGTATAATAATTTAAACAATCCAGCAATTGTAGGATGCCAGTTTCTCTTTCGACCCACAAAAGATGCATTGTTCCCTTGGCTTTTACCGCCCTATTTAGTGGTAAAGATTTTTTTTTTCTACAAAGGGAATGCAGCCTGACTTACTCTATTAAATAGACTTTTAAGATAGCCAAGTGGTCTGATGTATGAAGGTCATGCAGACAGATTTAATCACTTTTGATGCAAAGAAATAAAATGGAAGAAATTGTGTTTTCCTTCTGTTCTGGGCAAGCACGGACGTGCTGCGCATACCCAGGCACGCGGAACAGTGGGGATATTGTTCAGCTGTTGTTTAGTTTTAAAATTATCTGCTGGGGAGCTGAAAGAGAGAAGGGAAGGCAAAATGAAAAGTTGTGGTGAGTGAAGAGATAAGAAAGGAAGTAATAGAAAAATGAAGAAATGGAGAAAGCGTGGGCACCCAGGATCTATGCAAGGGGGCAAATATACTGAATTCTGTGATTTTTAAAAGGTACAAATATTCAAGTTTGAGCAAGCAGAGGAAATAGGGCAACTTTAAACAAGGTTGGCAAAGCTTTATTTAAAAAAATTTGATGTTAAAAAGGAAAAAGAAAGTGTTAATAAGAATTGTAATGCAAAAAAAGTACATGTATAAAGCATGAATTGGTATGAACATACTTTATATACAAAGATATGAAAAAATTGTGCTCTATATGTGTTATAAGAATTGTAATGCATTCTGCTGTCATGCATTTAAAAAAATAAAATCAATTAAAAAAAAGTGTTAAGGGATAAGACATCATTAAGTCGTCATGAATCTGCAACTTTGAAATGCCTCAAAAAATGAATGAAGACAGATGGATTGACGCATTTGTGGAGAGATGTGCAAATAAAGCAAACTGGGTAATTGTGAAATCTAAGTGGTAGATATGTGGGTATTTCCTCTGAGATTCTTTAAATTCCTTGTTATGGATTAGATGTGGTGCCCCTGTGTGAGACAATGCAAGAAAGTTCAGAGAAGAAATGATTGGGTTCTAGCCTTAACCTAATCAGTGAATGAATCCTTGATGGGATTAACAGAGTGGTGGCTGGAGGCAGGTGGGGTGTGGCTGGAGGAAGTGGTTCATTGGGGGTGTGGCTACGGGGTATATATTTTGTTTCTGGAGAGTGGAGTCTCTCTCTGCCTTCTGATCCTCATGTGAGCTGCTTCCCTGTGCCACACTCTTCCGCCATGTTGTTCTGCCTCAACTTTAACCCTGAGGAATAAAGCCAGCTGTCTATGGATTGAGACCTCTGAAACCATGAGCCCCTCAAATAAACTTTTCTTCTCTAAAATTGTTCTGGTCAGATCCTTTAGTCATAGCAGCAAAAAAGCTGACTAAAACAGAAATTGGTACCAAGAAGTGGGGTTGTGGCTGTGACTAACCTGACCATATGGTTCAAAAGCTTTTTGAGCTTTTTAGAATTGTGGGAAGAATTTCGAGATGTTTAGCAGACGCAAGCTTGATTCTCCTTAAGCGGGCTCTTGAGTGCTGTTGTGATGGCCTGAGGACATCAGAGTCTCCCTCCTTCACTCTTCCAAAGCAGATTCTGCCAGTGATTCTCCTGGGAGGTTCCAGAAGCCTCCAGTCTCTGACTGGGGTAGCACTGTTGATTCCTCTTGCTCTGAGACTTCAGTTACTTGGCCCGCACAGCTACTGGTTCCTCCAGCTCTCCAGCCTGCAGATGGCCATTGTGGACTATCCAGCTTCTGGTTGTGTAAGCCAACCTAATAAATTCCCTTTCTATATTCATACTTCCTATTGATTCTGTTCCTCCAGAGAACTCTAATACATTCTTCTATGTTTTGAAAAAAATATAATAAAATAGGGGGAGTATCATAAAAGACTCAAATCTCAAAGAGAGAAAAGGCAGAAATAAACAGTGTTTTCCATCCAGACATTGTTCTGCACCAATTTAATGTTGGACACAGACAGAGGAGACAGACTGGCGGTCTGGAGACTAGAGAAAGAAACAACTAGTATTTGAAAGAATAAAATGACTAACGTAATTCTACCCCCAAAAAGTCAAAAGCTCATGCTGTGAATTTAGTGGTCCTGAGTGTGGCTGGGTATGGCACTGCGCTGGCTGAGCCTCTCTGGGCTTTCAAGAACAGAAATACATTCAGGTTACCTATGACTTAATCCAGTCAGGTTGTTATGACAAAAATATCAGACTAGGTGATTTATAAACAATAAGCACATATTTCTCAGTTTTGGAGGCTGTGAAATCCAAGAGGAAGGTGCTGGCAGATTTGGTATCTGTTGAGGTTCCATTCCTCACTGAGTACCTTCTCACTGAGTCTTTGTGTGGAAAACAGGATCCCATAGGCCTCTTCTAAGAGCTCTCAACCCCACTCCTGACGCTTCCAGCTTCATGATCTAGTCACTTCCTGAAGACGCCACCTCCTAACATCACACTGTTGACTGGGACACACAAGTATTCAGAGCGCAGCACCTTAGTGACTGGGATTTGGGGTCAGGCTAGGCTAGATCTGGGTGGGGTCACACTCAGCCTCTAACATTCCTCACGCATGTCCCATGACTACTTCCATCTGCTCATGTTGGCTTTACTCTGAGACACAGGCTGACAGAGAGGCCTCCACCTGAAAAATGTCCATGATCATGGTCAACAAACAGCACGGAGGATGACGATGGCCGCTCTTCCAGACTAAAGAGGCGCACTGTCAAGCCTCCCTGAGAGGTCCCAGATATTTCTGAAGGATAATGTATCCTACCCAAGGTGTTTCTGTGGAGGTGGAAGGTAGTCAGGGACACAGGACCCTCTTCCTGGTGGCAGAGCCAGTCTCTGGAAGCACTGGACCACACTCGTGGTGTTCAGGGACCCCAGGGGAGGAGGGGTTCTGGTCATCCACCCGCAGCCTGGTGTTGGTTCTCAGTGGCAAGCGGCTTCCTGCTGGGGCTTCTTTCCCTGTTCTGTTGTCCCATCCTAACTGGTTCTCTCCTCCTCTCTGCTTTAGTTCTGCTAACTGTGGTTGTTTTTAAAGCTTCCTCCTTGTCCCTGGGTGTCTCTCCCCTTCTGCCACCACTGTGGTTTGCCTGTTCTGTCGTTCTACATCCCACCAGAAGGGAGTCTGATTGGGACCGCTTGGCTGCTACCCAGGACAGAGCATCCCTGTTGCCAGAGAAATTGGACCATCCATTTCAGAACCACTGGCCACCTACAGCGGCTGCCCAGAGGCCTGACCCTTAATGCCTGGTTCAGTCACTTATGGCCAGGGGAATGGGACATGGACCAAGCAGAGGCAAAGAACTGCAGTCAAAGGCCACAGACATGCCATGCACATGGATGGTCACAGCCTCCTTCCCATATAGATGTCTTCCACAGTAAACTTAGAGATACCTGAGAATTCTAATCTGACAAAATCAATCAATAACTATGATTCTAGACATAAGCAAACTCTTGGATTATAACCCATGCCAAAATCCTTACCATAGCAAACTTCAAACAGACATTCACATTATTTTCACTGCATTAGAATATTAAAAACATTTTTTGTAGTTGTAGATGGATAGAATGCCTTTATTTTATTTGTTTATTTTTATGTGGTGCTGAGGATCAAACCCAGTGCCTCACACATGCTAGGCAAGCGCTCTGCCACTGAGCTGCAGCCTCAGCCCCAACTCCATTAGAATTTTATTAGAGAAAAGTAATACTTCTCAAAGAATTAAAAAATGCATAAATAATGCAAAATACGAACAAAGATTTCCAGCCCAGGCTACTGGATCATTTCTAAAAGTGTTCTCCATAAAAAAAGAATAATACTTAAATAATTCTACCACACCTTTCCTGCTGGAATCTATTTTTTCCATTCTTTAGAATTCCCCCCCTCAAACAAGAGCTGATGGGATTTCTAATTTCCCCATTGGCCAGGGCAGGAAATAAAGTTTCTTCCTTCACTGACCAAAGCCCTTGTACTCTCAAAAAGATATTCAGGTATTTGATTAAAAAAAAATAGAAAACAACTATAATAAATGATTATGAGATGGGTGAGGAATGTGAAAGAACAAAAGGATTTGTTTTACTGAATTATTCATAGTAGCAAAATTTAGTGTCATGACATCATCAAAAGAGTTTGCCAGGAGTTATAAATAGTTTCCTGATACCAACTATTGTTTACAAGGAGTCTTCACAGTAACCGAACTTGATGAGCAGACAAAATCTGAAGGGGAAAATTTGCACAGGATGGGATGGGCTGCAAATTGAGGAGGTCTTGGTGCCTCTCCTCAGATTCCACATTTAATCCACATTTAAAGCTCAGACACTATTTTCAGCCATCATTTTACTCATGCATAAAATTCCTCATTGCTTTCCAGATGCAGCAAAGTTCACTGTTCCAGACTGATTCTACTCAGCAATAGTTCACTGAACACCTACTGTGTACCAGGCCCTGGGCTAAACTCTTGAGATAAATAAGAAAGACATGGCCCCACTGTGGCTAATTCAATGTTCAGTGTTCAGCAACCCCCTAAGCCAAGCTAGGCAATAGCTCCTACGGTGCAGACTTGAGCCCATCTCCAGCCCAGGAGTGTCTTCTGAGAAGGCAGTCATGATCTTCCCACCTCGCCTCCACCTGAACCATCTGACTCACATGTGTCCTGGCCAAAGTCAGTGTGAATGAGGAATTGGCACGAGACCTATTTCAGACAGGATGTGATAGGAGACTTGCTGGGACTTCTGGGAAATGATTTTCTTGGCTTTCCTTAAAGAGCTTGCCTGTTCTCTCCTGCGGGGTTGATATAGAGGGGATGCAAAGACCACAGACCTGTGGTCAGAGCTGCTTTGCTTCTCTGAGGGAAGCCCGCCCAAGGAAAAGGTGAGTCTGCAAGAGGCTAAGCAGAGAGGCAGGGGCAAATCAAGCCGTCAGTCACATCTCTGAGCCCTGAATCAAACCGAATGAAGCCTGTTCTACCCCAGGACCCTCTATTATTTAAGCTAGTTTTCCACAAGTTACATTAATGAAAGCTTCTCTTTTGCCTTCTTCTGGTAACAGTAGGTGATCGATCAAGAGTCGCATTAGAAAGCCTCCCGGGGCACAGGCTGCGGTCACTGAGGGAGGGCCCATTTGAGGGTGGAGCCAACCCAAAGGAAACAGAATCCAAGGATAGAGAGGAACCAAGTCACGAAGATATCACCTGGGTACCCAGATGGGGCTCTACCAGAAGATCTCCTCATAGGCCTTTTGTCTACATTTTTTTTTTAAAGAGAGAGAGAGAGAGAGAGAGAGAGAGAGAGAGAGAGAGAGAGAGAGAGAGAGAATTTCAATATTTTATTTTTTAGTTCTCGGCGGACACAACATCTTTATTAGTAAGTGGTGCTGAGGATCGAACCCGGGCCACACGCATGCCAGGCGAGCGCGCTACCGCTTGAGCCACATCCCCAGCTCCTTGTCTACATTTTTTAAGATATATTTTTTATTAGTTATTGATGGATCTTTATTTTATTTACTTATTTATATACAGTGCTGAGAATCGAACCCAGTGCCTCACACATGCTAGGCAAGCGCTCTACCACTCAGCCCCAGCCCTAGCCCTTGTCTACATTAAAAAAAAAAAAAAAAAATCTCTTTTCTACTTAAGTCAGTTTGAATGGAGTTATCTGTTCCTTGCAGGACCTGTCCTCAAAACAGCAACTCCAGCAAATAAAGAATCTACATGCTCAACACTATTCAGCTGAAACAGACTATTTTGAATTTGTACTAGTCTTTTTTTTTTTTTACTGCTAATGACATAAAAAATAAGGCTTTTACCAAAAAAATGATTATAGTAAAAATCATTAAGTTTACTGAGTGCCCGAAATATTTTCAGAGATGCATCAGAAAGAACTTCCAAGTAAAGTTTACATCACAGCCATTACAGCTGCTCTGTTCAATCCAGCAGTTCAATTAAGTTCCAATTAAGTTCTGATCTCTCATGTTCCAATTAAGCTAATCTAAAGGCACAGCTTAATGTCAAGGGATTACTTAAGAACATCAACCCAACTGTAATGTTTAATCTTTATAATGATATGTACACATCTCACACTTAATTTGCTCCAGTGGAATACAACCCATTTCCTGGAAGGACAGAAATGGTATTGCAGGCTTTGAACCCGCCTTGGATCTAAGGAGCATGCCAAAGGTTTAGCAATTGCTCAGTGGGTTTTCTGCCTCAAAACGTGCTTTTCATCTCATGTAGACTCTGGCTAGGGAAGGCAGCTACAATAAGGTCAATGTCAATGCAGATTCACTAAAGAGAAGGCAAGTCTCTGTAAAACTGCGCTCCCCAGAAACTCCTTTCTCAGGATCAAAATTATTTGCAAACCTAGTCGCACAGTCGCCTCTGCAGGAGACCAAAGGATCTGGAGCAGGCCTTTGGAGTTGGTGTCACGGCTTGGCTTGGGTAAAAGGGAAGCTGTGGGCAGGGGCTCTGATGATAACACCTTCCTCACTAGGCCTGCTTGAAACTGAATGTATTGTTCCTCCCAGCGGGGACCCTGCCTGTCCCTGCTCTGGCTTCTCACTTTCTGGAGTCTCTGTCCTTCAAGTTCAACGCTTAGCAGCAGTGCCTACCGCCTAGTGCACTTGTATCACAGCATCTCATTTAATGTTCCCAGAAGCCCTGGTGAAGTGGGTAGAGTGCCCAGAAAACAGGCTAGCTGGGCACATGGCCTAGCTGCCCTATGGTCCCAGAGACTCAGGAGGCTGAGGCAGGAGGATCACAGGTTAAAGGCCAGCCTTGGCAACTTAGCAAGACCTGTCTCAAAATAAAAAATAAAAAGGGCCAGGTATGTGGCTTAGGGTAGAGTGTCCCTGGGCTCCATCTTCAGCACCACAAAGAAGAAAGAAATGAAAAGTTTAAGGAATCTTCCCAGAAGCCCAGAGCTAGCTTGAGTTGGAGAGGGAACCGGAGCCCACCTATCTGATGCAAGCACCCCTGCCCTCATCACTGCGCCAGCCACAGACCTTCATGGTCCCGAGATGTACTCAGCCTGCCTCTGCCTTACGGAGCGTCCTCATTTGCAGTCTTCTTCAAGTTTTATTTATTTATTTATTTATTATATTTCAGGTTTTATCCCCCCTCATCCCCAATAGTGGGGATTGAACTCAGGGGCACTCTACTACTGAAGAACATCTCCAGCCTTTTTTATTTTGAGACAGGGTCTTGCTAAATTGCCCAGGCTGGCCTCGAAATTGCAATCCTCCTGTCTCAGCCTCCTGAGTTGCTAGGATTATAGGTATGTGCCACCATGCTCGGCTTTCAACAAACATTCTCTCTTTTGGGGGGGCCTGGGGGTACCGGAGATGGAACTCAGGGGCACTCAACCACTAAGCCACATCCCCAACCCTATTGTGTATTTTATTCAGAGACAGGGTCTCACTGAGTTGCTTAGCACTTTGTTGTTGCTGAAGCTGGCTTTGAACTCGTGATCCTCCTGCCTCAGCCTTCGGAGCCACTGGGATTATAGGTATGTGCCACCAAGTCCGGCTCAAACTTTCTCTTAAAAGACCAGACAGTAAACATTTGGGGCTCAAGTCACAAAAATTCAAGTGTGTCGCTACAGTGCAAAACCGACACAGACAAGATGAACAGGATTGGGCACAGCTGCATTCTAATGAAATCTCATTTACAAAAGCAGGTAGCTTGGCTTCACTGTCCCAAGTTGACAGCCCCTGCTTCCTAAGCACTGAGAGGGGATCTTTCAAGTGGAAGTGTAGGGAAAAAAATCAACAGTACTTGATTTCTGAAATTAGGAAGGTTCTATTTCACCTCTCTGTTCCCTTTACTATTCTAAGGGGTTAACACTTGAAATATCTTTTGGATCTGCAACTAGTTTAAGATCTGGTTTTTCTTATTTCTAAATTTTTCTTATTTCTAAAAAGTAACAGGAAAAAAATGCAGTTCTATAAACAACCAAGAGAGCCAATAATTTATTTTAAGATATGTTCATTTAAAAAAAATCCATCAAATTCCATTTTCATTCTTTTAAAAAAAATGCCTTCCATTCTTTAAACACAAATTCTCAAGTCTGGGATGCTTGCAGAGCTCTAGTTGGTGTTGTCTGGGGTTAGGGCTTGGTCACTAACTCCTTAACTCTTGTGGAGGGACTTAAATGAGCTGATGTGTGAAGGGACCCACTCTGGAGCTGGATGACCTGGGCTCCAATGCTTATTCTTCCATTTACTTGCAAGTGACTCTGGGCAAGGTATTTAGCCTCTCTGCCCCAGTTTCCTAATCTGTAAAATGGAAACAATACATAATACCCAATGATAATATGTAGTTATTATAAAGATAAGCAAAATTTAAAAGATATATTCATATTATATTCTCATTTTCTGAGCATGCTAATATTTTTAACCGTTTTCTTTTTTTAACGTTTTTAGTTGTACGTGGACACAATGCCTTTATTTTTGTTTGTTTCTTTATTTTTATGTGGTACTTAGAATCGAACCAGTGCCTGACTCACACTAGGCAAGCACTCTATCACTGAGCCACAACCCCAGCCCAACAGTTATGCTTTCATGTTTACTAATAGGTACCATTTTTAAGGAACTGCAGGTTTTGTATCCCTTACCCAAAATATTTGGAACCAAAAGGCTTTGGGTTTTGGATTTTTTTTCAGATTTTGTAATGTTTATATAAACATAATGAGATATCTTGGGGGTGGGACCTAAGTGTATACCAGAAATTCATTTATGTTTCATATCTTATACACATAGCCTGAAGATAATTTGATATTTTTAACAATTTTATATATGAACAGTTTCACAGTGTGGAATATTTTCAACTACAGTGTCATATTGGTGCTCAAAATGTTTCAGATTTTGGAGCATTTTGGATTTTGGATATTCAGATTAGGAATCCTTGATCTGTAGTAGTTTCAGAATGAGGAGGAGATCCCACCTTTGGCCATCTATAATATCCATCCACCATTAATTGATGCAACAACTGGTCAACCAGAAGACACTATGGGGGAATTACATTCCTTTTGTAGATTTACTGTTTTCCAAGCATGATGCTAATGGTGTTTACAGCATTTAATGTGTATTGAGTGTTTTCTGTATGGAATGCTTAAAAATTTTACTTAGCTCATCCTTACAAGAACTACATATTATTAGGTCCTACATATGACTCTCATTTTACAGATTAGGAAACTGAGGGACAGAGAAGCTAAACACCTTGCCCCAAATCACTCACTAATAAATGGAAAAATCAGAATTCAAACCACAGAGTCTAGCCCTTCCATGCATTAGCTCATTTAAACCTCCCAACAGTTCTACCTGTTTTTACAAATGCGGAGAGACATGGAGATCAGGAACATCCTTGAAGTTATCAGGTTAGAGCCAGAAGTCAAACTCACCTTCTGTTGCCAAATTCATACTATTTTAAATGCAGTGTCCAAGGTAAACTGCATAAATGGCCATTATTCTCCACCTCTTTCTGTATTCATACCTTTTGTAATGTAACTTGCCTGCTCTTCCTATCAAGAAGTGGAATCTATTTCCTAACCTTGAATCTGGGCTAGGCTTGTGTCTTGCTTTGCCCAATTTGATGCTTCACTCTGACACTATGTCAGGCCCGAGCCTCAGTCTCGAAAGGCCTTGATGGCATCCACTGAAATCCCAGCTGCCATATGAACCACCAAGGATTAATCTGAGGGCAGCTGAAAGATCAAGCAGAACAGAGTTGATTCCTCCCAGCTGAGGCCAACTAGCCTGCACACAGCCTACCTGGTAACTGACCACAGACACACCGACAAAATCAGAAGACCTCCCAGCTGTGTCCAGAATGGAGAACTAAATGAACAGTCGTAATTTTAAGCCACGAATTCTGAAGTTAGTTTGCTAAATAGCAAAAAGGTAACTGATGCTGTGTAGAATAACTGAAATGCAATTTCATGGCCAAGTGATTATGTTCCCCACATTAGTCAAGACTGCCAGACAGCCATCTGGCACAAAGCCGTGCCCTAAAGCAAGAGGACAAAGCTCAGGCCAGAGAAGGAAAGTCCTGCCACAGAGCCCTGCCCTTTATTTTGTAAGAGCACCATGGGGTCACCCTCAGGGCAGAGCCTGTGGACTTTTTAAAGCCTTGTCCTTTGATTTTTAGAAACAAAATCAAGTAGCCAAGTTTGAGGAATGAGAGTGATCAATGCTCTTTTGTTAAAAATAAAAAAGAAAAGAAGCATGACTATAAAGGTCTAATAAGATTTTCTTACAGGGCTTACAAACTTGATCTGACAAAAATTCCAAGAGTCTCAAAAGGAAATTTTTTTTTTAACAAGTGAAAAAATGTAAAAACCACTTAAAATTTTTAGGAAAAATGTTATGTTTTTATTAGTGCATTATAGTTATGTATAATATTGGGGTTTATTTTGACATAAGCACACGGGCATGGAAATATAATTTGCTCTACTTCAGGCCCTGGTACCTCTTCCCTCCCCTCCGCTGTTCCCCACCCTCTACTCTACATCAAGGACACATACAAATTTATACAATTAAGTATTTTTAAAGCCATTTAAGATTGTAAGAAAATTTTAATAGATAAAAATCATGATGTTTTGATACATGTGTTCACTGTGTAATATTCACATTGGGGTAGGCATATCTACTTGCTCAAACACTTATCATTTCTTTGGGGTGAAAACACTGCACAATGGGAAAGATTTTCAACCCTGACAGCCTCATCACCAGGAGACAGGAATGAATGCTGGCTCTGAACTCTGACTCCTGGATTCAAACCTTAGCTCTTCCTTAGTAGTCACATGAACTTGGGGAACCTCTAGGGGCCTCGGTCACTCAATGACTAGAAGATAAAGCCACCCACTCTCAGGGCTATCATGGTGATTAAATGAGGTCACAGTGTGAAACAAAGCCTGGCATGCAGAAGTGCTCGACAAATGGTTTGTCATTAAAAAGGATCCCCACTGATGGGTAGGGGCAGTCTCCTGATACTGGCTCAGATTACAGTTTGGCAATGATCAAGCATTATAAAACAGTCCCTGACTCTGACCCTTTACTCATGTTTAGGTGCTAAATTCCAAAATGTGAATGGGATTTGCTGTCTGGACTCATTTAATGTCATGATATTCAGTCAAGTGTAATAAGATCAGGTCAAGACCCAGCCTCCTCCGCTCCTTGGTATTTAACCAATGAGTCCAAAGACCTGTATGCAAATGTGCACTCAGGGCAGCTTTGTTCATAATAGCCCCAAAGTGGAAGCAATCCCCAAACAAAAATGAAATACAATGAAATACTCTTCAGTAATAAAAACGGAAGTACTGAGCCGGGTGTGTTGGCCTATAATCCCAGCGGCTCAGGAGGCTGAAGCAGGAGGATTGCAGTTCACAGCCAGCTCAGCAAAAGCAAGACGCTAAGCAACTCAGTGAGACCCTGTCTCTAAACATAATACAGAATAGAGCTGGGCCTTCAATAGAGAAATGGATAAAGAAACTGTGGTATATATACACAATGGAATATTACTCAGCATTAAAAGGGAACAAAATTATGGCATTTGCAGGTAAATGGATGGATTTGGAGAAGACCATGGTAAGCAAAAGTAAGCCAATCCCAAAAAACCAAAGGCCAAATGTTTTCTCTGATAAGTGGGTGCTGATCCATAATGGGGGTGGGGGGCCATGAGATGGGGGAACATTGGATTGGGCAAAGGGGAGGGAGAGGAGGGGAAGGGGACATGGGGGTAGGAAAGATGGTGAAATGAGATGGACATCATCACCCTAGGTACATATATGAATCCACAAATAGTGTGACTCTACTTCAAGTACAACCAGAGAAGTGAAATATTGTGCTCCGTTTGTGTACAATGAATCAAAATGTATTCTGCTGTCATGTGTAACAAATTAGAGCAAATTTTTAAAAAATAGGGCTGGGGGGCTGGGGATGTGGCTCAAGCGGTAGCGCGCTCGCCTGGCATGCGTGCGGTCCGGGTTCGATACTCAGCACCACATACAAAGATGTTGTGTCTGCCGAAAGCTAAAAAATAAAATATTAAAAAATTCTCTCTCTCTCACTCTCTCTCTCTCTCACTCTCTCTTTTAAAAAAAAAAAATAGGGCTGGTGATGTGGCTCAGTGCCCCTGAGTTTAATCCCTGGTACACCCTGCCCCACAAAATGAAGGTACTGAAGCCAACTACAATATGGAACGCCAGTAACATTGCGTTAAGTGAAATAACCATATGGAAACGAGTACATATTGTGGATTATGTGAAATGTCTGTCTATAGATAGAAAGTAGCTTAGTGGTTGCCTGTGGCTGGCGGGTAGGAATGGGGAGAGACTACCAGAGACGACTCTTTTCATCTTGCAAAGCTGAAACACATCAAGCAATTTTGCTTTTTCCTCTCTCCCAGTCCCTGGCAACCCCACCATCCTAGTTCCTGATTGATGAACCTGAGTACTCTAGGGATGTCAGGAAGTGGAACCATCCAGTGTCTTTTCTTCACTTTGTATAATGACCTCAAGGCCCATCTATGTTACAGCATGTGACAGAATTTCCTTCCCTTTTAAGGCTGAATAATATTCTTGAATGTGTGTTTGGGTTTTTGCTTTTGGATAGTCTCTGAGTTTCCTGTGTAAGCAAGCATCACTTGCCTCCATCATTTGGGTTTGGAAGCCATCTCCTGGAGCTGAGAGCTGAGGTGGGCTTAGAGACAGCACTGACCAGCATCCTGGCTCAGTGACCCTGTATGCACAGGTAAGTTATTCATTCTTTTTTTGGTCTGCAGCTTCTAGACTTTAAAAAATGCTCACAACACCACCTCATCACACAACTGTTCTTAAAAATCAATGAGATTTTGGGCTGCGGTTGCATATAAGCAGAGCGCTTGCCTCGCATATGTGAGGCCCTGGGTTTGGTCCTCAGCACTACAGAAAAATAAATAAACTAACAAAAAAATAAAGATATTGTGACCATGTATAACTAACAAAAAAAAAATTAAAAGTCAGTGAGAGGGGCTGGGAGTGTAGCTCAGTGGTTGAGCACTTGCCTCACATGCATGAGGCACTGGATTTGATCCTCAGCACCACATAAAAATAAACAAAATGAAGATATTGTTTCCATGTATAAGTAAAGCAATTTTTTAAAAAATTAATGAGATTTTATAAACAACTGTTGGGTGAGAAACAGAGAGCCTGGAGAAAGAAGTACTCATGTACTTGAAGTTTGTTGAGAGCACCTAAGTATTCTCACCAAATCGCACACAATGGTCTGAAAGTGCACCCACCGATTCATGTTGAAGAGGTATTGGAAGGTGGTTAGATGATGGGAGCAGAGGCTTCATGGATGGGATTACTGCTGTTATAAAAGGGGCCCTAGGAGCTCCCTTGCTCTTCCCCCCATCTGAGGACACAGAGAAGAGACCATCTATGAACTAGTAAATAGGTCCTCCCCAGACACTGAGTCTGCTGGTGCCTTGCTATTGGACTTCCAGCCCCGAGAAATATGAGACAGAAGTTCTTGATGTTTACAAACTATTTCTGGTGTTTTGTTATAGCAGCTTAAACCAACTAAGACACTATTGAGGTGATGGATGATTAATCAACTTGATTATGTCAATCATTTCACAATGTATACATATCAAATCATCACACTGTACACCTTACACAATTTTTAGTTTTCAATCATATCTGAATAAAGCTGGAAAAATGTACTTCATAAATGACTGCAGTTGTGTTCCCAGAGTGTGGTATGGGGGACTTCAGGTTGTCTTAGGGTCCTGAGGCAGGATGGACAGAGAAGCTAATAGCTAAGAATCATAGACTGGGAACTTAGCAAAAGTTTAGTACACACATCAGAGGTCACCAGCTGGTGATATCTAGCTCACAATGTGCTGTTGACACGTTGTGTTTAATTTTTTTACATCAATTGTCAACAGGTAAACGTTGGGAAAGTTCATATTAAGCTCTGTCCTGGGAGCTTCTGTTGAAACACTGAACCCATGTTCCCACATCATGGGTTCTGGATGCTTCCCCTTGCGATATGGTGTCAATATGCTGGGTGTGACAGGCTGAATAATGATATTCATATCCTAATCCCCTGAACTTGTGAAGATGTTGCCTTATATGTCAAAAGATCTTTGGCAGATGTGATTGGATTAAGGAACCTGAGATGGAGCGATTGATGGGGATTACCTGGCTGGGCCCAGTGTCATCCAGGGACCCTCAGAAGTGAAACAGGAGAGTCAGAGGAGGAGATATGACAGTAGAGGCAGAGGTCACAGAGATGGTTGGTATCGCTGGCTTTGAACATGGGAGAGGATCAAAAGCCAAGGAGTGCAGCTAGCCCCCAGAAATTAGAAAAGGCAAAGAAACAGATTCTCCTTGAGAGCGTCCAGAGGAAACAGCCCCACAGTCATTTCAGACTTTAGAACCAGAGATGTTCTCTACACTGAAACGGGCAAGACATCCCACGCAAGAAACAAACGTCATGCATCCTAAATGATTTCGAGTTTTCTCTGGAGAGGGGCACAAAACTTGTTCATAATTATTTGAGCCTGGAACCTAATTCAATTTAATATGAACACAAGGTCTTTTTATAGTTTCATTATATATTGATCTTTCCAGGAAAATATGTACCATATACGTCAAGAAAAAATTGTACTTTTTTTCCAGAACCGAAGAACTATTTCAGAAACTATTTCTGGAAACCAAAGAACTATTTCAGAAAATCCTATCACCAAGAGCACCACCACTTACAGTGTATGTCTTTGTGGCTGTGAGGCACACGGCGATTGTACACACAGGTACAAGCAAGTGACTACTTCCTAATATAGTGTCGTTTTATTGGAGCATTTAAAAAGGAAATATAGATTATTTATGTTATAAATGATGTTCTTTCATTTCTCCTTTATGTTGTACAAGATAAATGACCACAACCTATCTTTTTAAAGTTATGTGGACAGTCGTGACAGATGATTATGCTAATGGCCTCGAATCAATCGCGTCTCCTAGGTCCGTACTCCTTTCCAATGGGACTTTGCCAGTCAAGAAAAGATGGAGTCTGTGTTTCACCTGCTTTGAGTTTGTCTGACCCATGGAGTGAAGTGGAAATGATGGAGTATTCTAGCACCTTAGGCTTGGCATCTCTGCCTTCTCCATCTTGGAAAGCTGCCCTTGGTCGGCCATGCTGCAGAGGAGTTGGGATGGCCTATGGGATGGAGGAAGAGAGGCCACATGGAGGAGAACACAAGGGTCCCGGCCAGGAGCCAGCACCAAGGCCCCTGAGTCATTCATGAGTGAGTCCAGATGAGACCCCAGGAGAGCCGCCCAGTGGGCCCACAGCAGGAGGAAAAATAGCAAACCATTGTTATCTTAAGTCACAGAGTTTTCAGATAATTATTCAGCACAGCAATCAGGTTAGTGATAAGTCAGTCCTCTTCCTAAGCACTTCATTTCTGGATTGTGAGGCCTGAGGCCATGCTGTGGCAGGAAGCCTGGGGCTCACAGACCTCACAGGCCTCTCTCTGCTGCAGAGATGTCCCACTGCTCTAGGGATGAAAGCCACACTCTTTCCTGGCCACCTGACACAGCCCACATGGCCCTAGATGACTGTACGATAAGCTGCCGACCCAACAGCTTCTGCTCTGGCCAGCTTTTTGTCCCGGGAAAAGGCTTCTGAGTTTGACGGTACTGGGTCATTAAGTAAACTTGAAAGGAATTGCACCAGGGCATTTCGATGCCACAAAGCGGTTTATTTATTTTTTAGGGGAGTGGGGGGATCCTGGAGATTGAACTCAGGGGCACTCAACCACTGAGCCACATCCCCAGCCCTTTTTTGTTTATTTTCTTTAGGACAGGGTCTCACTGAATTGCTCAGCACTTCACGTTGCTAAGGCTGGCTTTGAACTCACCATCCTCCTGCCTCAGCCTTCTGGGCTGCTGAGATTAAGCTGTGAGGTACAGCAGCGGGCTGCCAGAAAGTTACATAAAAGAGAGAATGGATAGTGAAAAGATGGAGGTGAGGTGATTTTCGCAGTGTGTCAGTGAAAAGGAAGGAGAGAAACAACCTAGCAGGGTCAAATATATGGGCTTGAGAATGTTACCTATTGGTAATTCCTATTTTTCCTGATTATAAAATAATTAAGCTTATTTTAAACATTACCAAAGTACTGGAATAGATCATATAGGGAGGGGCTGGGAGTGTAGGTCAGTGGTTGAGCACTTGCTTGCCTGGCACAAGTGAAGCTCTGGATTCCATCCCCAGCACCGGAAAACAAAACAAAACAAACATAAAACCTGTAGAAAGGTAGATACACAGATACTGTTATGGTCTGGATGTGAGGTGTGCCCCAAAAGCTCATGTGTGAGACAATGCAAGAATGCTCAGAGGTGACATGATTAATTTTGAGATTTCTGACCTAAGGTAGATTAATCCACTGATGTGGATTAACTGGGCAGTAACTGTAGGCAGACAGGGTGTTGCTGGATGTAGGTCACTGGGGACCTGCTTTGGGGTTTACATAAATCTATCAATCAATGTTTCTATCTATCTCAGCAAAAATTACAAAACTTTCATCTCACCCACCCCTACTTACGTATGACTTTTCATTGATTGGAGATTAGGTTAGATTATTGCATTCACTTTGGCTTGGTCTACACATGCTGCATAAATCAGCATAAGCCCAAGAACTGTCTGTACAGTATCTTATTGTTGGTTCAGAGATGTATTTCCAGCAGCTATTTGTACAAAGCAATTGTTTCTACTCTTTATCTTTCACATAAGTGTATTTAAAATAACAAAATACTGATAGTACTCACATAATTCACAGAAAAACTAAAAGGCCCGTTGGCTTTATTTATAGACTGACGCTCTTATGCTATACAAATGTCACTTAAATCATCTCTGACTTTTTAACACATGGTTGAAAATAACCATCTGGGAAAGGGTTAAACTTTATTGCTAAACTCATATCATCAAATGCATAAGTTATTGATATAATTCCAAGGCTGAGATAATTCACAGAAATCATACTCTAAAGTTTATTCTCCCAACTATAATCTCCTCCAAGATTTAAGAAATGGAGAAATATCTGCTCTTTAAATAAGCTGAATTTTATTCTGACCATTTAAAACATTTAAGTGTCTAGGGCTGGGGATGTGGCTCAAAAGATGTTGTGTCCGCCGATAACTAACTAACTAAATAAATATTTTTTAAAAAAACCATTTAAGTGTCTAATAATGAACAAACCACTTAATGGTCATTAAACTTAAAATATTTAAAATGGGGGCTGGGGATTTGGCTCAAGTGGTAGCGCGCTCGTCTGGCGTGTGTGCGGCCCGGGTCAGGTTCGATCCTCAGCACCACGTACAAAGAAAGATGTTGTGTCCGCTGAAAACTAAAAAATAAATATTAAAAGTTCTCTTTCTCTCATATATATATATATATATATATATATATTTAAAATGGGCTGTGCTGGTGCACACCTATAATTCCAGCAGTTAGGGATCGGGGGCTGAGGCAGAAGGATTGTGAGTTCAAAACCAGCCTCAGCAAAAGCAAATGGCTAAGCAACTCAGTGAGATCCTGTCTCTAAATAAAATACAAAATAGGTCTGGGGATGTGGCTCAGTGGCCAAGTGGCTCGGAGTTCAATTCCAGGTACCCCCCACCCCCCAAAATAAAATGACATGTACAAAAGAAATGGATGATTAGTCAATCAACATGAAAATCAAGCCTGCACAGCTTGTTGGGGGCAGACCTGGGTTGGAAGATGAGTCCATTTTTCAGAGGTTGGATTCTCAGCCACTGGACCATGTAAATATATTGCCTCATTCATGTGTGAGCACACAGACACCTACACCAACACGCACATGCACACAAACACCCCACGCCACACACTGCTAAGGTTCATCTATGATTGGACTGTCTCCCAAGGGTTGATGTGCTGGGAGCTTGGCCCTCAATACAGCCGCATTGGGAGGTAACAAGAAACCTTTGAGAAGTGGGACTTAATTAGGTCACTGAGGGTTCTGCCACGGGAAGGAACTGATTTAGTAGTTCTTGTGGGATGTGGTTAGTTCTTACAAGAGGGTTATTATAAAAAGAGTAAGACTGGATCCTCCCACTCTCAGGCATCCTCTCTTGTCATGTGCTCTCTCCCTTTTGCATGAGCTCCCATTAGGATGCAGCTAGGGGGCCCTCACCAGAGCTGGCACCATGCTGTCTGGACTTTCAGCCTCCACAACTGTGAGTTAAAATAAACCTCTTTTCTTAACAAGTTATCCAGCCTCAGGTATTTTATTATAATAACAGAAAATGGACTAATACACACAGCAAGCATGTGTGTAACTGGCCAAGTGCCCTGTGCTATAGTAATTACATGCTGTCTCTTGCTGTCTTTCTAGGATCTGTTCTCTTTCGTCTTCCTTGGAGTTTCAAGGTACTCACAGGACAACCTAGATAAAGGGCTTCCTAGCTTCTCCCTCCCCTTCTCTATGGCCTCCAGGCCATCTTTCATATCAGAATCTGGTCTCTGCTCCTGGCAAGCTCTCAGAACAACCAGGGATGCTGGTCAGTGGTCAGACTCCTAGGCCCAGGAGCCAGTCTGCTTGGTTTGAATCTTGCCTCTGCCTCTTCGAAGCTGAGTACCTGAGCGTCTTGCTTCCCCTTGGTACTGCTCAGCCCAAGCCTGTAGGATGGTGATAACAGTATCCAGCCCTAGTGATTTAAGGAGGATTTAATAATTTCCTATGGTTAAAGTGCTTAGAGCAAGATCTGGCATGGAGGACAGTTTTGGGGAAGTGCTGGCAACTGCTATTCTTGAATTCCAACCTCTCGCTCAACCCTCTGGCTCTCCATTGGCTATGAGCCCCTTCCTCTGTGGGGATTTTCTCAGGCCTGGCTCTAGTACCAGGGTCCTACAGACCTGGGCAGCATCCCATCCTTTACCTCCCTCTAGAGGCAGCAGATCCAAACCCTGCAGGTCCAGTTAAGGAATCACCTCTTCATCTAGTGGCCAAGGCAAACTGACCTCCACAGAATACTCTGTAACTTGCTCTCTTCAAAGAAGACCCTGACATTTAAAGAATCATATTCATTCAGAAGCATTTATTGAGTCGCTACTCTGTTCTAGGCACTTTAAGGGCTATATTACAGAATAAAGCAGAAAATAAGGAAAGCAAATATAGATAACCAGAAGTCAACATTTTAAGGGCAAAATTCAAATTAGCAATTATTTTTGAATGACCTACTGTAAATGCTATTTCAAGATATTTGAATGGCCCCCCAAAACAATGAATTCTGCCGCTGTTTACGAGCTATTTGGATGCAAGTCTGGTGGCCAGTGACAGATAAGAATGCTCCAGTTGTGTAACTTTGGTTGGTGGCCAGTTATCATGCAGTTTAAACATCTATTCCCAATGACAGGATGTGAGGAACAGCTGAATGGAGAAAATGCAAATCTGTCGTGCGGATCTGAATAACAGGAGTTCCACTTGGGCCTGACAAATGTTGAGATGTAATAATGTAATTTTCAGGTCTTAAAACAAAAACACAAAAAACTACGCGACCAAGGGAGAAAAATGAAGGGAATCAGATTTAATTAAGAATGCCTAAGTTAGGAAATGGACATAAGTTAACAGTAATTCATCCACCTTGCATATTTGTGGCACTCAGAAAACAGCTTTCTGGCACAGACGGAACTTAGCTTCACTGGAGGCTGCGAGCGTTTTCCAATACTGCCTCTCCCTCCTGATAACAGGAGCAGCTCTGCCTATAATAGTGGAGAGACTGAGACTCAGGTTACCTAAGGCCACCCTGCAAGGAAGTGGAGGAGCAGGGTTTTGAACCCCAGTGTGCCTGCCTGCCTTGAGAGTTTATCAGGTTCTGCAAGTTAACAGTTTCAAGAACCCACATTTCCTATCTTCCTTATTCATTCATTAGACACTTTAAACCTTAAAGCTCATTCAAGCACGACGCAGCATTTGATGTTGCACTGTTTTCATTTAGTCTCGGCAGCAGCTCATCTGTGGGGTGTCAGAGATGAAATATGAGTTGGCATGAGGCTGCCTCATTAATCTCTAATACAAATAGAAATTTCTTGGATTCTTTAAAAGCACTTTATCACTGCCGGGGGGCTGGAAACTGTTTCTAGTCCCCTCATTATAAAATTATTTATGGGCAAACATTAGACATGCAACCTTCAATGTAACATCTTAATTACTGCCTTTTTAGTTGATTTTTGTGCCCCTGAAGGGGTATAAATTAGAATAATGGCTGAATAAATCGGAATAAAGGCTGCACAGTGGAATAGGTGCCCCAGGGTCTAGAGATGAATTCCCAGCCTCAGGGACACTCATGCCATTTGTCCTCATAGGTTCTTGTTTCTGAGGAGAAAAAAAAGAACACATAAATGGGAGAGGAAAAAAAAAAAAAACCTAGTTCCTCATTGTTTTTCACCTGTCAGACTTTACTACTAATCTGGTTCTGTGGAGGACAGGGCCTGTCTTGTCCCCTGTGACCCCAAGGCCTTGGCCCCCTGGTCAGCACACAGTAGGGCTTCGTGAATATTTGTTGTTAAATGGTACTAAACCCCAGTGAGTTCACTGCTTGCAGTTATTCTTTACATGTTTACAATCAAAGTTTATGTTGTATTGTTTTAATCCTTTGTTTAATAAAAGGCACAGCACCCTGAATACACTTTGGTCAACAAGAAGATAAGAAGAAGCAATAAGGTCATTGGTCTGGTCTCCCTCATTCAGAAGGCAGAGAGACAAAGCCATCTAACAATGGCAGGGCCCGGCTGAGGGGCCTGCTCTCTCACCCTCTGTCCTCACTCCCGCTCCAGCCACCTGTACTGGACAGCAGCACATGTCCAGGGAGAAGGCTGGGTAGGAATGGTGTGCGGGAATTAAGTGGCCAAGTGAGCAAGTGAACAATAGCTGAGAAGCAGCAGTGGTCTGAATTTTAGTGTATGTGCTGCCAAAGCGAGCACAGAAACCAACTGGGTTCTAGAACCAAAACCAAGTAGCAATCATTCTCCAGAAAGCAGCTATGAACAGTGGGGAAAAAAATCAGTATTTCTGGAAGCTATTTAGAGGACAGCCACCAACTCCCCTGTATTGGGAGGGATGAAAGTCCAGGCTCCGGGGTCCTCTGGAGTTGCCCTCCACAGCTCCCTGGCTGGGTGACCTTGTGTCATAATCAACCTCTCTGAGTTTCAGCTTTACTCCATAAAGGAATTGGTGGAAGAGGTTATTCTAAGGAAGAAATGAGGCGATATTTGGACCAATGCTGACAGCGTGCACGTAACCATAAGGCGTCTTATCTGACTTTTGATATTATCTCTTTCAATTATCGCAGCGGTTGTCAAGCAAGGTGAGGGGAGCAATTACCTGGATAGTCAGTATTGGGATTGCTGCCATTTATTTCACCAGCTTTTTCTGGTCATACTGCTTCAGCTGAGTGTCCTCTTATGTTAATGAAAATAGGGGAACTGACCATTGTGGTGTTTCCTGGTTCACAAGGGACAACCAGGTCTGTAGTAGCAAGTCAGTAGAAAGAGAAGGGACCAAGGTTCCCTAGACTTGAATTCATTAGACCTGTGCGTCAAAACTCAACTTTTGCAATGGTGCAACTCAGGAGGCTGAGACAGGAGGATGGTAGGTTCAAGGCCAGTCTCAGCAATTTAGTGAGCCCTAAGCAACCTAGTGAGACCCTGTCTCAAAATTTTAAAAAAGCAGGGAGGTGGTAAGGTCTTGGCTCAGTGGCAAACCACCCCTGGGTTCAATCCCTCCTCTCAACAACAACAACTCAACTTTTCTGACATGGGGTATAGTTCAGTGGCAGAGCACTTGCCTGGCATGTGCGCAAGACTCTGGGTTCAATTCCCAGTTCCACAAAAGCAAACAAACAACCAGGTGGTGGTGGCACACACCTGTAATCCCAGCAGCTCAGGAGGCTGAGGAAGGAGGATCTCGAGTTCAAAGCCAGCCTCAGCACTAAATAACTCAGTGAGATCCTGCCACTAAATAAAACAAACAAAAATACTAAACTTTTCTGAGAAGTCTTTACAGTCCTGTCTCAGCTGGGCTGATGTGAAGCTCCTGCACCTGCTCCCACCCACAAAAGCTGTGGATGATGGTTGAACTGCATTTTTTTGGGGGGGCAGTGGGGATTGAACTCAGGGGCACTGGACCACTGAGCCACATCCCCAGCCCTATTTTTGTATTTTATTTAGAGACAGGGCCTCACTGAGTTAGTTGCTTAGTGCCTGCTAAATTTCTGAGGCTGGCTTTGAACTTGTGATGCTCCTGCCTCAGCCTCCTGACCTGTAGGATTACAGGTGTGCACTACCACGCCCAGCAGTTGACTGCCGGGTTTCTGTTCTCGTGACTAAAAGGCTCAGGGGTCACTCCAGTTAAACTGGGCTAACTGGGCTGCACAAAATAACCACACAAGAGACACAAATACCTTTTTCTTTGGGGTCACTGTGACGGCTCCTCTGACCTTAAGGGTCTGCAGGAAGAAAGAGCACACGCTGACCCCTTTTATTGAGGAGAAGCTATTCAAATGAGGCAAGGGGTCAGGTTTCAGGGGGCTGAGTCTATCTTCATGATGTCCACTGTCAGCAGGTTGACTAACACCTGGGTAGGCCACACCCAAGGGCACAGTAAGAGAAGGGGGCACACACAAGGCACTTCCATGGAAGATTCTATCCTAAACAGGGCAAGGGGTTATTACAAAGGAACAGGTGAGCATAGCTCCACCCATGGGGCTGTAGCAAGACACACCCATGCACGAGACACCAACCCTCGAACCCAAGAAGGGTGGGGAAAGCTCTGCCACATTTCTTCGACTGAGCGCCTCAGCACCCAGCCGGGGAGTGTGACTCAGTCACCTGCAAGGTTGGTCTCCCACAGTCGACCTGCACCTTACTGGAGGAGAGCAAGTAGGATGCTGGGCGTTAGCTTTGTAGAGAGAGTGTGCAAGCCGAGGGCTTGCAAGTACAGACTTATTCTGGATTCAGAAGGGGTCTACAGCAGCTGTTTGGGGAGGGGGTGTCCAGAGAGGGCAGAAATGCTTCTAGAAAGGATTAATGAAGTATTGCTTGACAGGTGCAAACAAAATCCTCTTCCTAGCATCCTCAGGAAGTTATCAAGAAAATAAACCTTCCTTATAAAATCACTTTAGGACTGGATGCTTTTTTCTGGAAGATGGGAACCAGGGCTGAATCAGGCCTCCAGTTGACCAGGGAACAAGTCCCAGGCCACTCAGGTAACAGGTGTAACCCTGGGGAACACCAGCAGCACATAAAAACTAATAATAAGTAACAAGTTAACATTTGTCAAGTTCTTATTTTTCCAGGTCCGTCTTAGGCACGTTGAAGGGGCTGTCTTATCTCTTCTGCAGTGAACCCATAAGCAAGTTCTGAGATGATCCTCATTTTGCATGTACAGAAATGGCAGTGGCTCAGAAGGATGAAATACCTTCCTTAGGCTGTGCAGCCAGCTTGGATGGAGGTGGATTTCAACTTAGGTCATGTGGGTGGGTGGGGTGCTGGGGTTGTGGCTCAGTGGTAGAGCACTCGCCTAGCATGTGCAAGGCACAGGGTCTGATCCTCAGCCATGCCTATCGTCGCAACAACTCCAGAGGCAGAGGCAGGAAGATCACTAGTTCGAGACCAGTCTCAGCAATTTATGGAGATTCTGTCTCAAAATTTTTTGTACTGGAGATTGAACCCAGGGCACTTTACCACTGAGCTACATCCCCAGCCCTTTTTTACTTTGTAAAATTTTGAAACATGGTCTAAGTTGCTTAAGGGCCTCCCTAAGTTGCTGAGGCTGGCTTTGAACCTGTCATCCTACTGCCTTGGTTTCCCAAGTCACTGGGATTATAGGCATGTGTCACTGTGCCCAGCTCAAAATTTTAAAAAATTTAAAAAGGTCTTGGGATAAAGCTCAGTAGTAGAACACCCCTGGGTTCAAACCCCATTACTCTAAACAAACAAAACAGACAATCCCCCAACACACACACCCACATACAAAAACCACACACATAAAAATAACAACAACAACAACAACAAAAAACAGGAAAAAATATCAATGACTTTGACTCCGGAGTCTTGCTCTCAATCACTATGCTGGAAACCAAGGCCCACTTGACTCATTAATTGCAAATTGATGCAAGCAGGGTCAGCCTGTGCGCTTTGCCATCTACTACTCTCCACCCCCCCCCCCCCCATGAAGTAGGCAGACGTCTGCTTCCTCCCTCAGTCCTCCAGGGATGAGTCCAACAGAACAGCCTTCCAGAAAGAAGAGACCAGGGTTTGGGTCAAGACAGGGTGACGATGCCACTGTCCTGTCGTCTGACCATACGTTCACTTATTCAGTGTTTATCAAGCGCCAACTCTACGTTCACCACCCACCAGGCATTGGGTGGAATGATCCGGGCACTGGGGAGAGCATAAAAATACATCCGAGAGAGAATTTATCCTCAGAGCACTTAAATATTGGGGAAGACAGGCATGTGTAACATTAAGTATATGTGCATAAGAATGTCTTCATTTACCATAAAATGAGGAACAGATGAAAGTACTCTGAAGTCTGAGGGCTGGGCTCAGTTCCTTCTGTTTGGGCCTAACAGGGTGTCGGGGTGCGTTTCAAAGGCAAGTAGAGCTTAACTATGCCGAGAAGAGGAGCCCCAGGATTTTTTTTTAAAAAAAGAAGGAACATATGCAGAGAGGCCATGAGGTGGGAGCTGACCCAGAGAGCCCAGAGCGGTCCTGCCGGCTGGAGGGGCGCTGGGGAAGGAGACCAGGAGATGAAGGAAGGGAGGGGGACAGAAGACAGGGCCTCGGAAGCCAGGCTGGGGGTTCTGGGCCCACTGTTTAACGGCCAGGGTGCGCCCACACTCCTCCTTCATAAATGTGTGCCAGAGTTGGGTGCCGAGTGTCTCCCAGAGCCAGGTGTTAAGGCCTGGTCCCCACAGTGTGCTCCTGGAGGTGGTAGGGCCTAGCGGGTGATTGCAGGTGATGGGCGGTGTGCCCTTGAGGGGACCACGGGATTCCAGCCTTTCCCTCTCTCTCCTTCCTCCCTGGCTTGCTATACGAGTGGTTCTGTCCCACCAGGTGCTCCCACAGTGATGTGTTATCCTGCCACAGACCCAAAGCAGTAGGGTCTGTGGCAGGATAACATGGGCTGGGACCTCCAAACTCCGGCCCAGAATAAACCTCTTCTTTTTATAAGTTCATTATCTCAGGTATTTCATTACAGTGACAGCTGACCAGCACAGCAAGCTACTCAAATTCTGACCAGTGCCTCATAATCCATTTCTGCCTCAAGTAAATCACAACTGTTATGGGGAGGCCTGTGAGGAGGAATGTCACACGGAGGGGATCAAGTGGCAGGCAATGGGGCACTTCGGAGGCCAGAGGGGCAGTATACATTAAGACTTTGCTAAAGGAGAATCAAACACACAAAAACTGTCTCTCAGGGCAGGACACAGTTCTTCTCAGAGAGGGAACCCAGGCTACAGGGCAACTACTCAGGTGAGGCCACGAACTCTGACTGGTTTTACAGACCACAGGATGGGTCACATCAATTGTGCATTCACTGGAATCAGGCCAACATTTTTAGTGTCATTTTGAATCATTTAATCTGGATTTGAATCCCAGCTCGCCATTAGCCCTTGATCATATTTCAAACCTCTGTACCCCTCTTTCCGCATCTGCAGAGCACACACAGGGATGGCAGAGGGAACCCCACAGGGCTGTGTTGACAGCTGAGTGAAATAACAAGAGGTGGAGCACCGAGCGGGGTCCTGGTGCAGAGCAGGGACCTGGGCAACAGCAACGTTGCTGCTCCTCCACAGTCTCTGTGTGTTGTTACACAAAACTGCAGACCCTGAACTGTGCAGGAAACATGCAAGCCCAAAGTACCCTGTGATCTGCAGAGCAGAGGCCACGCCTGAGGGTATCTAGGCGGATGCGCCCAGATCAGATGATCCACCCAGATAGGCTGCTGCAGGGTGATAAAGACCCACATCTATTGGGCCCCCAGTGCATTCCAGGCCTCTCCTGGTAGTGACAACAGATGGCCCCAAGTAGAGGAATAAGGAGAAGCCGAGGGGGCAGATCAACCCAGAGCCAAAAGGGAGGTAAGAAGAGCTTTAATCAGTGCATACAATAAACAGGAAGGCCCAAGAAACCTGGTAGGTGCTACGCTGCACAGGACCAGAGCAGGCAGGGGCGGCAGGCAGGGTGGAGAAGCGCTCAGGAGCCACAGGGGCCAGAAGCCGCTGGCGCGTGCTATGTGCACAACTAGCTGTCGTGGCTGGCCTCGGGTAAGTGACCCAAACGCAGGCTTTCTCACCCCAAGGGATCATCTGGAGAATAACAACTGGATGGCACAGAGATCATGGGCTGCCATTTGATTAAAATGAATTATTGAGGATTTAAAATTAGAGCCACCCACCAAACAACTGACCTCCAAACACTTTTCCTTCTTTGCCTGGTGAAGCAGGCTAGTCATCCCAGGAAGCAGGATTGGAAAGATGTAGGTTTCCAAATATTTTCTGGGGGAACCTAGAGTGAACAACAACAAAATTTCCACTGTAAATCCCAAACTGCCCATACCCACCTGGGAGAAATTTTTAGACTATAAAAAGGTACTGTCCATCACTAACACACCCTTCAGTGTGACATTTGCTCCAGACCATAGAATCTGATTGCATTACTAGAGAAACTTAAAATGTCCCTGTGAGCCTCTGTAGTCTGCCAAGGATGTAGGGGGTCCCACACCAGGGCAGGCCCCTAGCTTGTTATGGCTGCAGGCAGTAACACAGCCAGGAGCCCAGTGTGGCCAGAGGAGCAGAGGGACATAAGCAAGAGGAGTGCATAGGAACTGTGGCCACAGGAGAACTGGGGGTGGGAGCAAACTGGAAAGGGCCCCAGGGCCACGGGAATGGAGGTGGTGGTCGGCACACAGTCGGCAGGGAGGCCTGAGGAGCAGCTGCAGTCTGCACTCAAGGAAGGCACCAGGACATTTTCTTCTACTTCTTGCATTTGTTTGCTCCTCTTTTTGTTCTTGGTAAGGTAGAATCGGAGTGTGGTTTATTATTATCTCTACTGCATTTTAACCTTAAAGTTAAATCAGCAGAAAGATGATACTATTTCCTCCTTTTTTTTGTAATGGAGATTGAATCCAGGAGCCCTTTACCACTGAGCTACATCCTCAGTCCTTTCATTTTTTTAATTTTCTTTTTTTGATACAGCATCTTGCTAAGTTGCTGGGGGCTTGCTAAGGCTGGCCTTCAACTTGTGATCCTCCAGCCTCTAGCCTCCTGAATTGCTAGGATTATAGGCGTGCACCAACACACTCAGGGAGGATACTCCTCTTAAAAATAAGAATTAAAACAACAGTCTCCTATTTATCAGTCTCCCTGAGGTCTAGGGACCGCTCCTATCCCCACTCTATGGTTTTGTAATGTTCTAAACCCCAAACTATAAAAGAAGGAAACCCACTTCCTTACTCACATGTTTTTGGATCAATAGTTTCTGAGATCTTTAGAGGACAGGGTATATGTGAGACCCTGGTGAAAGGCGGGGGTGGGAAATAGTGCTCTATGTTGAAGCCGTGGGAAACCGTTTCCTCCAGGGGCGAAACCTGGGAAGGGAGGGGAGGGAAGTCAATGCATGTCAACAGTGGAAGCTGAATTTCCTTTCTTTTTTTTCAGTTGTTGATAGACCTTTATCTTATTTATTTATATGAGGTGCTCCTGGCCCAGTGACTGCCTGCTCACCCTGAATAGTCTTCACGTGGACAACACTCCTCACAAGCATCTGGTCAGTTTTTCTATTCAAGAAGAGACCCATCCAGAAAACAAACCTACATGTTCAGCAGAAGAACTACCACTGTAATGTTTAATTTCCCATGTCAACTGGACTGACCCAGCTGTGAGGGTGTTTTTGGAGATCAGTGACGGAGTGGAGGACTGAGCGGGGAGGTAATCCCCAGTGTGGATGGTTAGGATCCAGTTGGCTGGGGGCCTAGCTGGAAGAGAGCGGTGGAGGGAAGGTGAATTTTCTCTCAGCCAGGATGTCCTTTTCCTTGGATGTAGGCATCTGGGACTTGCACCAGTGCCCGCCATGCCATTCTTAGGCCTTTGACCTTGGACTTGACCAAACCACACTGCTGATTTCTCTGATTTTCCAACTTGCCTATGGCCTTTTCTCAGCCTCCATAATCATGTGTGAGTCAATTCCTCTAAAAAAGACCCTTCCTCCATCTATCTATGTATCGTCTCCTATTGGTTGTCTGTCTGCCTATCTATTTATATTCTCTTATTGGTTGTGTCTCTCTGGAGAACCCTAAAATACCAGCAATACAGAAAAATCAACTCATTTATATAAAGTGGTGATTTTAAATAAATATTCAAATATCTCCATACAGATCAAGAAAAGCAACAGGATAAAAGGCAAAAGGTTAAGATCTAAAAGAGCACAGTAGAACCTGGAATAAAGACAAATAATCCAGGAACAAGAGGTTATATGATGCAGAATCTGCAGAAATACTTGAGAAAGAATTGCATCCATAGAGCAAGAACATGATGCTATGAAAAAGGAACACTCACAAAATGTGATTTTTAGACACAAAAACTCTGTCAGAGGTGGTTATCATGGAAGCTATAAGTCTACAGACAGGTTTTGATTTCATCCCTGTGACCCTGCACAAGTCCCTTCGTCTCTGCAAATGTTTTTAAAATTTTCAAATTCATTGTGCATATTTAATTCCAAGGTATGTCTCTAAGGGCCTCCCTCCTGGCTCCCTGTCCTTGGCCTCTCGTGTACTCTGCATCTGCCCTACCCTGGAATGCAGAGGAACTTGTCCCCAGCACAGACAGGCTGTTGGATCCACGGTGAAGGCCCATCTCCTCCAGGATCTCATCTGAGCCCCACAGATACCCTGTTAGTTGAGGATTATCTGTCCCATTTAATCAGTGCAGAAGCAAAGTCTGAAAGAGGTTATGTGATGCTTGGGTCACACCATTAGTAACAAAACTAGGACTGGCCTCAAGTTTCTGATTCTAGCTTCAGTCCACCGTCTCCTTCTCACCTCCTAACTCATGACACCGTCTGACCTTCCCCAGCCCTCAGTACCAGTCTCATTTAAGAGCCTTCTATTTAGCATGAGGCCTGGGTCATACTCACAGTAATTTCAGGCTCTTGTTTGACTTCATATCCTTTTGGAAAGGGAGGCAGCTCAGCTTGGTACTCTAAAGGGAAGGGGAAAAAAAATTCCTCAAATGCCATGCTTCATTGCAGTTTGTGATATCATTTCCTTTTCTCTGAATGAAATATTCTTAAATTTTATTTCAGTTGGTGGTTTACAGAAATAAAAACCAACTGGCCATTGCAAGGTAATATTTAGTGTGGATAAACCAACTTATGTAAAATGGACGGTTGACCTCTCACATGAAAGCCAAAGCTTTATGTAAGAGTCTGAGACTCTTTGCCTGAGAATACTAGTTCAGATTTTGCTCAAACATTAGGAGGAACAGAGGAAGGAAGAGACTGGGGAGGAGGGTAAGGGAAGATGCCAATAGCACACATGGAATACAGTAATGCAAAGAACATTCCACCCAAGTCGTACAGGGCAGCAGTAACTACTGCTGAGAGAGGGACAGAAAATGCTCATGGGCTAACCTAACCCTAACCCTAAAGAAAAGTTGAGTAAAACATTTCTGGGAAGGTTCATATTTTAAAGACGACTTTGCCAGTGATGACAAAAGATGTTTCTGGCCAAGATGGTACTGAAGGAATGCAGCTCCGTTGTGCCTATGTTTTGCTCCTTACCTCGTTACTCACAGGTACTAGAACATGTCTCACTTTTGAAAAAGACACTATTTTAAATATCAGGCTGGGGACACGTACATCCTACTACAGATTACAAGCAATTTGATTCTCAATATCAGCTATCACTGTGCAACTAATTACAATAGTCTCCCTTCACGAGAGCTTGGATCGACAATGTCTCCCACAGGCCCAGATTGCTCTATTGGTAGGTGACAGGCTCTTTAAGAGATGGCACCTAGGGGCTGGGGATGTGGTTCAAGCGGTAGCGCACTCGCCTGGCATACGTGAGGCCCAGGTTCGATCCTCAGCACCACATACAAAGATGTTGTGTCTGCCAAAAACTAAAAAATAAATATTAAAAACTCTCTCTCTTAAAAAAAAAAAGAGAGAGAGAGAGAGATGGCACCTAGTGGGAAGTTTCCAGATCACTGGGGTCAAGTCCTGGAGAGTGGGGTCCTGGCCCCTTCCTTTTCCTCTTCAAGCCACCAAGTGGGTGGCTTTGCTCTGCCAGTCTTGTGCTGCCTGCTACAGGCCCAATCACTGAAACCTCCAAAACTATGAGCCAAAATGAACCCTTTCTAGGTTGTCTCAGGTATTTGTTATGGTGACAGGAAGCTCATATACTCCCTGTGCCCACAGAGTATGTTCCAAGATGTTCCTAAGATGCCCCAAATTGCATCTTAGGAACATCTTGGAACATGCAGGTAGTATTAAATACCACACCCAGCTAAATTTAGGAATTTAAAGCAACACAAATTATCTGAGTCAAAAGTCCAGGAAAAAGGGCCGGATGAGGTGGTGCATGCCTGCAATCCCAGCGGCTTGGGAGGCTGAGGCAGGAGGATTGCAAGTTCAAAGCCAGCCTTAGCCAAAGCAAGGCGCTAAGCAACTCAGTGAGACTCTGTTTCTAGATAAAATACAAAATAGGGCTGGGGATGTGGCTCAGGGGTCGAGTGCCTCCAAGTTCAATCCCTGGTACTAAAAAAAAAAAAAAAAAAATCCAGGAAGAGAGACCTCTCTCATGCTGGAATCAAGGCATCAATCACAGCTCTGACTTAGTATCTGAGAGTTGGGGTCCTTTTCCAAGCTCACTCGCTGTTCATTTTCTTGTGGTTGAAGGGCTGGAGGCCCTGTTGTCTCCTTGGTTGTCAGCTAAGAACTGCTCAGCTCCTAGAGCCTGCCCTCAGGTGCTTGCCTCGGGCAGTGTACAGCAGGGCTGTTGGTACTTCTGTGCCAGCAGGAGTCTCTTCTACTTGATCTGACTTCAAGGGCTCACCTGATTAGGCCACGCCCACCATCGTGTAAAGCGGATGATTAAGGACTTTACATCTAAAGCATCTTTTCACAACAACACCGGTGTTTGGCTTAATATCTGAAAGGTAAGTGCACTAGGAGTTAGGAATCTTGGGAGCCATGTTAGAATTTTGCCTACTGTATCAGCCACAGCTCTATCACTTTTTCCCCCTGCTTGGACAAGCATGTAAATTGACCTTTGTTGAGGGCCACAGCCAAGTCGGGATGACGCATGGCATTTTCTCAGAAAGGAGTGGTTGAGAGGTGACACCAGCGAGCCATTGGAATGATTATATTAAGCTGTGTATTCAATTGTATATATGACCTTTACTGTAGGGTGGCTCTTGCTGCCTCGGGGGACGCCCGCTACTTTGGAGTTCCTGTTGAGTTCCCTCGGGGTTCCCAGAGTGGGTACAAGCGGACAAGGACCCCGGTGGAGGGAAGAGTGTTCCCGGGAGCGTGTGTAGTGTGCTGGTGGAGTTCGGGAATAAAGACTTGCTGTTTGAACCTACAAGTGCTTCGTGGCGGCTCGGTTATTTGTGCCCAGCCAGACTGCGGCAACCCTTCTTCCCCCATCGCCCCACCCTGAGAATCACTGAGATAAAGGGAAAACTATTTAGGTTTAAAATGTATACATTTGTGCCACTGTTTTAATACAACACTAGTACATAATCGTTGAAAGAAAATTTCAAATAACACAGAAATATTTAGTTTTTAGTCAAGTCACATCTAATCCTGTCCCTGAGTACTTAGGCTTGGCATACAGCCAACCGAATCTTTCCAATGTATCACTAATATAAGGTACACAAATATGTTTGCTTTAAATCTCCCAGACTAGGTCAAACTGCTAAAGTACGGAACCTCATAACTCTTGTCCACATTTTTCTTTATCAGTTTTTCCCCTTATTTTAATTTTATAAAAAACTTATACTATCCTTTTTTAATAGACTGTAGATTTGGCAAGGGAAGTACCTGGGTTTATTTGTGTTATTATATCCCCAAATTATTCTTGCTGAATAAACAAATAATGATGAATAAATAAACCAAACAGTACATCTTTTTTTTTTTTTTTGGTCCCAGGGATTGAAGCCAGTGCTTAACCACTGAACTACATCCCCAGCCCTTTTTATATTTTGTTACTTAGGGCCTCAGCCCCGCAAGCTGCTGGGATCACAGGTGTGCACCACCATGCCCTGCTGCAGCAAGTTCTTTTGATTCATCCATTAATCCCTACATATTGCCTGCCACATGCCAGGAACCCTTCTAGGTGTTGAATATTGGGTCCTTCAATGCTGCCACAATTCTATTGTGCCACACTTATTACAATGTTGCAATGAGCATCTTTACCACTGATCTCAATGAAATCATTTTTGTGGGATTAACTCAGTTGTGAAATTGTTGTCAAAGGGAAAAAAATTGGAGCAATTTGCCAAACTTTCCTACAAAAAGTTTATAATAATAGTGAGACTGCCTATTTCTCCAAATATAATCAATCGTACACATTTGAAAAAAATATTTTTATTTGCATTTCATTGTTATTTGCCATTTTTATTTTTCCAATAAAAATCTGTTAAAATTTGATGAAAAAAACACAAAACTTCACACGACCATAGAAGAGATACAGTTGAAATAATTATTTAAAAGTATAGGAAAACATATTAGCCTCAGGAAAACCCAATATGTATGTTACTTTAAGCCTTGGGAATGTTTACAAGAATCTGAAATATTTGAGAAATCATTGGTTTCACCTTGAGATTTCAACTTGATACACAGGTGATCAAAGACTTGTGTTGTTACATTGAAAGGCCTAAGCAAAGGGTTTGTAAAGAGCATTGAACTATTTAAAACAATTTGATTGATCATAGAGAACACCTTCTGGGGAGAAATGAGGGAGAAGATTGTCTGCTCTGGGTTGGTAAGAGGGTGGAAATTGAAGTGGTGTGAATAAGAGAGCTGTGTTCTTTCTAGAATGGTTGCTGCTAAAGAGGATATGGGGTCAAGGTTGGGGTTTTTCCTGAGATGAACCAGAGGGTGTTTGGAGGCAAAAGCAAGTAGCGAATTGTAGGAGCAGGATCCTGGAATAGCAAAGCCCAGTTGGTGGGCTGGGCTGAGTGGGGAACAGCAGGGTGTAAGGATGCAAGCGTGCGTGTGTGTGTGTGTGTGTGTGTGTGTGTGTGTGTGTGTGTGTGGTGTGTGTGTGTGTGTGTGTAAAGACTGGGCTGCTGCCCCCCCCCTTCTGATTGCGTCCTTAGTGAATGCTAAGTGGTACTGCTGAACCCCTGAGGAGTGAGCGCCAACCTCCGACCAGTGGGTGTGGGCAGTGAGAGGAGGCACTGATGGGAGCTGATGATGAGCAGTGTTGAGAGCTGGTGGGGGCCATTTTCCTCTGGCTTGCTCAGCTGCTGGGCAGGAACAAGCACTGAGTCAGCGCTGATCCACGCTGGCATCTGGCAGGTGAGATGAAGGGTTAGATTTTATAACATCTTTGAGGGCTATCAAGCTGGAGAGTGACTGATTAAACAATGAGCCAAAGACAATAAAGAAAATACTGATAAGGGGCTGGGTTGTGGCTCAGTGGTAGAGTGCTCGCCTCGTAGGTGGAAGTCACTGGGTTCGATCCTCAGCAACACATAAAAATAAAATAAAAATATTGTGTCCATCTACAACCAAAAAAGAAAAAAAAAGATACTCCAAACACTTGGGCTCAAGTCTTGGTTAAAACTGTAAACATCACAGTAACTTATGAACCTAGGGCCTGGCACATGCTAGGCAAGCACTCTACCAGCGTTACATACAGCCCAATATAAATGCTTTTGAGAATCCTTAGTTGTCACTGGAAAGATGAGGGCAAACCCAGAATCAAGTTACCACAGAGGCAGGAAGGCATGGGCACATGCACACATGAGAGCACAGCACAGGGAGGATAAAGAACATAAGTTAGAGTTCACCTATACTGTATCTTGTCTTCATGAAATTGAGTACCTGTAGGTGTGTCTGCTGTGACAGTTTACTTTTTGAACGAAGACATCCTAACAATGTAATTTTTAATCTTAAAGGTAGGATTTCTACAAAGCCTGTTTTTTCATGTTTCTTGTAGGAAACTGAATCCACTCAACATGAGTGTGTTATAGAAAATTGCATTTTTCAGATGTTTAAGAAATGAGTTTAATCATCTGGGTTGAAATAGTCACTGCAGTGCCCGTGTGTATAATTTGCCATCTTTAACCTCATTAACTTCATTTTATCTCTATTACTTCATAAGTGTTGATTCACCTGCTTTTCAGAAAGAAAACCTTTTGTCTTTTTTTTTTTTTTTTAAAGAGAGTGAGAGAGAGGGGGGCACAGAGAGAGAGAGAGAATTTTAACATTTATTTATTTTTTCTTAATTCTCGGGGGACACAACATCATTGTTGGTATGTGGTGCTGCTGGGGATCGAACCCGGGCCGCACGCATGCTAGGCGAGCGCGCTACCGCTTGAGCCACATCCCCAGCCCTCCTTTTGTCTTGCTTTTTCCCTAGAGTCCTGATGGACCAACACAAACTCCACCTCTAAAATATAACACAAAGAACGATCCTTTGTTGACAATAATGAACATTTACTAAAAGCAGGGCTCTGTCCTCAGCATTTCCACATACATTTTCTCATTTGGTCCTCACAACAGCCCTGTGAGGTAGGCACAGCATTATCTCCCCCTTATAGATGAAATTGAGCAATGTCCCCAACATTGCTACAGTCTAGCAGCAAACTGTATTATGAAGAATTGTTTGGCTTGGAGAAGTGAATGTTCTGGAAAGACAGCCATAATATTTGAGTGGATTCTTTGTAGGTAGAGTGATTCACTCCTTGGATCACAGTACCAAAGGTCCTAAGGGTGGAAGTTATAAGGAGAACATTCAGAATAAAACAGATTTTCCCCTACAACAATGAAATGCTGGAGAAGGACTTTAAGACCTTGATGGGAGTTGACATAGATGGCCTTGAGGGTTGACTCTCAGAGTCCACTAGTTTCTACTTCCTCTGTACTCTACATTGCTTTCAAATCATCCCTTATCTTCATACACTGGCACATTCATGTTTGTTTTCATTCAGTAAACATTTCCTGACCTGCACTGTCCAATGCAGTAACCACACTGTGACTACTTAATTTACTAAAATGAGAAATTCTGTCCCTTAGCTGTGCCAATCACATCTCAAATTGTAACCAAAAGCTTCCTTCACTGTCCCCAATGCCGATGAAGGCCAATTTAATAATGAGGACACGGTTTTGCAGAAAAAGGAAAAAGAAGGTTTATTGCTTGCTAGCAAAGGAGAAACACAGGGGACTCCTGTCCCAAAGGTTGTGACTCTGGCGGTCAGGAGGAAGGGGGGTGGGGTAGTGGTGGGAGGGTGTTAAAGGAACTCTACAAGGGTTACATTCCAGGTGTGCTCTGGTAGGGGTCCCAGGGCACCCAGCTGGTCTGTTAGGATTCATTTGCAAATATGGGAGATATCTACCGGGAGAGAGGGGAATAGAAAGAAAACATTTTTTTTTTTTTAAACAAGATAAACCTTAGAGCAATGAGGGCTATATTCAGAAGGCGAAGGGACCACTGTTACAAAATGCTCAATAACCACACGTGCCTAGTGGCTACCAGGTAAGTCCTATCGGACTTTGCTGTTTGGTCTGTTAATGCGGAGATGGTGGTCACAGGATGAAAACCCCGAGTTCTTGCCCTTCAAGAACTGCACAGCCTTGTGAAGAAAAAAGAAACAAAACCACACACCCCAACCCGAAGCCCCAACGTAGCCCATGAGGAACCATCACTTGGGCAGCTCCTGCTGTAAACCAGGCCGTTTGCTGGGCACTCTCCGTGCCCAGCGGGTCCCATTCTTCTCACATTGCTATCATTACGCCCTCTTTACAGAAGGTTTAAAAAAAAAAAAAAAAGCAAAGTTAAATTCTAACTGGTCCACAGCAAGTGAAGAGTGTCGCAGGGCCACAAAGACGGGACAGCGCCAAACTCCGCTCGTGGGTGGGCGTTCTGGAAGGTCTGGAGCCAGACGCGCCCGAATCCGCCCGCCCGCCCGCTCCACGTGTGGGCCCGACCACCTTCCCGCTGGGAGTCTCCCGGGCCGCTCCTCAGACGCCCGGAGCCCCGATCCCACCGGAGGCCCGGGGGCGGGGTCCGCCCACCTTCTCAACAGGGTCCCCGCGGCCGCCCGGGCGGTTCTTTTCTGGGCTTTAAACGGGACTTAAGATCCCCTGGCCCGCGCCGCAGGCTCCCTCGCTCCGTTTTCCTCCCCTCGGCTTCGACCGCGGCTCCAGGCCCGAGCGTGGAATTCGGGGCCGGCGGGCCGCGGCCTCGCACGTCAGCCGCCTGGCGCACAGTGGGCGCCGGGCACACGTGGCCCCCGCCCGGCCGCCCGCGTCCCGCCCGCCGCGGCCAGTCCGGGCTGCCTACCCTCGCAGATCTGCTCCCACAGGTTTTTGCCCGATAGCTCGGCCACCTGCCCCGGCGAGACAGGCAGCTCCGGGGACGGGGACGACAAGGTGGGCACTGGTGTCCGGGTGGCGACAGACGATTCGGCGGAGCCGCTAGGCTCCATGCGCTGAACGCTGCGGCTTGAGGTCTGCCGCGACGCCGCCATGGCTGCGGTTTCCAAGACAACGGCGTTCACCGAGCGGCCGCGAACCGGAAGGGGCCGGAACTCGCGGGGATGGACCAGCGACTCGAAATTGACTTCCGGGTCACGGCGGCGCTGGTCCTCACGTGGAGGCGGGGAGGTTTGGCCTGCAGGTAAGTGCGGGGCGTGCGGTGCCGGCGGGCCGCGGGGGGTGTGGAGTTTGGGCCTGAGGGTTCCCGCGACCGAGAAGAGGTCGGGGAGCAGGATCCTGCACCCCAAGTCCCGCCCCCAGCTGCTTGTGTGCGCCGCCGCGTTCAGGAAGTTCTCCCGCCTTGAAACCGAGCCGCGGACCCCGCGGAGGCCGTCGCTGCGTGCTTAAGCAGAAGCTTTGACCCCGCGGGGCTTTGGAGGGAGCGCCCCCCCCTTTGGCTCGCCTGCGTCGTGCTAGTGAGTCTACGGTGGGAGTGGGGTGTTGGTTGGTGCTCGGGCTCTGGGGTCTTGCGGTCTGGGTTCGAATCCCTGTTTTGCCACTTGCTGAATTTAAAACGTTGGACGGGTGAACTAGGTCGCCAACGCCTGTGAGGTGGGAGAGTCACTTCAGTCCTTAGGAGACTCTGGCGGACGCTTAAAAGCGCTTTTGTAGAAAGCGTTTGCAGAAGATGCACCGTATGGTTCGTTTCCTCTTCCCTTCTGACTGCAAGAGTGCATACGTCTGGGGTCGGAAGGCCGAGGAGGAGGATCCTGCATAGCTCTGGATGGCAGAGATGGGAGAGAAGCCCATCTAAGTCCTGGTGGCTTATTTATTTTTACTAGCTCCTTTGACCACTCCTCCATCAGGGAGCCATGTGGGCTTGACTCCACCCACTTCAGGTTTGCACCTCCTCCGCCCACCTGTTTATCTTCAGCTCTTAGGCTCATGATGTTCCAGTCTTGATTGCCAACCATATGGTCCTGTTCACGTTACCCGTGACCAGTGCAGTCACCCTGAGCCTCAGACCCTGTGTCTGTATGTCCAGCGAACATCTCCACTTGGATATCTCAAGGCATCTGTTCATGCTAGCCTGTTTCCTCCAGCTGCCAGCCATCCTGCCATTGCTTCCTTTGTCTCAGAGGCTGACATCATTTCCTTAAGTTGCCCAAGTTGCCGCTGTTCCCCAGAATCTTTCTTGACAACTGGTAGTAAATCCATCTTGCAGTCCTCACCACTGTCCTTTCTCTTGTGTATTATTGTTATGCCTCTTCCAAACCCGCTGCTTTTGATGGCTGATGTTTTGTCTTTTATCTGTATTTCTAGCATTCATTTGTTGACTATTTATTGAACACCTGCTGTCTGCCTGAGATAGGCTCTGGGAATACACCAGGAAATGGGGCCAAGAACAATAAATGAGCACCTGCCTCTCCAGGTGCTACTGGATGGTGTAATGAATGTACCTGAGATATAGCTCAGGCCTGGCCTGGCTTTTTGAGGCTGCTAAGTGTGGGTTGAGTCCAGTTTGAACCCTCCAGCTCTGAAGCCAAGGAGTGCTGCGGGGTTTTCTCTCTGACCAGCCAAACCTACAAGGAGATATTTTGTTTCTAGATTCTCTGAATGTCTCCTTTTCTCCTAGCTCCTGTGCAGGAACTAGTCTGGTGCCTGGAGCCAGAGAAGTAGCCCAGGTGGAAATTAAAGTGTTTTAAGAGTCTTAATCCCTTCTCACAGAGACTTTCATTTGTCTAAGAAAAGGTAGACATTCTTGGTAGCTGTGTCATTGCCAATCATTAAATATTGGCGATCATTTTGAAATTAAAAAACAGTGAAACAGTCCCCGGCATGATGGCACACGCATGTAATACCAATTGCTTGGGAGGCTGAGGCAGGAGGATCACAAGTTCAAAGCCAGCCTTGCAATGGCAAAGCGCTAAGCAACTCAGTGAGACCCTGTCTCTAAATAAAATACAGAAAATAGGGCTGGGGCTCAGTGGTCACTCTGAACTCAGAGTGCCTCTGAGTTCAGTCCCTGGTACCCCCTCCCCCCTCCAAAAAAAAACCCAAAACAGTGAAACAGACTTAAAGCAGGATGTGGTTCCTACCTTGAACAGCTTCTGGTTTATTAGAGTTCTAACTGGGCTCCTCCTCTCACTGTGCCATGTGGAAGGCAATTAGGAGGGTATAGTTAACAAGAGTGGAAGGGGGAATGTTCGCTTTTAAGTTCAGAAATGAATTTGGGCTGTTTAGATAACCCAGAGTAGGAGCTGTGTTTATTGCCTCTGGTGGGATTCAGCAGGAGGGGTTGACCACTTTTCAGGATTTCTGTCTCCATTCAGCAAAAGGTATGTCCCTGTGGGCAGCTTTCTGACTTGATAACACTTGTACCCTCTGGGGCTGGCCCAAGATAGGTTTTCTGTAAGTATTTGTTGAATGAATGACCAGAGGTTAAAGGAAACGTGTTAGAAAAAGGGACTGACAATATTCTAAGCACTTTGCATGGATTATCTCATTTGTTTTCTCTAATATCCATTTGAGGAAGGAGGTTGCATGCCCCATCCCATTTTCCATATGAGGAAACAGGCTCAGAGAAGTTAGGGGGTTGGTTCAAAGTGGCAGCAATTTAGATTTGAACCTAGGCCTATCTAAATGAAAACTTCTGCTACTTCTAATAGATCTCTCTTTGCTCCAAATGAATCCTGGCCATTTCCTTGTTCACAGTCATTTCAGACCACCCACTCAGACACATGGTTTGTGCAGAACTTAGTATTGAACCACAGCCGCTGGATGTGGTGATATAACTTGTACTTTTTTTTTTTTTTTTTTTAAGGAATGATCACCAAGACCCATAAAGTTGACCTGGGTCTTGGGGTCCCAGAGAAAAAGAAAAAGAAGAAAAAGAAGAAGGTGGTCAAAGAGCCAGGCACTCACTACTCAGTTTTAAGCTGTGACGATTATTTTGTTGATGCTTCTCCTGTTAGGGCTGCATCCCCCTCTAAGAACGTGGGCCAGGCGCAAGCGCATGAGGTGCCTCTAGTGAAGAAAAAAAAGAAAAAGAAGGGCCCCGGCACCCTTTTCGAGGAGCAGCTGGATTCGGAGCCCAGGCTGAGTGCCAGACGGACAGAGGCCTCACCCAGCCGCTGCAAGAAGCAAGCCCTTGGCCGCTCGGAGTCCTTCAGCAAGGAGAAGAAAAAGAAGAGGAAGTCTTCATCGCTCATCCCGTCCCATGGCTCAGTGACAAAGACCTCCCAAGACACCAGAAACGGTGAGGAGGTGACCAGAGTTGGGAAGAAGCTCAGAAAACACAAGAAGGGGAAAAAGTCCGAGGACATTGCAGCCTTCTCCAGCCAGGACCCGTGGCTCTACGAGGCTGGAGATGCCCCCTATGCGGGCTCCCTGGAGAACGAGGTCCAGGAGCAGGCAGCCTCAGGGCAGAAACGGAAGCAGGGGAGCCCCAGAGAAAGCAGCGCAAAGCTGAAGAAGAAAAAGAAAATCCATCAGGAAGGAGATGCCCTGCTGGGCCACTCCACACTCCCCAGGGCCACAGAGAGCAGCCCTAGGAAAGGGAGGAAGAAGAAGCCGGTCTCAGTTGATGTCCAAGAATACATTCCAATAGGAGATGGCCCTTTATCCCCAGTGAAGAAGAAGGTGAAGTCCAAGAAGAAGGCAGAGCAGCCAGTCGTAGAGGAGCTGACTCTGAAAAGGAAGAAGAAGAAGAGGAAAGAGAGTGGGGTAGCAAAAGGCCCCTGGAAGGAGGTAGGTTTCCTTCAGAAGTGGACTGTGCACTGGGAGGGTAACATGCAACTGGGAGAGAGCGTGTGTGTGTACCTGTGTGCACTTTTGCACATGGAAGGGTACTTATGCTTTGGCACTTCCTCTTCCCCAACCCCTGCCTCCTGCAAGAGGATTCCATTAACTAGGCTTTCACCCTAGTAGTTCCGCCACCTCCAAAGGAAGTGTCCTAGTGCTAGTGCCTCGGCGTGTTAACCCTGTCACCTTCTCACCTGTCTGGTGGGTCAGCTGTGCGGGTCATCCCCATTTAATAGACACGGAAACTGAGGCCCAAGGGAGTTGAAGGCCTTGTCTGAAGTCATTCAACTGGTGCAGATTGGCTAGTTCTGATGTGGGTCTCTTTCCAGAATCCACCAGGGTATCATGTCTTAGAAGCCATTGTCATTGAAAGCCAAGAAATGACTGTCTTCCATGAGGATAAGACTTTCATGGTGACTTCAGAGTGGCTGTCCCCTGTGGCCCTCAAGTAGTTGTGATGAGCACTTCCCTAGTGGTGGCCTGACCTGGGGACCGTCTGGAGCTGACCCTTACACATCTGAGGCCCACACTCCGCTTGCCGGGTCAGGCTGGGGGCCTGCGGGAGGAAGCTTGGGTGGGTGGATTTCTCCCGCTGTGCTCTCATCCATCAGGCTCCTTTTGCTGTCATCTTTATCTAGAAACTTGGGTCTAGGAGGAATCCTACAGGCCTGGAGCCAGCCCCTGTTATATATGAGTCCCATTCCCCAGGAGCCCCGAGAAAGGTGTCCCCTCTGTTTAGCATCCGCCCATGGATGCTGCCTCTCACAGTAGCCTGCTGAGTCGGCAGGTGTGCGCGTGCCTACCAGGTGCAGTCGGGGTGACCTGAGTGGGGTCATCCCTGGGTCAGCACACGTGTGCTGGCAGTTGTGACAGAAGGATCGAGGTAGTGGGCAAGCCCTGGATCCCCCAGGGGCCTGGCTAGAGGGAGTCAGGGCAGGCCTGTGTGGACCTCTGCCTCCCTGCAGAGGCCCCACGTGGCGAGTGGAGCAGTGGCATGGTGGAGGTGGGCAGAGGCCAGGTACAGGGGTCCCTAGAGGCCTCAGGAGTCTAGACTCTGGTGTGAACCAGATGGGACCCCTTAGGGGGTTGAGGGAAGAGGACATGCCCTCCATTGAGATTTTAAAGTGCACCTGAGTTTCAGTATCAGTGGAGCTGGGGTGAGGGCGGGGAACAGGTAGAAAAGGCTCAGGTGGCATTGTGGAGGACAGAACTGGGTGGTTGAAGCAGCCAGAGTACTGGCAGGGCCCCACAGCCAGTCCGCATACCCAGGCTCCTGCAGCCCTCTCTGCTGTCAGCCGGGCCTGCACCTGCCCTGTTCTTGCTGGTTTGGTGTCCCTGAGGGAGGGCTCGTGAGGAGGCTGCACACTCAGCTGGCTGTCAGGAGACCTGGCTGGAATCAGCCTGTCCCTGAGCCTCACTTGACCTTTCTGAGCCTCAGTTTCACTGTCACGTAGCTTAATGCCCACCATTTTGGGAGGAGAATTTTGGCAGAGAGAGGAGGGGCAGGGCTTTGTTGACTGTGAAGTGCCGTCAGGGAGGCAGGGGCCCCCGTGGCGCCATGGTCTGGGATCTCTCTTGAACTCTGCTGTGACCTCACCCAGCTGGCTGCTGGGCAGAGACCATTCACCATGCACCTGAACCTGCCCACCTCTGCCCTCTCGCGCAGGAACCCGACACAGACTTGGAGGTGGTGCTGGAAAAGAAGGGCAACATGGACGAGGCGCACATAGACCAGGTACGGCTCTGTTCTCCCTGGGGCCCTCCTGCTGCCTTCTGCCACCCCCTAGGAGCACAGGTCACAAGACCCTCTTCTCAGAGGCACCAGGGTCTCCAAAGGCTACGTGGCCTCCTCTGTGTGTGCCCCTCCCCACTTCATGCAGTTGCTGTGTGCTGCCTCAGTGCTCCAGGCAGGCAGCGGGTGACGGGGGGATGGAGCAGTCCTCTTCTGTGGCCCCTTGACCTAGGAGAGGAGAAACTAAGGGAGCATTTAGAAGTGCATCGAGTCTGGGGAGGCCTCTCAGGAGAGACGGGAGAGCACCAGGGCTGGTTGGTGCTGGGGCACTCCCTGGAGCTATGACCTTGTGGTGAGGCAGAGAGGAGCAAGGAGCAATGAGGTGACTTGCCAGGGCCTCCATGTAGGGCGTGGCCAGAACACCGGCTCCTGCAGAGCAGCTCCCCAGACCCTGCAGGTGCTTTCTCTGGGCTCATTGGGGCCAAGGCCAGAGCCATCGCTGCTGGAGCTGCTGGAGTGGGGCTGGGGACCACGCAGAGGGCAGCAGTGGGCCTTGACTGATGAGCCCCAGCCCAACCTTGGGAGCGTGGCAAGATCTGGACCTCAGAGCAGCGAAGCAGTCACTTCATTCACAGGCCTTTTGCTTTGTGTTCATCTGTGCCTGCTGAACACCATTCTTAAGGGAGTTTCTAGCCACTTGGCTCTACCTCAGTGAACCTGCACCTTCCCTCTGTTTCCCATACTAGTTCTTTACATTTAAAACTGGGAGGACAGCATGTTTGAGGGAATGACCTGAAGTCTTTCCACCTACTGTCAGTTTCCCTTTCATGTACCCTGCCAGGTTTTTCCCTTGTCGTTTATACGTGTGATTTTAAAGTTACGTGGACTCGTGCCCTGTACACACACTGCTCCTTTAGTGTATCCTGACTGGACCGGCTTTCAGGTTTGGTAGATGTGCAACTTTCACCATCACCCACAGCTGCAGCACGGTTTCCCCAGAGGATGCACCTTCATCTTCTCTCATCCTTATAGCTGGGACTTTGTCTGTTGTTTTAGTTTTATATGATAGAAAAGGTCATCTCATTTCACAGCCTTTATGGATCAGAAGGGAGGAGGGGCCAAAAATTGGGGGACCTGATGTCAAACCTGAACCTTAAAGGCCCTGGAAGCTTCTATACTGAACAGCAGGGTTGTCCTTAGTCCAGGGGAGGCCTTGAGTCATCCTACCACACGTGTATGAGAGGTACCTACTGTGTGTCCAACTCTCCTCCACCTGGGTGTTTCTCCCACTTACCCTCTAAAGGAGCTGATGTTGTCTTCTTGGTTGATAAATTGGCAAGTATTCAGAAAAGTTAGGTGACCCACCCAAGCCAGACGGCTGGTTGATGGCAGTTCAGGGATTCAAACTAGGCTCTGCCTTATTCTGCACACAGCCTCCATCTGTCTAGAAAATGGTGCCATCATCACAGGACAACAGGGCCTTGGCATCGCTGTTAGGAAAGTTCCCTCCCAGAATGGCTGGGAAGGTGGATGAGTGTCTGTTTGTAGGAAAAGTCATTCTCGGGAGACCCTGTCCAGGGGGGTAGGGAAGGCCTGTGCATCAGGACTGCAGCCCCAGGTCTAGAGGGGATGCAGAACTGTCCCCTGATCTCTAGAGAGTGGAGCTTGCTGCCTGCCGCACCCTCCACTGCCTGGCTCCATCTGTCTGAGTTTTTAGGTCAAATCAAAACTTGGTTTCCCTCCTTGCTCAGGTGAGGCGAAAGGCCTTGCAGGAAGAGATCGATCGCGAGTCTGGCAAGACGGAAGCTTCTGAAGCCGGCGGGAACTGGACGGTAAGTTTAATGCCAGAGTGTGTGAGGTGGGCTTGGTGTTCACACTCCAGCCCTTGCTGCTCAGCCTGGGGCATGGAGGGGGGACTGTTCATCCAGGCCCCAGGCAGCCCCAGGCGCTCTCCACCGAGCTGTCCTAGCCATTTTCCTTCCTTTGTAAAGGATGCTTGCCTTCTCCAGGGGAGCTGGCCTTCTCCCGGGGAGCTGGCCGTGTGAAGTAAAGCCGTGTCCTGCTCTGGGCGAGTGAGCCGGGTGACTGGATGGTGGAGAACTCCGGGCAAACTTGGCAGTAGTCGGTGGTGTCCTGGGAGGGCTGCTGGGAGCTGCGCAGAAGGCGGGGGCGGGGTGGGAGGTGGCAGGTCTCTCCGATTGAGATCCAGGTTGGATGGGAAATTGCCAGAGTGGCCTGAGAAGCTAGGACAGACGGAAGGACACTGCGGGGACCATGAAGCCAGGCTGCTGGGGTGAGTGAGCTCAGCCTTGCTGGGTCCCTCCTCTCCATGCCCTGTCACTCAGCTGAATCATTGCTTCCTGTTACCAGGATCCTCAGTGTGCCAGGTGTTGGCAGAGGCAGCCCAGGGCACACGTGACCCTTCATCGTGCTCACTGGCTGGTGGGGGTGCAGGGGTGGTAGGGAAACAGGAAAGAGTGGTCGTCCTGGGTTGTAGTGCCAGGGAGAAAACCAAGGTGAGGTGGGGTTGGCACTGCACTGGATAGGGTGAGGTGAGGAGGTGGCTTGGGAAGGTGACGTAGCTAGTGGTATGGAGGCACCAGCCCTGAGAAGACAACAGTGAGTGCAGAGCCCAAAGGTGGGCCACGGTGTAGTGAAGGCCAGCCAGGTGGCATGGTGGTTGGGACACAGTGTGCCTGCCCACCAGGCCAGCTTCAGTGGCTCAGATAATAGTGGGGTGCTTACAGTGAGCTGCTGCAGGGGGAGCTCTGGGGGGCATTCCCCCCGGGGAGGGGTCCATCAGAGGGCTTGGCCTGCTCACCTGAGGAGGGTGCAGAGGAGGAGGGATAGGGGGACTCCGTAACAGGCTGGACTGGGGCAGAGGGACCTAGGTGCTGGGGCAGGCTGCTCTCTTGCTGTCTTTAGCCTTCAGGCTGCAACGGCAGGAGGGGCTGCTGTGAATCTGAACACCTGTGGTCGCTTACTGACTCCACCACTTTGTTGAGTCTCTGAGCAGGAAGCTTACCTGGGACTTGGCCTAGCCTTACGGTCGTGGAATAGGGCTTTCCGCTCTTTCTTTTGCTGTGCTTGGATCCTCCATCCTGTTGAGCTGAGCAGGACACCCTGACTACGGGGACAAGAAACGGGGTGTCATCCTGGGCTGGGGTCTGCTGGCCGTGGGCCTCTCAAGGCAGGCCATCCACCTGCTGATGAGCTCTCCTCAGACCCCGGTAGGAGGGGTCACCAGCAGCCCCGCTCTAGAAATCGCAGGCCAGGGAGACAGCACTCATTCCTGCACCTGGCCACCATGTAGCAGGGAGGACGGGTCACCAGTTCACTCAGAGCCACTGTAACGACAGCTGGTTCTGATTGTTCTCCCAGAGCCGAGGTGGAAATGAGCACTGGGCTGGCAGGTAGACAGTTCCAGGTCAGTGTTTTGGTGGGGGAGACTGACGGCGGGCCAAGAGCCGTGCACTACATTTCTGGTATAAAATCTTTTTAAGTTTCACCAAAGCCCCTTGAGATGGTAAATAAGGACACTGAGGCTTAGGGTAGGTGACTGGACCAGGTGGGGCTTTAGCCTGGGGCCACATGATTTGAAAGTTGGGGAGTTGGGTTTCTTGTGTCTCCCATGAGGTGTCTTGAGGGGCTGTCTTGCACTTTGGTGCATGTGGGGGATTTGTGCACAGATGGTAGAATGCTCTGGCTGGAATTGGGACCCCCCGAGATGCTGGGCTGGCTCAGCCTCTAACTTGGCCTTGTGACTCTTTGTGGGCCTCACTCCTTGGTGCTGTAAAGTGCAGTGCCGCAGAAGAAAAACTCTTCAGTTCCCAGTTGCTCCCCTCCCCTCCCACTGAAAACAGTAGGCTGATGGATGAGCTGCCGAGGCCTGACTGGGTGTGGAGTAGGGGTGGGTAAGGTGGAGATGCCCTGGGCATATGGTTCAGGCCTATAATTCCAGTGACTTGGGATGCGGAGGCAGGAGGATGGCAGGTTTGAGGCCAGCTTGGACAATTTAGTGAGACCCTGACCTAGAATAGAAATGGAATAAAGAGGGCTGGGGGTACAGTTCAGTGATAAAGCATCCTGGGCTCCATTCCTTGTGCCCCCAACCTCCCCCAAAAAAACCCAAGGTGAAATAAGGTGTCCTGTGCAGAGGGGAGCTGTGCTGTGCTGTTCCCCACATGTGGGGGGAGCAGAGCTAGGTGTACAGAGGGCTCTTGCTGGCTGGGCCAGAGTTGGACTCCACCAGGTTACAGTGTGGCTTGTGGCTTCAGGTCTGGGGCAGACCTCCGTCTCCTTATCAGCATCCCAGCATTCCCCATGGAATCCTTGTCGGGAATAACAGCAGGAAACTGCTGAGTGGCCCTCGAGCTGGCATTTGAACCAGCAGAACTGTCCTAGTAGGAGTTGGGGGACTCCTTCGCATTCAAGGAAAATGATGGCTTTTTTCCTTTTAATGCAGGGAACCCAGTTTGGCCAGTGGGATACTGCTGGTTTTGAAAACGAGGAGCAGAAACTGAAATTTCTCAAACTTATGGGTGGCTTTAAGAATCTGTCCCCTTCCTTCAGTCGCCCGCCCAGCATGATTGGAAAGCCCAACATGGCCATGAGCAAGAAGGCCGCGGACACCCTGCAGCAGAACCTGCAGCAAGACTACGACAGGGCCATGAGCTGGAAGTACAACCGGGGGGCCGGCCTCGGCTTCCCCACCACCCCGAGCAGAGTCTTCTACATCGACAGGAACGCTTCCAAGTCTGTCAAGTTGGAAGATTAAACTCTAGCGTCTTGGCTCCCCAAACAGCCCAAATTGCTTTTCTTATTTACTTTTGCAGATGCAAGCCACCCAACAGTCCTCGATGGGCTTGGACGGACAGGTGGGGACAGTTCATGAGTTGGCAGCCAAGTGAATGCGTGAGTGGCTGAAACCGCCTGTCTGTCAAAGCTTCCATCCTGTTGGGCAACACCTGTGTTAATGATAGTGGCTCAGAGTCAGGGTGCAGCACAGGCCAGGCACGTGGCATCCCTGCACCAATGTATTTAATCATGATTGTGAAGTAGGTGCTATCATCCCTCCTACAGATGAGAGGCAGCCGAGGTTCAGGGATAAAGTAATAAGGCCGCTGGGGGTCGCCATGCACTTTTGTACCCCAGGCCCTTAGTCACACTTAGTGCTCTGAATGCCCCATCCAGGGACTTTACTGAGATTGGAGGAAACAGAAGTTTTGTAACATCTAAATCTCACACAGGGATGGAATTCCTGATGAAGAGCAAGCTCATCTTCCTTCCCGCGACAGAGTAGCTACAAGCAAAGAGGTGTCTGAGGTGCCACCAAGCAGATGTGGCTGTGTTACTGGGAGATCACCTCTGTCCCAGCTGCTGTCTTTTCATCTAAGTGCGGAGTTGGATTTGACGTCCTTGTGCGCCCATCCACTGGATTTTGGACACGGCATCTTAGAGAGCATTAGTCATGCCAGTCAACCAGTGGCACATTTCCAGGGATGCAGCTCATGATTTCCCTTGGTCGTAAAGAGAGATCCTGGGTGACTGCTGTGGTGGAGACCCAGGCCCGAGAGCATGACATGGAAGTGTCATCAGCTGTGGCATGGCTTCCAGCTTGGGTTCTAAAGAGCCCCAGGTACCATGACCTGGGTGACAGGTGCTGCCTTCTTTCCACTTGGTAGCATTCTGCATCTGAATGGAGGAATGTTCCAGTGAAGCCAAAGCAAATCTCATACTTGACCTTTCTCCTTTGATCTTTTCAACAATCTAGTTGAGCTGTTTTCTTTAGGAAAAGGAATTAAATGGTGATATATGCTTTTCCTAAGTCTTCCGAGGTGCTTTAGGCACATTCAATTCCAGATTTTAGTGCTTCTCTAACTCGAGGGTACAGTACACCGAGTGGGTGCCGTAATGCACACCTGTAACCTCGGCATCTGAGGCCCTTAATAATGTAGCAAAACCCTGTCTCAATGAAAAAGGCTGGGAATGTAGTGTAGTGGTCAAGTGCCCCTGGGCTCAATCCTTAATACTCCCCCTCCCCCAGAGGACTGCTTTTCCCAAGTTATTTTATGAAACACCAGAAGCATATTCCAGGAAAGAAAGTTCTCGCATCCCTTTGTTACTCCCTAAAGGCCACTTGGGCCTCCCTGGTGCTTACTTAGGAACCAAAAGGCCACTTGTGCAAAGAAACGCGCAAGAGAGAGGCTGCTCGCTGCCCGGAGGACGAGATTTGATTTTAATGCTCTGATGATTCCCTCATTTTCATTGTCAGAATAACCTGGGGAGAGGCCAAAGCTTAAGCCAACCTGTGTGTAAATGAAAGTAAAAAGGAAACTCGGATCCCGGCAGGAGTTTCAGGCAATACAGCTGCTCTCTGGGAGGGAGCTGCCAGGGTGCACTGGGTTAGGTCCTGGTCTGCAGCGGGAGCCTCAGGGCCAGCTCGGTCAGATGGTTCATGTCTGGCTGTTTGCTTCGCTTCTTGATGTATTCTAGAGTCTTCACCTAAGAAGAAAAAGATCGTCTCATTTTTGGTTCCTAACTCTCCTGGCAGCCTAGTTCTCTAGTGGCCTGGCAGTGTGCTTATAGAGAACAGCAGTGGGGGGAAATCGGAGTCTTGGAAGTAAAACTTCTTACATCATGAATTGCCCCTAAAAAATTCAGGATTTGTATGTGACCAGGAATGACTGAAGATTTTAATGGATGAGGTTTTTATAAGGAGTAAACAAACCACCCATATTAAAAACTTGAGTTGGTTTTTAATTGAAAGTTACCGCCTATAAATTCATGCTTTTAACACTAGGAATTCTCAGGCCTGGACCTTTTTTTCTTTTTTTTGGTGCCAAAACCTGAGCTCCCGGTGCCCTTCTGAAAGGGGAGACGGGCAGTCTAGGTCCAGCCCTGACGCTGTGCTGATGCCGGCCCGTGAGTGCCTTACCATGGTCCTGGTGTCTGCACAGCCGTGCCTTTGTGCCAGGTGCCACAGGTTGACTGATAGCTGATTGAGCTTGTTGTTGCGCAGGTCCCCGTGGGCTATGATGCTGTTGAAGAAAGACAGGCCCAGCAAGCTCTGGCGCTTCAGGGCCTGGGGGGTGTGGGGGAAGGGTGGAGATGGTTACAGCCTTGCACTGGGGCTCAGGACAGGTCTAGCAAGGACCTTGTTCATTCGCCAACTCTGCCCCATCAGCCTACCCATGCCAGAGCCCACGGTGGGCATCATGGTCAGCAGCTTAGCTGACTCAAAGGGCCTAATGGAGGACTGGATCATGCCATAGTACCCCAGCCAACAAACAGGAGAGGAGGTGACACCTTGGTAAGGAGAAGCCACCTGCACGGGTCCTGCCCCAAATGAATCAGGCTACACAAAGACCTCGCCAAGAGTCTCCCAAGATCCTTTCAACCACATTTCAATATAGCAAGGGAAGATTTTTTAAGAAATTAAAAAATTATCTTCCTGGCTGGCTGTTGCATAATTCCTCAATAAGGATTCTATCCCCCAGAGCTCAATTCTCAAGGTTCTAACACCAGTCTGTTGAAGTCACATCACTGGAGACCTGGGAGGACCGGCTTCGGATAAGCAGTATTACAGCTGGACCAGGCTGACCCCCGTCCTCCAGAGGCTTGAGATAGGAGAAAGCTGCTTTTCCTGCGAGAACTGTCACTTCCAGGAAGTGGGGAGAGCCTGGCAGCCTTCCTGGCTCCACCACAGCCAACTTCGTAAGACTCCAGACAGAAAAGGGGCTGGCTCCTTCACGTGCCCACGGGGGACAATTCTGGAAGCAGGCATTCTAGCAGTGCCAGGGTACTGGGGTTTCCAACAGTGGGCCTCTGCTTGGCTTGGCTCCTGGGGTGACCACTGGAGGATTCTGAGAGTTGTCCCTACTGAACTTTATGTGGCATTGGTAAAGGATGTGTTCAATTTCAGTTTGGTCTACCCATATTTTTCTAATAAACACACACATAGACACATTTTCCTTGAGTGTCTTTTTATGTCAGATGTTTGCAGGAACAGCCCAGCTTTGCTGTTCTTTCAGAATTGAGAGTCCTTGCCATCAGCTCACTCACTCGCCTAAGTCAAATGTTACTTTTATCCAAATATATGGTTTGGGGCTTATTTTCACTGAGCTGGGGTGGGTTTCAGGGCCATGGTTGTTTCTACTGATTAAACCCAGCCCACTTCCTGAGGGTGAAGGAATATTTTCAAACCACATGGCAGAATCTCCTGTGGGTGTGACTCATCTTGTGCTAAGAGGTCACTGGGCTAGAAGACAGAGGCAGCAACTGGTTTTGAGAAATCGGGAAAAGATTAAGAATTCTATGGTGGTGGGAAGGAGAGAATTAGTTTAGCATAAACCGAAAGTAAAGTAGTACCCACTTCTCCTGCAAGGTACAAAGGGCACCCTTCTGCATAGAGGCGAGGAGAGTTCTTGGTGGCTGAATTGCCCCTCTCAAACCTCTCATACAGGTTTGTTAGACCTGTTTTCCAGGTGGGGTGCCAACACTGTTATTTATTCAGACAGCCAAGGCATCGCTTGCATGAACTTGCCTGGAGTTCTGGGCTCTGCAGCCCAGAGCCCTTGGGGTCAGCAGGGGACCCTTCTGCCTGCCTTCCTCCCTAGAGATGGCCCTCTGGGGTGCCCTGAGGCACTTAGAGCCCCCAATAGAGGTTTTTCTAACAGGCTGGCCCCTCAGGCAGTGCTCAAATATTCTGGAGAGAATGGAAATCCAAGATGTGAGTCCAGTCACCTTGCCAGGTCCACAGGGCATGCAGTGGTGGAACCAACCTATCCCAGATGGAAAACATTCAGGAAAAATAAATTGCCACTGTACTAGACGTATATTTTTTTCCTGTAGTTGTTCCCTGAACAGTAATCAGGTAGTGATGGCTAATTTGAATTGTCAACTTGATTAGATTAAGAAATACCAAGGATTAATGGACTTATGGGTGTGTCAATGAGGGTGTGTCTAGGAATGACTGGCATGTGGGGTAGCTACTGAAATGGAGACCCTCCCTAAGTGTGGGCAGCACCATCCTATAGGATGATGGCTTGGATGGAATAAAGTTGGAAGAGCAAGGAAGCAGCAGCAGGTGCAAGCTCCTTCTTAAACTGGTTCTTGATTGCTGCTGTGATTGTCTGAGGATCTCAGACTCTGGCTTCTTCACTCTTCCAAAGAGGACTCTGCAGTGATTCTCCAGAAGCCTTTGGTCTCAGCCTAGGGTAGCAACTTGATCCCACCTGTTCTGGGGCTTCAGTCTCTGGGACTGCGCAGCTCCTGGTCCCTCCAGCTCTCCAGCCTGCAGAGGGCCACTGGGGACTACCCAGCTTCTGGTTGTGTAAGCCAATCTTGTAAGTCCCCCTTTTATATTTCTTGTTAATTCTGTTCCTCTAGAGAACCCTAACAAGGTATTTACATGGCATTTACATGTTGTTATAGATTACAAGTAATCTAGAAAGGATTGAAGAATATAGGAAGACGTGTGTAGGTGACATGCAAGTACTATGCAGCTTACACAAGGGACAGCAGCATCTGAAGACTGATACCTTCATGAGGTCCTGGAACCAATCCCCGCAGGTAGCGGGATGGGACTGCGTTTTAGGTGTGCTATATATTTTGGTGGTTTGGGAAAGGACATGGCAGGAGTGTCACTGCATACAGCTTGGAAGTAAGAAAATCCAGTTTGAGCTTGTTTTTTCTTCAAACTGGACAACTTCAAAAGGGTATAGGAGCAAAACCTGGGAAAGAGACTCTGGGAAGGCAGCGGGAGGGAGGGGAGGAGGGTGGGAAGCCCCTGGGAATAGAGGAGCCAAAATCCTCTCAGATGTGGGGAGGGGGTGTTGCAAGGGACAACAGGTTTTTCCTGCAGGATGAGGTCAGGAGTGGGCCATCGGGCGACATCTAGGTGGGAATAAAAGCTCAGAGCAGCTCAGAGCAGAAGACCAAGGTTTGGAAAATCACAGGGAGCGGAAGGTCAGGGCCAGGCTGCCAATCCAGGGGAGGACGAGGGGTGGGCCAGAGAGCAGGTCAGATTCTGTGGTGCTGTCAACTCCTGCGCCTCCACCTTGACCACAATGACAGACTAGTCAGTGCCTAAGCACCTAGCCAAGTGTCACAGCTGGGCTGAGACAGGGCTTGTGGGATCCACACATCTGGAGCAAGGGTGCAAAAGCAGAAGCCACAGTAACTTGTGAAGGGTGTAACTTGTGAAGGGAGCCAGGCAGCTGATGAGGTCATACTGTATGGAAACTGCTGAACTCAATCATCTGCTTTGTGGATGACAAGGGACACACGCTCTGAAAGTGGCCACAGCATCTGGTAACAACTCATTTCATGGATAAGAGCACGGCTTCCAGAAAACTGCCTTGAGGAATCCCATAGCTATTGCTGTAGGACTCGGTTTTCTCCTCTAGAGGACGGTTGTGAGAAATGAAGCCAGCACGCAAACCCTCGACATCACACTTAAGGGTAATGCCAGGCTGGAAACATCTCCTGTTGTCATTAGAGACACGCGCCACTCCTTGAAGGTAGGTGGCCAGGCCTTAGCTGGGCAAGGCAGAGAGTAAAGAGGACGGCCTGGGGCGTGGGTTAGACCTGTCCTATCAGAACCCCAGGGATTTCTGGATAAACAAACTTCCCTGTGCCTCAGTTTTCCTTTTGGTTAGTGAGAACGTCTGTCAGGCCAGTATGCATACAGGAGAGCTCGGAGTGGGAGTTAGTCCTTCACCACGTCCTGCTGGAGCACCTGGGCTTGTGTGAGGGATGGTAAGATGAGTGACAGGTAGACCCAGAGGTCAGACCCGAGACATCTGGTCATCCTGGCACAGCAGGTCCCTGCTCCCACAGAGCTCCCCTCAAGTGTGTGGGGGGGGGCAGGGGTGTGGAAGCAGAGGCAGTCCACAGGTGGGCAGGTGGGTGCTGGCTACGTGGTAGGGGGGCCTCAGAAGGTGTCAGATCAGGATGACAAGAAGGGGAAGCCCAGAGTAGGCGCGGTTCATGCAGAGAAGACAGGCGTGCAGGCCCTAGAGTGCTAGAGGAAGTGTGTTTGTGTGAACACAACTTGGGTACAATGGTTTCCCTTCCATCATCAAACTTCCTGGGAAACCTACCTCGTCCTTGGCCAGGGTTTTCAGGTGCTCCAGGATCTGGGCCATCACAGTCTCACACAGCTTGTTGTTCTCAGCCAGGAACTTGGAGTCTCCCCCGTACAGGCTGTCGTTGGAGTCCACTGGGCCGGCGTGACAGAGAGACAGGGACAGAGAGAGAGAGAGGGGCGGGGGAATGGGTTCAGTGCAGAGCGCTGCTTGGATCCCCAGCATGTGGGCAAAAGGAAATTTTTAAAAAGGCAGCCAGACCGACCCAGGCCTGTGGCCAGCAGGAGGAACAGCCAAGTGTCACACGGTTTCAGCAAATGGCAGCAAATCATGGCAGGGCAAATGGGAATGGTCAAATTCTCCCATGGGCCTTGGGCATCACAAGCACTTGGCCTTGAGAAGAATGTTGCCACAGTCCCGGGGGTGTGGAAGTCACCCTGGCTCCAGGCCTTGGGTGGAGAGGGAGGCAGCAGCTGCCTGCCCACTAAGGGCTTCACCCATGTCACTGCACAGCCTCAAAAGCTGCACGTGAACGAGATGCGCGTCACCTCCCCTCACGGATGGCCTCAGAGGCAGTCCCAGCCAAGACCCTTAACTAGGAAGTCAGCAAAGGGACACAGGCTCAGCCACTATGGTGCCGCCAGTCCCCTGTAAGCCCCCACCTTGTCGGTACAACCAGAAGCACCTTGACTGCCATTAAGTTCTCCAGGTCAACTTCTTTCAAAGCTCACATCACTTTGACGATGTCTCTTGCCAAAAAGTCCTCCACTCTCTGCTTGGTCACCTCTGGTGACAACCACTGTCCCTCCCATGCAGCCAAGGACAGCCGAGAGTGGGCTCCTGTCTCCTTCCCATCACTCACCTTCATGCAAGGCGCGGTCTCCTCTGGGTAAGGGAAGGGCAGAGACGCCACAGTGAGCCGTTCTGCACTTTGGCTTTTCACTTATTGATAAATCTTGGAGCTACCTGGTGTCAGCTCAGCCTTGTAATGGCTGAACATGTTCCTCTGCAGGACAGACCAGAACCTATTCAGTCGGCCCCTGCTGCAAACACCACATTCTTTTGCGGGGCTGGAGATGGAGCCCAGGGCCTTGGTCGTGCTAAGCACTCTCCCCCCCGAGCTACCCACGCCCAGCCCAGCCCTGCTTCCTGGCAGCTTGGCACCAGCTGGCCACAAAGCTGAAGTCTACATTGAACCACGGCCTCTGCCTTGCGGGAGTTCATGCTTTCCTCCCCACGGGGGGCTTCTCCCCTTCTCTCCAGGGTGCGCAATCGGCGCTCTCCTAGCACAGCCTGTCAGTGTGGGCACTCGGCGCTGTGCAGTTCTGGAGCCGGGGCAGGGCTCAGTGGTCAGGAGGAAGTGCAGGGGCAGCTCCTGCTACTTCCAGTGTGGCAGGAGCCTATGATTTAGGCCACTGTGCCAGATGGGGGACATCCGACAAACTAGCAGCCATGCCTGTGCCTTAGGAGGGCGCGGTGCAGCCCCTGTGCCAAGGACGCTGCAGCTCCATGGTCAGGGACACTGCATAAACCAAGCGTGGCCAGCGATTCTCTGCTGGACTGTAATGGGTGCTGCTCTTCTTGCCTCATTTCATTACTTTTAGGATAACGTGGGAAGGATTCTGTCCCACATTCACGAGAGACAATGTAAGAAACACAGGAGGGCTGTGAAGCTGGACAGGGAAGAAGTGCAGTCTCACTTGCAGAAGGCAAGGCTGAAAGGGAGCCGCGGTGGGTGGTCCTGCTGTGGTCCAGCCACCTGCAGGCGTCTGCGGAGAAAGTCACCCGACTGCTGGCTACCAGCAACAGAAATGGCTCATGTCCAGCAGATCCCTCCAAGAGGACAAAGAAAAAGGGAAAGTACAGTGTTCAGGGATGGCTTCTGAGCTTTTAAGGTGACCCTAATAGGAAAATTGGCAAATACCTCAATCATCTGAATAAAAAATACATTTATGTGGACAATATTTAAGTGGGAAAAAAAAGAGGCAACTTTAAAAAAAAAATCCAAATAAGGAATAAGCCAAAAATTTCAAAAAGAAAAATCAACTTCATTAGTAATCAGAGAACAACTTTTTTAGCCCAGCGTGGTGGTACACACCTGTAAATCCTAGAGGCTCAGGAGGCTGAGGCAGGAGGATCACAAGTTCAAAACTAGCTTCAGCAAAAATGAGGCACTAAGCAACTCAGACTCTGTCTCTAAATTTTAAAAAATACAAAATAGGGCTGGGGATGTGGCTCAGTGGTCAAGTGCCCCAGAGTTCAATCCCCAGTGCCCCACCCCCCCACACACACAGAGAAGAATTTTTAGAGAAAAATTATTTATACGAACAAAGGTTTGAAAGAATCTGGGAAAACTATTGGTGGAATTGTAATAGTTGAGAAATTATTATGAAAAGGCTGAAGAATTTCCTCTACTGCTACATACCATTAGGATGATTATAATTAAAAAAAATTAAGTTAAAACATGGACAACAAGCGTTGGTGAGAAAGTGAAGAAACTGGAACCCTGTGCTTGGCTGGTGGTGATTATAACAGGGTGACGCTGCCGTGGAAAGCATCTCAGTCCTCAGTTGATCACAGAATTACCATGGGACCAGCAATTCCTAGCCCAGATAAATGCCCCCAGGAACCGAAAGCTGGGACTCTTAACACCAATGCTCACATTCACTCTGGCCAAAAGGTGGAAACAGGTGAAGTGGCACACGCCTGTCATCCCAGTGGCTCCGAAGGCTGAGGTAGGAGGATCGAGAGTTCAAAGCCAGACTCAGCAACAGCGAGGCCCCTAAGCAACTCAGTGAGACCCTGTCTCTAACACAAAATAGGGCTGGGGAGTGGCTCATTGGTTGAGTGGCCCAGAGTTCAATCCCTAGTAACCCCCACCACCACCAAAAAAAGGTGGAAACAACTCAAGTGTATCAAAAGATGAATGGATAAATAAAATGTGGCACATCCAATGAGATCAATCAGCCTTAAAAGGGAATGAAACTGACACTGGCTATAGCTAAGGGCAATACGCCGGACACAAAAGGACAACTCTTCACAGTTCTCACAGGAGGTTCCTGGAACAGGCAGGTTCATATTGACAAAGTAGAACAGAGGTCACCAGGAGCCGGAAGCTGGGAGGAATGGTGAGCTAATACTTGGTACAGGATTTCAGTTGAGATTAAAAACTCTGGAAATGGATAATGGTGATGGTAAGTGTGTATGTACTTGATAAAATTACTAAGTACACAAATCAGCTTTATGTTATGCACCTTTTATCAATAAAAAATGTTAAAGGAAAAAGGAAAGAGTCTTAACAAGTCTAGCTCTTCTGACTTAGGAAAATCATCCCAAGAAATTTATCCTAAGAAATATTGTTTATGAATATGTAACAATGAATCCACTATTATGTATGATTGTGATTCACCAATAAGAAAAAAGTCTTCCTAAGAAAATAAGCCAACAGATGTTCAAAGATGCATATATGTAATACTCCTTAAGCTGGTGGTTATTGTAATGAGAGGAGAAGCAAAAAAAGTCCACCAATTTGAATGCTTTGTGGTACCATGGAGGCAATAAAAGCACATGATCTATACCCTCCAAACAGATTTACTAAGAGCTACAATATATTAAAGGAACCAAACAGCACACATAGCAAAGCCCCTACATATAGCAAATAAACAAGTACATATACATTTCCCAATTTATAATTTCCTAGGAACTAATTTAAATTTTTAAAATTACATTTCATTATCTTGTGTATTTCCTGGAAGCTTCCTTGAATCTTTTGGGGGAACGGGCAGGTGTAAGCACACATCAGTTAGCTAACTGATGGCAAATAGTTCCAGGGCCGCTTTCTGTTCATTGCCAGTTGACATTTGAGGAACAACAGATGTTCACCAGCTTTTTTATTTTGAAAAACGTCAAGGCTATAGAATAGCAGAAAAACCCCACTGCAGTGGATCTGTCTGCTTCTGAGAATCACCAAGCCTTAACATTCGGCTTCTGGTGTGCCAGTCCTGGCTGGCTGGCCATTTTTTTCGGTTGAACCATTCGAAGGCAAGCTGTAGACACACTGCCTAAGAATGAGCGCGCACTGGCCTCCTTGCTCCTCAACTCCTCTGTCTGCAGGCAGAGATGATCTGATCCTGCTCTGGTCATCCAGGGGGACCCTCCTGGGGACCTCCAGGCTGACTGCTTCCTTAGCAGGTACTCATGATGTTCTTGGGAGTGACTGGCCTGGGCTACGGGGTAAGCCCAGGGTTACTGCCGAGCTCAGCTGCTGTCTTGGAAAGAAGGCAGCTACCAGAAGAATCTGAGTTGGAGTTACAGAGTGGCAAAACTGCAGTTGAAGAAGAAATTTCTCATGTTTGCTGCTGAGGACCAGAATAGTTCTGGTGTGAATTCCCAGTCTCCCTCTGGGATGAGTCTGCTCGAATTCTGATCAGCCCAGCTCTGGAGGAGAGGGAGGGGCCAGGGTGTGTTCAGGGCAGGTGGTTCAGCCACTCTCACACACACAGCATCTACGGAAAGAGCCTGCTCTGCACCAACTCCTGAGCTAAGAACTGGAGTTGCAGTGGGGACAAGAGCAACTGATGTTGCCCCTGCAGAGGAGCACACAGCCCTCAGGCCACATAGACAACAAGCAGGCAAGCATACAGGGAGTGCCGAGTGGCAGCAGGCGCAGTTCAGGGATCATGGGATCCACAAATCTGGGCTTTGGATGGACTGTGGAATCAGTGAGAGGCTCAGAAGGCAATTCACTAGAGTTTAAAAAAATAAAAAATAAAAAAAGCGGGGGAGGGGGGTTTATCTGTGCTAACATCTGGCAGTCACCAGGGAGAGAGAAGAGGATGGGTTTGCAAATCAGAATTAATCTGGTCAGGGCAGGGTGTTGAATAAGGCTGTGAGTCCAGACACGGCTCTGGGGGAGGGGAGGGAGAAATGTCCCTCGCAAATGGCCACCAAGAATAGCCTATGATCTCTGACCCAGGGATCATGAACACAAACGCTGTAAGAGCCTGGCGGGTGACGTGGAAGAGTGAAGACCTGGGTGTACTCATAGCAACGACAATGCTCCACAAACGGACACCCAGCGTCCAGGAACAGACTTCATTTCTACATCACACCCACGCTCCTGCAAGCTGGCCCGAAGGACTGGAGCTACCGCTGTAGGTAATGTCAGAATGTTCTTTTTATTAATCTGCAAAGAAAGCAGCCAAGTTATCCTTTGTTGATGCAAAAATGATCTTTCAAAAATTGAGTCAATGTTGTGTAAAAGCCTGCCTAGAACAGGGAGGGAAGCAGGGAGAACAGAGTCCCCAACCCCGCAGAGCCTGCTGGCTTCCTGGGTCTCTCTTCTACTAAGACACTTGTCAGGTCACGATTGTGCAGCCAGAGTAAACACAGTTGGGCTGAGGAGGAGGGAAAGAAGATCCACCCTTTGCACCTTTAAAAAGCTAGAAAACAAGACTCCTGCCTGTAGAGTACAGCCTTGCTCCCTTTGCCACTTGGGCCTGGCCATCTACCCTGGGACAACCACTGAAGGAAGGGAGTGAGAGGGCGGGGTGCAGCCTGCTTTCAACAGGTACACAGGCCCCGCATGGCCCCAAAACTTGTGTCGTTCAGAGCTTTCTTCGGATGTCACAAAAGGGAGAAGAAAAATGTAAACAAATCCAAGAAAAGATGCTTAACCTTATTCACTCATCAAAATGGCTAAGCTGAAAAGGACCCTATCAACAGAATGAATGGAACCCTCCTCGATGCCAGTGGGAATGGCAACTGCCCATTTTGGAAGACCTTGAGGTAGTTTGTACCAAAGTCGAAATAAGCAAACCCATGAGCCAGCAACCCCAATCCCAGGCGTGTACCCAAGAGAAATGTCCTCTAACATCCACGGCATGTGGTGCCAGGACATCCACAGCAGCATCACACACAGTGGTCCCACGTAAGAACCAGGAGGCAGCCACCATACAGGGTGGGGGAAACCATGGTGCATCGGTACTGCAGAATGCTACAGTCCTGCAAAGAGGAGCAGCTGCAGGCTCGTGCGACAAGCTTCACCTAGCACATCAGACACTGAGGGACGCTTGCAGAGTGATGTCATTTACGTGGGACTCAAAAACTACTAACTTGTAAGGCCAGCAGTGAGAGTGGTGCTGGTCTGTGGTGCTGGCTGGAACGGCCACAGGGGCTCCAGGGGAGCTTGTCGTGTTGTTTTCTGATCTGGGTGAGGGTACCTGGGCATGTGCACTTCCTGTAACTCACTGAGCATCACTGTTTCTTGTAGGAACGTTACAGTCATTCTAAAATTCCTTACCGTGTAACTGAAGCAGAGTAACACAGGCCCCCGGGTATGGTGCGGACTCACCTCCATGGCTACCTAGCCAGGAGCCTGAGAGCAGATCACGTATGTCTCTGGGGCTCCCCTCGTTCATATGTAGAGGGGACAAGAACACCTCACGGCAGCACCATGAAGACTGAGGGAGGAGAGGCCTGGGGGCTCTGGCGCAGGGCCTGGCAGCAGTTAGGTGCTCTGGTCACCATAGCCATCTTTACATTTCTATCAGCAGCCCCCCAATCCCAGCTAGAGTGCCTCTGAGGTCATCACAGAAGGCCCCCCTTAGCACCACAAGTTTGTCCACTGCAGTTTCCAAGCACAACAACACTTTTTTAAAACCTTAGCATTCACAATCATAGGCCAAAGCACTCAACAATCGGGCTATTTTTTGGAAACCAAAATTTGGAATTGAGCGTCTGACAAACAGGAGGATACTTGGGTCCAGCATCAGGACTTTTCTGTTATGCCCTGGACATAAGGAGGCCGTTCCCAAACCTGTACCAGCAAGTTCAAGATGGCCAGAAGCAGGTGGGGAACAAGGGTCTCCTCCTCAGCACCTGGGACTAAGGGCGCACAGGGCCTCAGCATCACCTGTGCAGGTTACACACACTCTCCCGAGGGTCCTGCCCAGACGGGGAGCAACAGGCCGGGAGAAGCTGGTCCCCGTGCGCATGTCGCCACCATCAGGTTATCCTACAGCACGCCCATCTAACGTCATCTGATGGTCAAGATGATCTCAGGTGCTTGTTAAACAGAGTCTCTTCTTAGGGATTCTATTTAGAAGGGACAGGAGGGGGCTCAGAAATCTGGACTCGTGAGTTGACTCAGGCAAGTCCCAGATGGGTAAATTCAGTGAAGCCCTGGACGAGGAGGACACGGTAGATGAGAGACCAGGGAGATGTCAGGGAGACACTGAAATGGCCTTTCCTGAATTTCAAGGACCGCGTGGCTAGGGAGGGGAACCTGCTACCTTTGTCGATGTGGTACAGGTATGTCTCCTGGCTCATGGCGGACAGCAGGTGCAGGACACAAGTGTAGATGCGGATCTTGTCATCGCTGCTGTCCTCCCAGGTGTAGTCTTGGATCACATTGAGAAGCTCTCGAACAAGAAACAGGACCCCGTGTTCAGGATGATCCTGGTGGAGAGGTGAACCCGGATAAATAAGCCTAGGTACGAAGCGGAAGGAAGGAAACACCCAAACCAAATCAACACCCCAGACACCCAAAGCCCCTCCCCCAGCAGCTGTGGGGGGATTAATGTGCCAGTTAGTTCACGTGGGCCGAGACACCCAAGAGCAGGTTGAGCAAAACAGAGAGGGTGACAGGGGGTCATTCACCCCATGGATCAGCACATGGCTGCCTGGGAACCAGCTGGGAAGTCTCCCGTTCAGGCCCAAGGAACTGAAAGCAGCATACCCGTCACTTAACGGCCTGTTTCCAGAATCATTTTTTGGTCGTGATATGATAGGGAACAAGTTCAATTCAGTTCCAAAAGGTGTGTGGTCACGTGGCTCTTCCCCAGAACTGCCAAAGCTGCCTCATCCCACGAGGAATACAGCCCAGTGTCCCCGCATGCAGCCCACTACCACAGCCCACCCCGCCCTCCATCCAGCCACATCACCTGGGGCCCAGCCGGACACAGGGGGCACATTCAACAGGTTGAATGAGGAAGGCTGAACGAAGGAGTTTCTATCTGAAAACCAGGGCCACTGTGCAGGGAGCTGGCAACCAAGGAGAGGCCCCAGGGTCTGGACACTTGGGAGGGGGGTCAGGGGGAGGGGGTGTGGGGGTTGCTGGTCGCATCCTCAGGGTGAGGGAGGCAGGTGTGGCATTGCTGGACCTGCACAGCCTCAGCTGGGGGAGGCCATGTGGCACAGATGTGGCCTTTGGTGGAAGAACAGAGCCACTGCCAAGAAGCATGGCCCATGAGCATGGGGGGACGGATACCCCAACCTTGCCCTCCAATCTCAGCAGTGCCTCCTACTGGTAAACAGGTGGAAGCTGGGAGGAAGGCTGGCCCGAGGACACAGTTCCCAGAGGCTGGTCTCCCCAGCACAGAGCAGGACAAAATAAATAAGAACAGCTCCTGGAGCTCTTCAAGATACCACTGTGAACCCCAATTTCACAGACAGGAAGTGAGCTGCAGGGAGGGCACATGACCCCAGGTCACTTTGATGGTACATGCAGACCCAGCAGTCTGGCTCCAGAAGACATTGCTAACCATGGGCAATGTCTTCAGAGGCATGTCCCCTGTCCCCCCACCCCACCCCCTGCAGTCAACCACCCTGAAGCAGGTATGGAGCACAGCAAGAGCTGAGCCGGGCAGAGTGGCTGACTGGCAGGACTCGCGCAGCATGGCAGTGCCTGGGGTGGGGACGGCCTTCTGTGCAGGGTTGACACCTATGGAACTACACCCTGGCTGCTCCACTCAGTTGGTCTCCACAGGCAACTTGGCGCCACACGCCTCTACTCACAGCTCCTAATTAGGCTACTTTGTCCTGCTGTGAGGATGTTCAAGACGTTTAAGGATCTGCCCTGGGAATAACAATCTGAATGTTCTAGTAATTTACTTTCAACCAAATGTTGTAACCCCTCATGGGGGACCATTCCACACACCTTCAAAGAGGTGGAACGAAGGGTAACGTGGAATTCAAGGTTCGTAGGGAGCCACTTCTGTGAGCTTCTGCTCCCAACCGAAGGGTGAGGGGTTATTTTCAATATGCATACAGGCAAGTTTCCCATGTGACACTCCTGCTTCAGTGGTTGACATTTAAAAAAAAAAAGGCACTTTGATGGCTCAATGCCAACTGAGGTATACAGAATTTTTTTAAAGAAGGAAGGTCCTGGATACAGATGGCTCTTTCAGCGGGAAAGGTTCCCCACTTTCCCCTGTCTTGCCAGGCAGAGCAACCAAATACCAATAAGGTGGGTCCCAAGGGGCACCCAGCTGGCTTCCACCAGCAGCAGGTCCCCCCACCCTGCCACACTCCTTAGGAAAAGGAATACCCAAGAACCAAATGACCAACTCCCAGGAAGCCAAGATGGGAGGCAGCCAAGATGGCGGCAGAGAGGAGATCCTGGCAGGCCACTTAGTAGCTGATGACCCTCTAACTGCTTTGAGCCTCAGTTTCCACTTCTCTGAAATAAGCATAACAAACAGGCTTTATTCTGAACTATTATGGGCTGGCTCACTGTAAGAGGCACATATGATTAAATAAGGCCCTCGAGCAAAGGAGCCAGACATAAGGGCTGGGAGAACAGAAAAGGAAATAAGAAATGTTGGTGACAAAAAAAGAGGAGACAAATGCCAGCCGATGGGTCCTGGGCCCTGTGTCTCCCCAAGCTCGCTCGCCAGCCCTCCTCCAAGCTCTGGCATCTCCTGGGGACAGCCCCTCTGGTGCACAGCGCTCCTCCCCGCCCCCTGCACCTGGTTAACCTCTTATGCCTCTTCCTTCAACTCTCAGCTCAGCAGCACTTTCTCAGAGACCTCCCCTGGGGCTCAGAGATCCCTGCAGTTCTTTGTGATGTGTTAAATATGTGTTCAATATCAAATCTGTCCTCTCAAGTGAGGTCCCTTCCTCTTGTGCACGTCTCAATTCCCAGATCAAAGGTATCTGTGGAATAGGCTGAACAAGGGAAGCTTAGGACCTGGACACCTCACTAGGCATATGGCTGGACCTTCTCACAAGGAAAAGAAGGATAAGAGAAGTCTCCCTGCTGCAGCATCCATGATCAATGTCAGAAAACTGAGGATGATGATGTTCTGATACCTACAAACTACAGCTGAATCAAAATTAGGCCCCGAGTCGGGCCCAGTGGGGCATGTCTGAAATCCCAGGGGCTCAGGAGGCTGAGGCAGGAGGATTGCAAGTTCAAAGCGAACCTCAGCAACAGTGAAGTCCAAAAGCAACTCAGCGAGACCCTGTCTCTAAATACAAAACAAAACAGGGCTGGAGATCTGGCTCAAGGGTCGAGTGCCCCCAAGTTCAGACCCGGGTACCAAAAAAAAAAAAAAAAAAAGCAGGGGGGCGGGGAGCCTGAAACTATGACGCCAAACTTCCTGGGTCAAATCTACTTTATTTGCCTAGCCAAATGTCATTAAATGAAATGTGTCAGCTCAAGTACATAAAGAAGATTGTTCTGCAGACAAAGTGGGCCACCAAGAGACTGACAGACTGAACCCAAAGCAGAATGCTTCAGAATGCTCCAAAAGCTCACCATCGGCAGAGGAAAGGAGGCCAGTCTGGGGAATACCCACCTGCACATTAGGAACATGAAACAGGCCAGGTACTTTATCTGGTTGAAAACTACTTAGTTCTAAGCAAATGAAGTGAACCAAAGCTTTTCAAATCATCCTTTTAAAAAGCCCTGAACACTGTTGGTAGAAATGTAAAATGGCACAGTCACTATGGAAAACAGTTTTGAGGTTCATCAAAACTTAAAAGGCACGTATCTGGAATCCCAGTGACTAGGGAGGCTGCAGCAGGAGGATTGCAAGTTTAAAGCCAGCCTCAGCAAAAGCTAGGTGCTCAGCAAGTCCGTGAGACTCTGTCTAAATACAAAATAGGGATGAATATGTGGCTCAGCGGTTGTGCCCAAGTTCAATCCCTATTACAACCCCCTCCACCAAAAAACAAACCAACAAAGAAAAAACACACAACTTGAAAATAGAATTACATGATCTAGCAATCCTGTGGTTAGGTATATGCCCAAAAGAAAGCAGGTGCTTGAAGAGCTCTGAGCACACCTGTGTTTACTGTGGCACTATCAGAATGGCCAAGATGTGGAAACCACCTACTGGGTCCACAGATGGATGCATAAAGAAATGTGGCCTACACATACCATGGAATACTATCTAGCTTTAAAAAATGGTGAACATCTGCAACATATGACAAGTGGGCTGCAGGCTAAGAATGCTCTAAGTGAAATAAGCCAGCATCAGGACAAACACGGCACGAGTCCACTCTTGTGGGGAATCAGGCAGCAACAGTGTCTGCACAGGAGGGGGAGGAGAAACGGGGCAACTACTCCAGGGGCAGTTTCCGTTAAGTTCTAGGGGCATGCTGTTCAACACTGTACCTGCAACCAACAATACCGTATGTATTGTTATATACGTGCTATAATTTGTTAAAGTGGTAGATGTCATGTGGTCTTACTGCAATAAAAAAATTAGAAATTTTAAACAAGTTGTGGTTATGCATAAACGGTAGAAAGATCAGTAAAGGGGAAGGAGCAGGGAGTGGGGAGAGGGAGGGAAGGAGAGGTGCTGGGGTCTGAATTACAAGATCTATTCCATGCTTGTATAATTATGTGAAAATGGATTCTACTGTCAGATGTAACTAAAAAGAACCAATTAAAAAAAAAAGTTGTGGAATGAAAGGTTAACAATCTGAATCAAGTGAAGTGGCAGGCGGGAGCTGTTGTCTTACTGGATCTAGTCATGGTGGGCATGGCTCAGGTGTGTGGTCCATCTGATCATCTGGGAGCTCACCGGCTCTCAGTCTTGGCTATTCAGGCTGAACATGCCGATGTACCCACAGAGCCAGCAAATAGTTACAGTATTCTCCTTGTGTCCAGGTTATGTGCCCAGACCCCTAGTGATGCCCAAAACCACCAACAGTACCTGATCCTGTATATGCTGCTTTCTCCTGTATGCAATTACAAATAAAGTTTTGTAAATTAGATACAGTAAGAAACTAAAATAGAACAATTGTAACAACATATGATAATAGGTTACAAATTTTTTTTTCCATAAAAATGTTCACCTTTTCACTTAAAGAAATCACTTCACAGCTTCTCTCTGGCAAATTCAAACCACCAGCATCACTACTCTTGTGCTTTGGGTCATTATTTAGCAAAATAAGGGTTACTTGAATGCAAGCCCTGTAATGCCAGACAGATGATCTGTAAACTCAGGCTAGTGAGTGAATATAGAGCAGGTAGCATATACAGCATGGATACACTGAACAAAGGGACAAATTACCTCCCAGGCAGAATGGTGCAAGATTTCATCAAACTTCCCACAATGGCACACAGTTTTAAACTTATGGTGTTTTTTTTTTCCTGGAAATTTTCATTTAATATTTTTGGACTGAGGTTGATGTAAGTAACAGAAACCACAGAAAACAAAAGAGCAGACAGGAGAGGTTTCTGTAACAATGCTGTAGCTCACAAGATAGAATGAATGCAGGGCTGCATCCCTCAGTGACAGTGAGCAAACAGCACAGTGAAAACATGCTGAGCTCAGATCATGCAGGCAGGCTCTGGCGTCAACAGGCCCAGGTTCAAATCTTGCTCTGCTACTTCCTAGCTTGTGGCCTTTTCAATGTCAGGTTCTCCTGAGTGGAAAAGGTTCAAAAATCCTGGTTTGTGGAGGTGAGGGAGGATTCCCAGAGACTGACAGCTGATGAAGGGCTTCAGAACAACAAAAAACTGGGCACCCAGAGAGGTGTAGATAGCTACAAATAGATGGCGGCTATTCTTTGCCTGGTCATTACTAAATCCCAGCCAAAGCATGTGCACTGACATCAGCGACAATAACTAAACTCTTGAGAGCAGACGCCATTCCCTCGATGCCTGAGAAGCCAGGCAGGCAACAGAAATGGGTTTAATGCATCTAGAGGACCCAGGGGAGCTGAAGAAGTGCACGCCCCTGCCTGACAAGGGGCTGCTTCCCAGGTGTGGCTAACTGGCCAGGTCATGGAATGTGGGCCCCACTGGCAAAAACTGATTTTTCAAAGGGAGCCACAAATTTGGGTTTTCAGTGTTCAAATTTTAAATGTGGGCAACTCACTCCAGACGTTTCCATCACCACATGGCTGACAAGCATGACCGCAGGCTGGACTCCGCCCTCTGGTCATTGATTTGCAGCCCCAGGGACAGAGGTCCGGGACTATGAAGCACTTGCATAGTCATCAATTCGTTCAACCCTTGCAGCTATCCTGCAAGGTGGGCACTCTGATGACATAGAAAGTGACAAACAAGGCTCTGAGGGTCACACAACACCCCCAAGGTCCCAGAGCTACCAAGTCCTGGGGTCAGAACTGAACTCAACTCTCTGACTCTGGGGACAAAGGCTCCAGAATACCCTACACAGACAGTAAACACGTCGACCACCCCACCACCTCCACCGGCTGCCTCGGTGGACACTGGGATTTTTTTCTTTTGTCCTCTCACATCATAAGTAATGGACTATCCAAAGAGGAGAGCCACTGACTGTCAATACGGCACTAATGGGGATCAAAAGCACTTCACCAAGTATTGGTGAAGACACTCCAGGATGTGCCCCGCAGCTCTACCCCTTGACTCTGACCCACCCCTCCTGCAGCACCGCCCACCCACCTGCAGGATGACAGAGGTCTGCACCCTGCAGTAGTGGCCTGCGGTTCCAGGGGCCTCCTGACCCCTCTCCTGAGAAGCTGGGAGCTGATGGAGAGGAGTTTGCAGCTGGGACGCCTTTTGTTTCCCCAGCTTTGCTGAGCTCCGTGTAATCCACATCCCAAACAACGGCAGCGTTTATAATGCACAGTCCAACCACTGTCAGTGGCTTACAGAGCTGCAATCATCACGCTCCATTTTAGAACATTTCATCACCCCGAGCAGGAACCCCACACCCATGGGAGCCGAGTCACTTTTCATGGCCAAGTTCAGAGTTGTGTTTCTCCAAGGGCCTCTTACGTCTCCCTAAGCCTGAATCACTGAGGGCTTCCGAAAAGGACGACTCGACTCAGGGGCCTGCTCCAATCCACTCAGCCTCCTGGGAGCGGGAGGAGGTGAGATTCCAGTCCAGCTGTGGAGGTCTTGGGGCTGGCCCCTGCCTAAGCCTCCTGTCCCAGCAATTGAGAGTAAAACGGCCTGTGTGTTTGTGTCTCCCAAATCCACACAGTGAAATCCTAATCCCAATGTGATGATATTTAGAGGGGCCTTTAGGAGGTAATTAGGACCCAGAAGACCGACCACCCAGAAGGCCAGAGAGCTGGCCCTGGCTTTCTCTCTCTGCCACATGATGACAAAATCATGGCTGTCGGCAACCTAGACGAGGGGTCCCACCAGAATCGTGCTGGTGTCCGGACCTCAGACCGCCAGCCTTCAGAACAGCGAGAAATGCTGATGGGTCACACCCCAGACGACACACGCAGACCACAGCCCAGGAACCTTCGGGATACCGCACTCTCAGGGCTCCCACAACAATGGAGGCAGGGTGGGGAGAGCTCCCGTGGCCCTGGCGGGGCGACGTACCGGGACGATTAATAGAGTAGAGAAGAAATTGCAGAGGAATTCCAGAAGGAATGACTCCGAAGGCCGCATCTTCCCGTCGATATTTATCATCTTTGGAACTTCTGGAACGAGGCTTATAGCAGCTTTGAAAAAAGCATCAGCTGTGAGAGAAGAAAAGTCAGTATGAGAACTCGGGGAAGGCCAGGGGGGTCCCTCCTCACAGGGCCTGGAGGGAGCTTGAGAGTCCTGGAAGGAAGTCTGGCCACACTGAGGGCCTAGCGCCCCTGGGGCCCAGCGGAGAGTGTGGCCAACCAGCAACACGGCAGCTCAACTGCCTTTAGATCAGGGACAAAAACAGGATTTTTTTTTTTTTTTTTTGGCGAGGGCACTCGACCCCTGAGCCCCATCCCCAGCCCTATTTTGCATTTTATTTAGAGACAGGGTCTCACCGAGTTGCTCAGCACCTCGGTGTTTTTTTTTTTTTTTTTTTTTTAAGTTGTAGATGTACACAGTACCTTTATTTGTTTATCTTCATGGGGTGCCAGGGATGGAACCCGGTGCCTCACGCATGCTAGGCAAGCGCTCAGCCACGGAGCCACAACCCCAGCCAGCACCTTGCTTTTGCTGAGGCTGGCTTTGAACTCACAATCTTCCTGCCTCAGCCTCCCAAGCCACTGGGATTACATGCGTGTGCCACCGTTCCCAGCCAGGTAGGGGACTTTTACAGAGAGGCTAGAAGTGAAAAGTCACCTGGGCTGAGGGCCCAACCTGGGATGGCTTATGGACCCCACAGCCACCACAGGAGAGTGTCGCTGTCAGCAGGGCCACTCCGTGTATGAGAAAGAAGGAGTGGGACAAGGAGGGACCCACCTAGCAGCAGTGACCTGTGGATGTGGCAGGTCCCAGCACACATGGCGGAGCCACTGCTGAAATCCTGGATTGTGTGAGGCTTTAGCACATGCCATTTTTATTAAAGAAATAACCACTGACATGCCTGAAGCAATGTCCACGTGCACACACGTGAACACATGCATACAAACACCACGCAGTTTTAGAGACTCTCGACTAAGGAACAGTTCCGGAAATATTTTAAGAGAGATGAAATAATCTATAAAACAAGAAGGCTTCAAAACACGGAAGGAAAGGATAAAGTCGGGGAGGGGAAGTCAATGCAATGGGAGGGAGAGTCCTTTCAAGAACTGCCTGAGTATCCACGGTGAGAAAAAGACTCAAGGTTAAGACTCCAACCCGATGTTGAAACCTTAAACTACCCAACAAGATCAGATGCGTTCCGGTCCAGATCTACTTCCACCGTGGAATGCAGTCCACTGGGGCAGAGAGAAGACCGCGCGTCTGGAGCCGGGGGATGGCTCGTCTTCAAAGGAAAGCCGCTCCTCACAGGCTTTCTGCAGGACTCAGCTCTGCTCTGCAATCATCCGCACCAGGCGCCTCCAGATCCAGCACTCGGCAGCCTCGCCATGGCCTCCCGAGCACAGCCAGTAGCCAGCAGGGAACAGGACACTCATGGACAGTGTGCATGCTCAGAGGGACGGGGAGGTCCACCTCCCAGAAGGACTGAGGCTGCAGGGTCCTCTATCTTGTTGACAAGTGGCAAGAGATGGCACTGCTCTGGAGCCCTTAGGACCTCCTGGGGTGCCTGTAAGTCACTCACGTTTGGAGCCCTCGAGCAGTCCTGGGAGACGCTGTGGTCACGTCCAACCTCAGATGGGGAGGGGAGCTCAGAAGGCGAGGGGCAGCTTAAATCACCCAGGCACGGGAAAGTAGAGTCCAGTGGGTTCAAAGGCCACCACCCTCACCTTTGCTCAGCCAGCAACTCAGATTGTTTTTTAATCAAGAAACACATGCCCGTGAGTGCAATAATCTGATAAGAGGTTGATTCAGAACATATGAAGAACTCCTACAACATGACGATGACAAAGACAGGCAACCTGATCAAAAAATGGCAAGAACCAGAACACACCTGACCAAAGGAGATATACAATGGACATGCGAAAACACTCAACACCACCAATCAGAGAAACGCAAATCAAAGCCACAGTGAGCTGTTGCTTCATTCTCATTAAGACGGCGTTTACCAAAAAAGGGGAAAAAAGAGAAGTGTTGGAGAAATTGGGTCTCTCAGCACCACTGGTAGGAATGTACAAAGGTGCAGCTGCTATGGCAAACACTATGCAGGTCCCTCCAAAAACTGAACACAGAATGACCCCCAAGACCCAGCAGCAGCAACTCAGAAAGACCTGCATGTTCACATTTACTGCAGCATCATTTGTGATAGCCAAGAGGTAGAAGCGACCCAATACCGTCAAATGAGTAAATAAAATGCGGTCCATGCACACAGATTATTACTCAGTCTTAAAGGAGGAGGAAATCCTATAAACTGGCACTTCGTGCAGGAACCTTGGGGACAGGACGCCAAGCGAAACCAGCCAGTGCAGGACACTGTACGATTCCACTTTTATGAGGCAGCTGGAGTCATCAATCATGGAAATCAGACAGAATGTGACACCAGGGACTAGGGGAGGGCAGGTGGGGGCTGCTGGCTAATGGGTGTGAGGGGGCAGGCATTCATGGGTAGAAGAGGGCGAGCGGGTTTTACAAGATGCAAAGTCCTAGAGCCCCGTTGTCCACAGTGTGAACGCTGCCCAGTCAACACTGCTAAACCAAACACTTAAAATGGTTAGAAGGGCAAATTTTACGTATTTACCTCAATTTAAAAAAGAGTAAGAAATAAAAAAAGAAATGTAAGTCCCAGCATACGGGGACAGGGAACGGAATCGTGTCCCTTCGCCCAGAGAACCTGACAATAGGGAGGAAAGCCTGAGCCACCTGGCAGGTGGAGTATGGAGCAGGGGTGGGTGAGGCAGGGGAAGAGGCAGGGCACCATGGGGAGGCTGAGCCAGAGTGGCAGCGGAAAACACGTGACGCAGACACACGCCAGGCACTGGGCAGAGATGCAAGCTCTCCTTGCACGTAAGGTCAATGCAATGCGAGAGGTCGCTTCTCATTTTCACACCTGAAGACTGAACAGAGGTGAGGTCTGAAACCAGGTCAGACTGCAGAGCCTCAGTGGCCTCTCTTAAGGTGGCCGTTTTGTGCAGTGATTCTTGTCAAACCCAAGGGGAGATGGGGCCAGACTTCCTGAATTTGGGGGTCCTTTTTAAAAAACGCATGTGGCTTGTTGCTTTCTCTCTTTCCTTTGACTGCTGGGAAACTCAGAGCCAGTTTTCCTCTTTGGTTGGAAAAGGAAACCCAGCCCTGATGTTACCCACTTCAGCCTTCGCTTCTGATTTAATTCCTTTCCAATCCCAGCCTGTGTGTTTGTGGTATGTGGCTTTATCACATCAAAAGTCTTTTAGTGTAAAAGTCACCTAAAAATCAAGTTGGGAAGTAGGTTGGGCAGCATAAAGCCAGGCACGGAGGTGTGGGCCTGAAATCCCAGTTATTCAGGTGGCTGAGACAGGACAATCGCAGGCTCCAGGCCATTCTGGGCAACTGAGGGAGGCCTCGTCCAAAAAATAAGATGCAGCATGTTCATAACAGCTGCCTCCACCCGAGGCCTCCACAGGAATGGCTCTGCTCTCCTGGAAGGCAGCGAGGTTCAGCTGGGCCTTTGACTTGAGGGCCTACTGAGCTTCACAGAGCCACGGTCTTCTCTTCCAGTGACCCCACATTTCACCAAAGAGCATTTAACTCTGCATTCACCAGCTGAGCTGACCACCCCTTAAGGACCAGATGAGGAAAAGTCAGAAGCTGAAAACAAAAAAACAAACTACCCAATTCAAGAATGGACAAGGAACTGCCAAGATGCTTCTCCAACAAAGTCGTCTGAATGCCCACGAGAAGGTGCCATTAGAGAAGCGCACGTCAAATCCACGAGGCCACTTTCCCCCACGAGGAAGACAGCTGCCGGCAAGTGGTGGGGAAGTTGGGAACCTGGTGCCTTGCTGGTGGGAATGCAGAATGGTGTGGCTGCCGTGGAAAAGTCTGGCTGTTCCTCAAAAAGGCTGGGGTGGTGGCTCAGTGGTAGAGCGCTTGCCTGGCATGTGTGAGGCACTGGGTTCCAGCTCAGCAACGCACGTAAGTAAATAAAAGTCCATCGACAATTTTAAAAAGTCACACGCAGAACCGACGGCTGACCCAGCAGTTTCCCTCACAGTGCATGCCCCAGATAAGCAGCAGCAGGACTCGGACAGACACTTGTACACCAAAGTTCACAGCAGCATTATTCACAACAGTCAAAAGGCAAAAACAACCCAAGTGTCTGTCAGCAAATGACCAGATAAAATGGAGACCTAGGATTAAATGGGAGATTAGCCTTAAAAGCAAATAAAAGTCTGACACAACATGGATGAAGCCGGAGGACATCATGCCAAGCAAAATAACTCCAGAAGTGAGCCAGCGGGTACGCATACCTAGAGCAGGCAGATCAGAGAGCAGGAGGGAGGGAGGGGAAGGTACAGATCCCGTGGGGGAATGAGATGCCCTGGAAGGGACACGGGTGATACTGCACAGCGTCATAAACGGACTTACTGCACTGAACTGTAGTTAAGATGGTCAGCTTTACCTCTGGTATACTTTACACAATAAAGAAGAAAAAGAGCCCCACTATCCCTGATGTTACCGTCTTCATAGAGGCGGTACCTGGACTTGCCTGGAGCCTGTCCTCCTTCTGCAGGAGAAGCCCACTGCCCCCCACCTGGTGGGCTGTGCTTTCCAGTAAAACCCTAGGATATCGGGAACCAAGAGCTCTCCTCGGGGAACTAAAACTGTTCCCAGCAACTTGAGTTTTTTTCCATTTATGTGTGTATTGCTGAGTGGCCCAGAGAATGTGCCTACTATATGTCTCATTTAAGAGAGCAGTTTTGTCCCCTGCCCTTGGCTAGCCTCACCGGCTCCACCCAGTTTTTATTCTGGAGGAGGGAGCTAAAATAAACAGCCATTTTAGGCTCGGGCATGCTGGGTTCCAAAGCAGTTTTTTTAATTTCCATCCCCAGAAGACAGGCCCCATATAGAAAACACTGTCTGGGAGACTTCTCAGTGTTAGCTTTATAGTTATAACCCAGATCTGACGGCATGCAAAGACAGGTTTTCCTCCAAGATTAGAGCTCTGAATGTCAACATCATTCTCTTTTAACCGCCCCACCCCTCGCCCTCACCCCAGGGTATTGGGGATTGACTCCAGGGCTGCCCCTCAGTGCTAGGCAAGCACCCTACCACTGACCTATATCCCCAGCCCTTTATTTTTAAGAGATGGGAGTCTTGCTATGTTGCCCAGGCTAGCCCCAAATTGTTGGGCTTAAGCAATCCTCCTGCCTCAGCTTCCCAAGCAGCTGGGACTACAGCTGCATGCCACTATACCTAGCTGATGTCAACACCATAGGACAGGGTAAGATTATTCAGGATAAAATGGGGTTGAAGTTTTTTTGTAGCTGGATATGGGGGCACACACAGTGACTTGGAAGGCTGAGGCAGGAAGATCAGAAGTTCGAGGTCAGCCTCAGCAACTTAGTGAGGCTCTCTTTATGCAACTTGATGAGACTTTGTCTCAAAATTTAAAAAATAAATAAAATTTAGGTGCCTTTGCTTATATTAAAAAAAAAAAAAGTCCTAGAGAGCCGAGGAGAAATCAGATTCCCATTCATAAGGAGTAGCATCCTAGGACTCCCATGCTGAGGGAGGACCACTCTAGGCCTCCGACTGCAGGGTTCTGCACTAAACTCACAGGGACACACCCTCCGTGGGACCCTCCAGGATGCGGCTCTGCACAGCTCAGCAAATGCACAAAGATTCTTCTCTGATCTGCTTCTCCTGAAGTGAGTCCTACTTCAGGACTCAAGCCCTTCGGACACCCCCACTTTCAAGGTCTCTTTCTTGAGGGTATAAAAGGTTCACACTATGCTCTAGGGCCTGTTCTGGCTCCTGCAGACAACTCGGGAGCCACCCGCCTCCCATGTGTTTGCACACCTGCAGAGCCCTGCTGATGTTTGGTACCAAGCCTCGAAATGTGTCTGTCTGAACACCAGGGGTTCACATTCCAAGAAGCTGAGACTCCAGTCAACTGGACAGCTGTCAGAAAGCTGTAAAATACTCGAAATTAAGATGCAGGTCTGCACATTGTCTGCAAGAGCAGAAAATTTGGAAAGAATCCAAGTATTTTTCAATAGAAGGAACTTTTTTTTTTTTTTTGGCGGGGGGAGTAGATTGGGGGCTTGGGGAAAATAATTCATACCACTCCCACAAAAGAGAAACAGAACCCCATACAGCCATTACAATGAGGGGTGGAGCTGTATGTTTTGAGATGGGGTGCCAGGTGGGGTGCCCAAGATTTACTAATAAGCAAAAAAAGCTTATGAAAAACACTGTAAAAGACAACCTCATTTCTTTTTTAAGGTGAGGATTACACAAATATGAGAACACAGAAGGAGGGAGAAGACGGAAGGCAGGCGAACTGAAGAGCCTAGGGAATGTGAGAATAATGAAGATTTTTAGAGGACCTACAGGAGGAAAAATTGGGGAAAATGTCCAACTCATTAACATTATATTTTTGGAGGAAGTTGGTAGGGGATACAGAACATATTATTGGAGTCTTACTTTGGGACTTTATTTTTAGAAATCTGGTATTTCTGTACTATTATTTTTTTCTTGAAATAAGCATTACAAATTTTTAATAATAAAATAAAAAATTTAGATTGTTTTCATCAAGCTACAAGTCAATCTCTCCAAACATCCTTCAGACATGATAAATTTGAATTTAACTATGACCTACAAGAGTAGGTTCATCCTTCCGTGTCCTTGGCGCTGGAGATGTGGAATAGGGCTCAGGACATGAATCATAAGACAGTCAAGAAGTGATAAACCGGACCCATCCTCAGGGCTGGTGTTCCGTTTAATAATGCATTACGTAAGTGCTAATGGATTTTTTCTCCTTCCAGTATTGGGGATTGAACCTGTGGCCTAGCACATGGAAGGCAAGGCTTCTATCACTGAGCTACATCCCAAGTCCTTTTTATTTTGAGGGAGTGTCTCCCCAAGTTGTCCAGGCTGGCCTCAAACATGCAATCCTCTTGCCGTCTCTCAAGTAGTTGGGGTCACAGATGTAGCAACTGTTATCATTTGTCATTCATGAGGCCCAACAAGACTTCAAAAGTAACTCACTCCACTCCTAGACTTCCACCCCTCCAGGTGTCCCCCTCAATAACTCGGCTGACAGCTGTCCTAGTCTAGGGAAATCCAGGAATGGAAACGTCACAATTTCTTAACAAAAAGTGTCCCACGGGGTTGCAAACTCCCATCCCTTGAACATATTTTATGAAAGCAGGGGTCTGCCAATTTCAGTGACAAAGATTTAAAGAAGTTTGAATGCCGAGAGACAATTAAATACCTCATTCATTACTGCTTAATTGTCACCAATGACAGCTTGATCTAACCTTGATTGTGCCACCTGGTTTATGCAGCATGCCCTTTAGGTTCACTTGGGATATCAATATTTAATGTGAAAAGCCCACTTGGGACATATAAATTTCAGGAGGCTCCTGTGTGCTTGCTCCTCTCCCCTTTTATCTCTGAATCATCAAGCCCACTGAGCCAGACAGCTGTGCTACACAATTCCCACCCCAGGGGCTGCAGAGTAGCCTGCCTGCATCCCTGCTGGGCTCACAGGGGTGGAATCCTCTGAACATGAGGTCTACACTTCTCTGAGCAGAAAAGGATCAGGATTCCTTACCTCAACTCTGTTTCCTTAATATACCTGTGTTAGAAATGCACCACACATACCTGGGTTAGAAATGAGACTTTATATTAAGGTACAGAGGCACGAACCCAACCCCAGGAGGGACGGTGGTCAAGAACACCTCACGTGAGGAAAGGCCACTCAGTAGCCAAACACTCCTGAGCAAGTCACGAGCCTCGGTTTCCTCATCTATAAACCAAATATAAACGACCTAACGACATGTACAGTATAAAACTGTTTTGCCAGAGTTCAGGTCTGTGCAATTAACTGGATCCACTCTTTCCTTCTAGAAGAACTGCTCCCCACCTCCAGGCCTTCACTCAGCCTAGAATGCCCTGGACTCACTGTGGCACATCCGGACCCGCTCCCTCCCAGGCACTTCTCTCTGAAGTACCCTGGCACATTTCACGGGTATGTTGCGTGGCGTTACCAAGTCGCCTGCGCAACTGGTAGACAGATCTGCCGCCCCTCCAGCACAGACTCTAAGTGGGTTCTCGTTTCTGGCACAAGGCTTGCATAAAAAAAATGACCAAGAAATGGCGGCAGGAGGAAGGAAATCGGAGCCACCCACTCTTGTAAATTGAGAGAGCTTCTGGGGGAGACTCATGGCACCCACCTTCTGTGGGCTGCAGCAGGGCTGCCATCCAGCCCAGGCCCCTGCACAGCCTAAGGAGGCTGGACCACGTGTCACAGATGTGAAGGTGCAGGACAAGCTTTGTGTCATCTGCCCACCTGTGACTGTTCCAGCTAAAATAACCAACTGGGCGCGCACTCACCAGGTGGCTCAGGGTTTGAGCAAATGGACGCATCAAGCTCACTCTTCAGAGGATGTTCTGACCCAAGACCTTAAATACAAACCCCAAGGACTCGGTAACTCTCTGGAAACCATTTTTCTCCTTAGGAGCCACCCTTTGCTCTCTGGAAGAGGAAATGCGAAGTTCTTCTCTGCTGTTCTGCTGTCCCTGGCACTTCCTGTAGCCAGAGCTTCCTGACGGGCCTCCAGCAATTGCTCTGAGCTTCCCATGTTGCTCGCGGGTCAAAGCAGCACAGCATCTTGGTTTAATGTGTCCACGAGCCTGAGCACATGCTGGAACCCGACTGGTGTCTCTATAAATATGAAGTTACTTAATCCTACTAAGCAGCTTTGAGGACCCTCTTCTGAATACTTACTGTCCTCTGCTGTGAAAGGTTGCCATTTTACTTCTCAGTGTTGAGAATTCTACTGATCTCCCGACAGTCACCACCCTATCACTCAGCACTCAACTGAGCACCCACAGAGTGGGTGACATGCCAGGAGCCAGGGACACAAGAGCAAGCCAGACAGATGGGACTCCTGGAGCTGGTGCTGGGGGATGGCAGACACTGTGTACCCACTACCTATTAACCACGGCGAGGAGGGCCACGAAGGGCACAGAGGGGGCGTCAGGATGGCACGTCTCACGCGATAAACTGACCTAAGTTTACGTATCTGCAGGGGACTGGTTCCAGGACCCCTGAAGACACCAAAATCCAAAAATGCTCAAGTCCTTTATATAAAATGGTGTCATATTTACACATAACCTATGCATACCTTCCATATGCTTCACGTCATCACCAGATGTTATCACTCATAACATCTCATGTAAGGTTAACACCACGGGCATGACGAGATGAAGTCTGTGGATGGCTGGCACAGATGCAGCGCCCCACCCTCCACTCAAGTATTTTCCGTCTGTGGTTGGTTGACTTCACAACTCCCCTATCTCCCAAGATCACAAACAGGAGAGATAAGGAAATAAAGGTAAAAACACAAGGCAAAAGAATCTACTCTTGCTGGGGCCTGGGAAGAATCTTCTAGAAAGAGCCACTGACAAACACGGCCAAGAAGTTATCTGGTATAGAGGCTGGAAGAAAAGATAAAAAGGCATTTCTGGGCTACCTCCGGGAGAGAAGCAATGCCCAAACAATGGTGGCAAGCCCTCCTTCTCCGGAGTCCGCTGGGTGACGGGTAAGACTACAGCAGGTCCCAGGGATGCCACCAGCCACAGTACCAATGCACACAGAGAACACCACTGGGCCCGCCTCACACTGTGCCTGCATCAGTGTCCCCCAGGGGCCTGCCTGGGGTCCTAGGGGTGTCTTTGTTGGGCTGGACCCAGACCCAGCAAAGCTGAGTGTGATGGGGGAGATGGCATCCGGCTGGATTGAGGAAGGCAAGGAAATAGCTCAGGGAGGTTTTAAACCAGGATGTGCCTGGACAAACAGAAGTGGCCCATTCCCACAAGCTCCACTTAATTTATATTTAGCCTTCCCCTTCTCAGTAATTGAACGCATTATTTATTTTGGCCAGCAATTGCTACACGTGGCTTTCAGAACAGCAATAATAGGCTTTTAAGGTTAGTACCCCAGCATTTAGGGACTCAAGTAAGAGTCATCAGATAAATTTTTAAACATGGACACCACATTCCTACCCCCTGGCAGCAGCTTAAAGGCCAGGGGCGAGGCCGACGGGGAACCCAGAGTTTTACAAGATGGCCACTGTCTGTGTGCGAAGTATCGGGCTGGCCTTCCACGGTGGTCCCTTGGTGTGGACCAGGGCACCACAGGGAGCAGGGCAGGGAGAACACCTCTGCACAAAGTTCTTGGAACAGAATTTTTTGGTTTTTTTTGGCAGTAGCAGGGCTTGAACCCAGGGCTCGATCATGCTAAGCATTGTTCTACCACTGAGCTACATCCCAGCCTTTGAAAAAAATTTTTCAGTCTTGCCAAGTTGCCCAGGAGCCTCCAAACTTGCAATCCTCCTGCCTCTGCTTCCAGAGTTGCTAGGACTATAGGAGTACGTCACCATGCCCAGCAGCCTTAGCAGATCCTCGGATGACAGAGAAGCATTTGGCTTGAGAACTTTTGCTGTGCTTTTTTTCCCTGGAAGTGTGAAGCACTGAGGGGCTCCAGTCATAAATCTGTTCAAAATCTGCAACATTCAAAGTCAGTTCTGATTTCACCAAGTTGGCAGGAGAAATTTCTAGGCCTCCAGAGCCTGCACTTGCAGTGCACAATCTGCCCGTCATGCTGCAGGCAGAATCGAACACAGAAGGCCCCCAGGTGGCCATTCCTGAAGAGGGAAATGGCCCATAAGACTTGAAACTTCTAACCTCAAACGAAGTGTCTCCTAATTTCCATTTTCCCTTCTTCAGGTGTTTGATGGCAGCTGTTCACTGCTGTTTTGTTTCTTGCTACCCCATCGTCCTTAGTAAAGCCAGGTCTAGAAGAAAGTCCCACATGTACCAACACAGGGAGGACAGGTGTCTGTACTAGGCAGAGAGGAGTGTCTAGGATCAGTAAGAAAACGTCAGCTCATGAGCCACGACGATTATGAGCACGAGGTCACAGCATGATGGCGAGGGCAGGGGGCTATGTCAGAACATTCTAGAAAGAGGGAACAGCCAGTGCAAAGGCTCTGAATTGGGAGGCAGCTTATTTCAAAGAATATGAAAAGGCCCACATGGCCAACTCAGGGACACGGGGTTTAATTCCACATATTTCGGGAAACAGCTGGAGTTCCCAGAGCTGACAGCAAAACTGAGCAGACTGAAGGGGTTCCTGGAAGGCACCATGTCTGAAGACTTTGACAGCCAGAGTCCTGTGTTTGAATTAAGATGCAGATGACACCAGAACAGCCACGTCAAGGACCCAAAGAACCGAGGAGTGAGAGACCCCACTCCCCACCAGACCCAGGAGAGCCACCCGAGTGGACGCAGCAAGTGCTGAAGCAACAGCAGCAAACCCCGCGAGGCTGGGGCGGGGCGGAGCCACCCCATCTACCCCCCTCAGTGGAGCCTGGGACCCCCACAGTCAGCGAAGCTCCCCAACTGCTGGCCAGCAGGTGCCCCGCGTACCTACTGGTTGAAGGGCAGGGCTGAGGGTCCATCAGGGTCTGAGACTGGCTCACAGACTCCCTGGTGGGTCCACCCAGCCAGCTTCTTCCCCAGGCTCTGCCTGTTTCCTCACCCGGGCAAGTGACACCGGGTGTGGGGGCAGCCTCGCGTGGCTGCTGGAGGGTGAAGGAGAGGTATGTGCAGAGGGCCTGCCACACAACTGACGCTGCCTGGGATTTCTCCAGCTCTCTGCCTGGCCTGCTGGACGGTCACCCTGCCACCAACCTGCCTGGGTTCTGCCTGCAGCACCCTGGCACACGCCACTGACATGGGTGACCAGGGAGTCCAACACCAAATCCCTGGGACTCTCCACCTGAAGACATTCTCTTGGCTCAGGTGTGGGGCAGGCCAGAGTGTGCCAGGAAGCCAACATCCCAGATCAGAGCACAGCTGATGACAGATGGCACTAAATGGTAAAGAACCTGTCCTCTTCACCCCTCAGGAAGAATAGCACAGAGGTGTGTCTCACACCACCTCCCAGACGCTCACACCTGGGAGAGCGCTGTGCATGCTCTGCTGGCCCTTCACCCTCTGATCATCGCTGGGGTGGCCTCTCAGATAAGCCCCTCCCACCCATCCCTGGGCATGCTTCTGGGCCTCCCACAGAGCAAAAGTTTTACCCACAACAGCAAGCAGCTATCCTTGTACACAGATAGAGGCACGCAAGTAGAATCCTAGGGTTGCAAATAGAGGAACAAACATCAACAACCAAAGCAAACATAAAACTAGGGTGGCAAAGCAGTGCTAACCTCTCAAATTCTCTAGCTGGGCTCAGCTGCCTGAGCTGGGTCTGAGAGGGTTTTTCCAGGAAAGTCTCTCTGCTCAATAGCAAATGGGTGGGTGGCTGACAAGCACCTATTCAAGAAACAGGCTTAAGAGAGCAATTATTGATCACTTTCCTCCTGAAAGAACCCCCCACACCACACACACATCTCACACACACACTCTCACACAGCGGAGCCAGCTCTCCTGAGCAGCAGGGCCGCACTCAGGGGGAGGGATGGCAGGCTTACCTTGGGAGAGGCACTGGTTGGCCAAGGCAACCTGGCCAGAGTGCAGGTAGAGGTTGAGCCGGGTGAAGATGCCCACCAGGGAGGGGATGGTGATGAAGCAATAGGCGACACAGGCCTGGGAAAAAGGGGGGGACGCAGGTGAGACTGACATTCCTGTTTGGCCCTCATGTTTCCAGGCAAAGACGCCCCACGACCCCCTCCCCACTGGCTCTTCCCTCTTGCCTTGCCGCTCGCTCTCTCATGACCCTCAGGAAGAGGCAAAGGGGGACCTCAGAGGAGGATGGCATAGGAAAAATAATTCCTCCTCCATCACTGCAGGAAGTATGCAGATAACACTGAACACGGGTAAATCTCAAAGCACCCATTACACCAAACTTAGAAATGCGAACAAAGAAGAGATTGGTGGTAAGAGCCCAAGGGCGGCTGGCTCTGGGAGGCCTGAGGTTCAAAGAGGCAGGCTGGGATGCTTATCTTTCAACGTGATCATTGTGGCATGACTTCGTTTTTAAAGCCACGGATGAGTGTTGCTTTGATAAAATTTTGAGCAATGCATTCGAGAAGCTGAAATTTACTTTCAAACCTGAGCCAAACTCTTACCAAGAGGAAAAAAATGTACTAAGATTACCAGTTATAGGCTCGGTATTTACATATAAAATTTTATTATGAGAAAAATAACATTATAATATTATAGTAGATAAAAATTAGAGGCAATTCAGCTGGCATACAAAAATGAAAATCCATCTCCCACCAGCCTCCTCAAAGCACACAGGTTGAAAGTCTCTTATCTGAAATGCTCAGGACCAGAGGTGCTTCACATTTCCTAGTTCCTTGGATTTTGGAACGCTGGCATATATAAAATGAGGCTACCTTGAAATGGGACCCAAAGGTAAACCAAAGTTCACTTAGGTCTCATATGCACTTATACACACAGCCTGAAGGTCAGGTTTTAAGTGATTTTGTGCATGAACGTTGGTGCAGAATGTTCCATTTGTGGCATTACATGTTGGTACTCAAAAAGTCTCGGGTTCTGGAGTATTCTGGATCTGTGGATTAGAGATGCTCAACTTGTACTAAAATTCAGACTCCTTCGAGCATTTCTTTTTCAAATAAGAAAATGGATCAACCCATAAATATTCAGGGAAAAATCAAGCTGAAATTTTAGTATTAAACCAGCCTTATCACGACATCCTTGTCTTTCTCTGGAAACAACTTAGTAACCTCCCAACTGAACAACCCACCAGAGGTGGAAGTCTACGAGTCCGCATCTTCACAACGTACCCGGACAAAGGCCGCCGTCTTTCTGGAATGATTTCCTTTCATTACCTTTCTTGTTTCCATGGCCAACCGGTTCACACTCTGATTTGTTAAGAAATAAAACAGAAATGGTAATGAGATGACAGCCAGTGCAGAGGAACTTCTTCCACAGAGATGGGGGCACTAACTCAAATGTCCATGCAAACAGGCCACGTGGTCCAAGACTGAACCGAGTTCGTGGCACCGAACCCTCAAGTGCCACGGGGCCAACAGGATGGCCACTTTCCTGATCCAGTGGGTTCACTTACTCCACTCCCAGAAACCCCACATTCTAAGCTTAAGATGGTAGAGAACTTCGAGAAACCTCCAAGCGTAAGAGCAAACCATCTGCTTTAGCTCCACAGTACTAACAATAGGAACAGCAAGAACGGTGGCTCCCGGCCAGCTGGAGCACACTCACTCATGTGATTCTTATACACACATGGGGTGGGTGTATTACCTCCCATTTTTCAGTCTCTACATATAGTTAAGTTTATTTGTGCTGAGCAACCTGCTAACTAGAGGACACAAATGCATAAAAGGCTATTCTCCTCGAACAGACATGTAGCAATTAAAGAGCCTGAAGAAAGCGTTTGTGGGAACATAGGAAAAATCTACCTACTATTTCCAAACCGTGCACATGGCACCCCAGGGTGCTGCAGCAGCCACAAGGCACCACAGTTTTTAGGGAAACAGAAACCACTCAACACCGTGCAAAGGTTTGGTGTGAGGTAGCTCACAACTCAACACCGGACTGTCTGCCTCTCATCCCTGCAGCCACATTAGACATTTGCAAAACTGGGCTCTTGCCAATGATGATGATGATAAAAAGCAAGTACCATGCAAAAGTTAAAAAAAAAAAAATCAATTAGAAGCAGAAAATAAGGGTAGTAGTATCCGATTCCAAGGTTGGGAAATTGTACAGTGCTCAAGAAGTACACGCACTTCATTGGTAAGTAATTATGGCTAAAGAACAAATAAAAATATTTCTCTTTCAATTTATAGATACTACTTTAAATAGCTACCGAGTTGTTAAGCCATATATACTAAATTTATCTGAACCTAACTTCATAATGAACAGAAATGCTACTATGTCCTTGGGCCCAGGGACTATCAAGTTATTGTGAGAGGCCATGATCTGAGAAAACTGGGACTTGAAGGTTGGGCAAGAAGGGACTCTGGGATACCATCTCCGTAACTCAGTGAAATGCTTACCTCTGCTGTTGGCAATGCAGAAATAAGAATATGCAATTTTCAGAGAAAAAGAGGTCAGTAAGTCCACCTTTAGTCTTGGTGCTCAGAGCACCAGAATCTACGCAAAGGCGTAGATTTCATTAATCCTTGAGAAATTACCTTTCAGACCCAGGAGAATAGAAGCAACATGGGCCAGAAGAATCCCAGGTTAAGACTGGTGTGTGTGGCACACAGATAATCAATAAAGATTTATTGAGAGGACAAAAAAGTAAATTGAAAATCCTTACATGAATCAACTGCACAAGCACAGGCTCCAGATTGCAAAACATCGACCTGGACTCAACGTAAAAACTCAGCTGCTGTTCAAAATCACGGCCAAAGGAAACCTAGAATCAAGAAGAAAGACGCTGAAAAGAACAATGCCATCCTCAGAGGGAAGGGTAGCACACAACTAGAAAAGCTTCCCACTACTCCAGCCCGCCAATCACTGCGCTGTGACAATCTCAGCCACGGCAAGGGCATCAGGCATACAACACAGGAGGTCAAAGGGCACACAACAGCAGCTCAAAAGGTAAACAGGATTTTCCAGGTATGGAGGGAAACCGCTGGCAAGGAAATCTGGGCGTTTTGTCGGCCAGCTGTGGCTTTTCCACAGAACATAAATTTGGTTCTTGGGAGCCATCTGTCAGGGAGCTTTCCCCTAATAAGGGCCACACCCTTCTGCTTCCTGAGGAGGATCCGACCTCAGCAGCTCACCAGTGGCTGCCCGAGTCACAGAAGGAACTTTCTCCACCATAAGAACTCCCTTCTTCTATTTCTTGGAATTTATGCATAGCTGGTTAGTGGGAGAAATTTTACTGCTAGATCAATCATCCTGGCCCAGAGAGGGTTGACTTTGCCATTTCCATTGTAGCTATCAGGTTTCACATCTTATTTCCTCATATTCTCTTTTTAACTTGGTGACTTTCAGACAAAGCCATAAAAGGATACATACCAGCCAATCAGCACACAGCATAAACCAGGGCAAAAGCAAGTCACTGGGTAAAAACCTGCAGGTACGTTTCCCAGGTGGGAACTGAAAGGCCAGTCCTAAATTTTCATCAAAATTGATATTTTACCCACAGAATCCGGTGGGCAGTTAAATGAACCCATGCTGAAGCACATACAGTCTCAGGGCTATTTTCAAAGTGATCTCATCTTTTTAGGTTCTGACATTTCTATTAAAATAGAAGATATGGAGCCAGGCACAGTGATGTGTGCAGGTGGCCCAGCTACTGAGGAGCTGAAGCAGGAGGACTGCTGGAACCTAGAAGTTCAAGGCCAGGCTGGGCAGCAAAGTGAGACTTATCTTAAAAAAAAAAAAAAAAAAAAAACTTGTGGTGCACAGCTGGTTTTTAGCTCTGAGCAAAGAGGCAAAGACCATCCAGGCTGGGAAGGTGTGATGGTGGGCTATTTCCAACACAGGCTGCGATAATCCCTCCCATTGACTGGCCCTGGGCAAGGTCCCATGGACGCTGCTCCTCCCCTCCATCAGCGGCCCGTTAACTAGCTCTGACCTACAGAACACAGTGGAATGCAGCAGAGGCTCACTGTGTAATCTCTAAGCCTCGCCTTCAGGCCTTGCAGCTTCCATCTGGCCCCCATGGAAGTCAACACCATGTAAGAGAGCTCAACTGGACTACGGGGTGACGAGGGAAGACAGGGGCCACAGGGAGAAAAGTGGAAAGCTCTAGACAACAGCCAGGACCAGGGTGAGGGTAAGCAAGCAGAGCCTGGATCCTCCTGCCCCATCTTGCTAAAGGAGTCGCCACCACCTAGAGCAGCCTGGTTACCAGCCACCCACAGATCCTACCAACTAGTAAACCAGTAGAACTAAAACCACAGCACATTGGGGTGAACTGTCTACAGCAAGTGAGTCCAACAGGCGGGGAGACACCGCCCACCCGGCACAACCCTGCCATCATCTGATCATCGGGACACAGGAGCTTCAAGGAGCTGCTCCTTTCTGCTCTTGGACCCCGGGATCCCAACCATTAAGCTGTGCAGACGTCCCCCATGACCCAAGCTAATCCAGGGCATCTGCTGGAGACCCTCCTGCTGAGCTGCAGGTGAGTGGAGGGATGCAAATACAGAGCCCTTGGAGAACATCCAGGAGGAGTCAGAGCAGAGCAGAGCCATAGACGGACCCAGACGGCGGGGGCGCTGTGACAACCTGGGATCCTGGGGCCAATGCTCCCCTGGAGGACCACACCTCAACTTTAGCCACATGGGCCAACAGATCCCTCTCCAATCTCCCTCTTTGTGTTTTCTGAGGCCAGTATGTCTTGGCTCTCTTTGCCCCCAGGGGAGTCCTGGCTAAAGTAAGATGTTTTCTAATTTCATCTTATCTCAATAAAAATAAAAAGCACCAGGAAACATAACATAAACTGCTTTCAGCAGCACGGGGATAAACAATTGCATCACATTTCCAAATGTGCTGTAACATCTACCCTCAAACTTACCATTTTTATAAATCCATTAATCAAATGTGCCAGCATTCTCTTCTCATCCTCAAGAGTGAGTGCACTAAAATCAATAATTGTACATAATTAACATTGAGGTAATAAATGAAAGTTTCTAAAGGAAAAAAATACATGAGCAAAAGTAAGCAATTCAATAGGGAGATAATATTTTGAATTTTCTAAATTTCAAAAACTCTCAACAAGACGTGTATTTTTCTTTGGATAAAAATATGCAATGAGGCAAGGAATGGTGGTGTATGCGTGTAATCCCAGAATTTGAGAGACAGAGGCAGGAGGATTCCAAGTTTGAGACCCTATCTCAAAATAATAAATAAAAAGAGCTATAGCTTTTAAATTTTTTTTTAAAGAGAATTTTAATATTTATTTTTTTTTAGTTTTCAGCGGACACAACATCTTTGTTTGTATATGGTGCTGAGGATTGAACCTGGGCCGCACGCATGCCAGGTGAGCGCACTACCGATTGAGCCACATCCCCAGCCCCAGCTTTTTTAAATAAATAAAAAGGATTAACCTCAGTGGTGGAGAGCCCCTGGGTTAAATCCCCCTTACCCGCTCCACCCCATGGCAATAAAAATTTACAAAATTTAAAAGTGCTTCTCTCCCTCAAAGATGCTGTTCTCAAGATACATTTATGAACAGGAAAGGAGAAGGTAATTTTCTCCTCCTCAAAATTTAGGTAGCAAGGTCTAGTGTCAAATTTTATATTTCAGAGAAATATATATCCACCATATATCTAAGAACTTTCCAGTAAGCACCCACACAGCCACCATCAAGGTCCTAGCGTCACCATCCTACAATGCTTTCATCACAAGACGCCCATTCCCATCTCCACCCATCAATCTACCTCAGTCTGGGATGTGTTATAACATTAAGTCGGATCTTAGTTGCTTCTATTTCATAGAAAATTTAACACAAATAAATATTTTTAAAATGCTCAATCTTTACATTTTTCATTATCCATGTGAAGGCCTATAAATAGTTTCTTAAATTTGTTTTTTAAGAATTTAAGAGCCAGGTGAGGTGGCGCACACCTAATAGCTCCAGTGACTGAGGAGGCTGAGGCAGGAGGATCCCAAGTTCAAGGCAGCTTTGGTGACCAAGTGAGACCCTGTCTCAAAATAAAACAGAGGGCTAGGGAGGTAGCACAGTGGTACAATACCCCTGGGTTCAACCCCCTGCACTGCAAAATACAAAAACAAAAATCCAAGAGGTAAAAAAAGGAAAAACAAATTTAAGAACCCAGAGAAAACAGGACTGAAGGCTATTGTTTGGAATGTTCTAGGGGGGAGTAAGTTTTGGCCAAGGATGACTGTCCTCCATGATGCAATGTCCCTTTGTTCTTTGAGACAGCATTCCTGCTTCTTTCACAACTCCATGTGACAATGGGAGGTGACCCTTCCAAAGTCCCTGAAAGAAAGCAGCTGTCCTCCAATGCCACAGGCTGGGATGTAGACACACTGAGGTCACAAGCTTCCAGCAGGAAGACAGGACATCACTCGAGAGGACCTGGTGCCTGGAGGATGTGCCAGGAGGAGCTCCCCTTCCTCACCTCCTGGTCTAGAGAGCCAGCACCCAGTGTCTTGTAAACATAAAGTGCCTCTCTGGATGCTTTCAGTGCCTTTAAGTCTATTCTTGTAAACTAAAGCTGATCAGGGTCCATTTGTTATGAAAATAAATATGATATTCTTGATATTTTGATTTTTATAACTCATGAATTGGAAAGCACAGAGCCATAGAAATAAAGATTCTAAAGTTAAGAGTTAAAAAGAACAAACACGACACATCTTATTAACAGTGAAGTTCCAGGAACAATTTTCTTAACTCTTGTTAACATTTTCCAGTAAATCAAACTGCTGTGCCTAAAATTCTCGGGGGACTAAGATTTCAGCCACAAATAAGCAGGAACTGTTTTAAGCATAGTCAAATGGAAACGAAGCATTAAAAAAAAACCCTAAACAAAACAGCAAAGCCTTGGTAGTTCAGAGTTTGACCTAAAGGTAAGGCCAGGGGATTGAATGAGCTTCAACTACACTGGGCAAATAGAGCTGTTCACACAAGAAATGCAATTTCATTTGAATTTTAAATAATTAGCTAATAATGAGATGAAATTAAAAGGCCACGTTACTAGATGAGTACCCTCATTGTTACACTATCTTCTGCTCTCAGACATCTCCCTGAGACGTGGAATTTGATTTCATTTGGATGAAACCAGGCTTTTTTCCCAACAGAAATTTCTTTGTAAAAACATCTGCCATTGCACTTTCTCAAGGTTAACCTCAGCCTCCCTGCTTTCCTCCTTCCTCGCTAGCAAGAATCTTAATGGACCCAGTAAAGCTCTCTGTGGTGGCCGCTGACAGCAGTCTCCCCTTAGTGCTCTTAGGTGACACCAAAACCCATCCCCGCAGGGTCAGCTATGTGCAGCTTACTTTACAGAGTCGTGCATGGTCTTGCAGATGTGCAAGAGGGCGTTCAGAATGACGGGGTCCTTGGTGGGCTCTTGCTGATGCCTAGGAGACAATGATAGGTGAGGGTCAATGCTCTGTCCACTGATGGAAATGTAAGGGTGGGTCGAGTTCTCGTCTACCACATATCTGAGAAGCCGCGAAGGAGCTGGCTGCCGTCTTACAAGGTCCAGTTTACCAGTACAGGCGACGTTCTGGCTTTGCTGTACAGTTTTTCTTTAAATAACAAGTTGGCTCTTTTGCACATATAATTTCTCCTAACTGCAAAATCATGGTAAAGATGTGACGTTTCCTAAGCCTAAGCCAGGCAAAGGGCAAACCTATTTTCTTATTATGTTCCTCGCAACGTCTGAAGCTGCTTCTGCTTACATCTATATGTGATGTGACAAGTGACAAGCAAAATCATTAATCTGGGGGCCGAGTTTGTGGCTCAGTGGTAGAGCACTTGCCTGGCACGTGTGAGGCACTGGGTTTGATCCTCGGCACCACATAAAAAATAATAAATAAAGGTATTTCATCTATAACTAAGAAAATATTTTAAAAATTATTAATAAACTCTTACAATAAAGCTTTATGTAAGTGAAGGAGGTATATCTGTTCCAAGTACATTAATAATACCAATCTTTAGAAAGGAATTACTCTTTTAGAAAGATATCAAGATTATTAAATATGTTGAAAATCAATAACTTGAATATTCATGTTGGTTCACATATTCTTGTCACTATTCTTCACTTTCCTCCATTTTTCTTTATTCTATATTTATTGCTACCTCAATGTATTGTTTAGACTTTCATTTGGTCTCTCATCACTAAAAGGCAGGATTGTGTTTCTTATTTTGTGAGATGGGGCCTCATTATTTTGCCCAGGCTGATCTTGAACTCCCGGGCTCCTGAGTAGCTGGCATTATAGTACCACCTTGCCCAGTGAGGGCATGAGTTTTGGATGACTGGTGATTTTCCAATATCCAGAACAATGTGTGGCACATAGTAGGTTCTCAATAAATATCTAAAAGGAATACTGCATGTGGTATTATTAGACTCTGGTAGGTAGTTACTGTGTGTTTAAATAAGATCTTAGCACAAGGTTCTACTTTCAAAACTTAAATGTCTTGGATTTTGAAAAATAAATGCAAATTAAATAAAGATCTTTCCTGCATGTACTACCTTAAAATCATTTCATGTACCACTAGAAGTAGGCAGTTTTGAGAAAGTCTTAAGACAAAAGGAACTCAAGTTAGTCAGCTATGGATCTAAACACTGAAGATGAAGACCTTCCTCGTGCTGGGACTTTCATAATCAGGCTTTTATTTTCACTTTAACATGTCACTCCCCAGGCAGTTCATCCCAAGATTCCGCCTTCCAAAAACACAGCAGGGTAAAAAACTGGCGCTGCTGGCGAGGCTCACACCCACACCGGCTCATTGCTTTCTTAAGCACCAATTACAAACTCTAATCATGAAGCCTGCTTCTAATGTGGTTTTCCTTCCCAGGATTCAGGCATGAGATCTGCACAAATCACCAGGACTCAAAGTGCATGACCCGACACCTTCTCAGAGCAGCACACATGAGCGTAGGAACCCAGACTTCCCGTGGCACGGGGGTCACTCACTTGATAAAGGCTTCCATAATGGACTTGCACACCTCCACCCGCACACTCTCTTTTTGGAACATATCCAGAAATGGCAGGAATTTTTCCTAAAAACAAAGAAAACACTCTACATTCAATTGCATAGGTAATTGGAAGGAATCAGTAGTTTATTCTTTATGTGTGTGGGGGGGTGGGTAGGGGGTGCCAGAAAAGCAGAAGGTGCTCAGGGCTCCCCTGAAAGACCCACCCAGGGCTTCTGAAAACTGTTACACGTTGAGAATCCCTGATCTGAAAATCTAAAATCTAAAATGCTCCAAATTCTGGATGGTCTTGACAGCCATGGATGGAATACAAAGTTCTAAAAAAAACTGCAGGCTGAGCATTCCTAATCCGAAAATCCAAAATGCTCTAAAATCCAAAACATTCTGAGCACCAACGTGATGCTACAAATGGAAAGTCCCACACCATGAAACTGTTTCATGCAAAAAATTAAGACACTGTATAAAATCACCTTCAGGCCAGGTGTGTAAGGTATATATGAAACAAAGGAATTCTGGGTTTTGATTGAGGTCCCATCTCCAAGGTCTCATCACATATATGAAAATATTCCAAAATCCAAAAAATCGAAAGTACTTCTGGGTCCTAAGCATTTTGGATAAGGCATAGTCAATCTGAACTACGAAATGTGTGTCCCAGGGATTGGTGCTAGGACCAGGTAACATTTTAGCACACCATCTGGGAAGCCTTTAGGTGACCATCAGCTTTCTAGCGGCCACATCAATCTTCTTGTAAGTGTTCGGATGAGCAGCAAAGAGCAGCCAGCTGAGCTCAAAACACACACTCAAAAGTGTGGCCTCAAAACACAACTCTCCATCTCTGGGTCCTGCCACTGCCCCTGGTGACTCTGACCTTGTGCAGGTCATTCCAACTCTTCCGGCCTCTGGTTTCTCATCTGGAGAGTAGGGATGATAATCGCTCCCACTTCCCAGGGCTGGTGTGAAAATGGTGTGGGGCCGAGTGGAAAGTCCCAGCATAGGGCTGGGGATATGGCACATGTCCAAGACCTATCAGCTTATGCTATCAAAAAAGAAGACACCATAAGATCCTATAAGTACATACAAGTGGAACCCAGAAGACAGAAGCTAAGGGACAAAAATCACCTAGATTCCTACTAGCTCAAGGCACTCAGCTTACTCAAAGGGACGTTGCAAGTCATTTTAAACTTGTTGAGGGAAATGTAATAAATCTCAACTCTTGTCAGATGATGAGATAACTACTAGTTCAATCTATTTCACAGTTTCAACATTAACTTGCATAAAAACCAAGTGCAACTTGGGCTTCCCTAATATGAGAAATGAATTTTAGGATAAGAGAGCCTCAGTCAATAAAGTCCATCCAAGTATTAAAAATAAAAAATCAGAAATCTTAAACTCTTTGGATAAAGGAAGCAAAACCTGTACTGTGTGAAATTCCATGTGCAAGAGGACATGAAGGCAAGGTTTGAGAAGCTACGTCAGGCCCAGCAGGTGTACACATCTCATTGGTCAGTAATGACCTGAATGGGAGTAACGTTTTCTTTCAGTTTTACGTGTATTATTTTCCAAAAGCTGCTTAAGTTGTTAGGACATAATTATGTATGAAGTTGTTAGCTTAACTGCTTTATAGAAAAGAACTGTATGTCTCAGCCTGCAGTGTCAAGGAAACATTACTGGGGCTGCGGTTGTGGCTCAGTGGCAGAGCGCTTGCCTTGCACATGTGAGGCACTGGATTCGATCCTCAGCACCACATAGGAACGAACAAACAAAAGATATTCTGTCCACATATAACTAAAAAAAATATTTTTAAAAAATATTATTGAGGCATAAGATACAGATTTCTAAAGGTAACTAAGAAATGCTCCTTACCACCGAGAAAAGAACTGAGAAGTCATGGAAGTGGGCGATCACTTTCTTAATGATTGACTGAAGCTGTAAAACAAAAGACAGGCCTTATTTAACAAAGGTTGGGTATTTTTGAAAAAGACTACCCTCTTTCATTAATGGCGATTACAACGGGGTCAGCCTGGACTGCTCAAGATATGCAGGATTAGGGTTCGGTCGGGCTCCGCCTCCGTCTGAGCTGGCCCTTCTCCCTCTGCGTTCTACCTCAGTCTGGGGAAATAATTTCACCTCAGTCTCAAGCCCTATCTGTGAAAAGGAGCTCAAAGCACAGCTGGAGGCTGAGAGGGTGGTTTGCAGGCAGAAAGCGCCTGTGCTCTCCACTGCCCCCACCCCCTGCCCCGGCTGCTGCTATTCTAGGGCTGGATAAATATCCTCTGTAAGGGGTCTGCAGTCCATGACGACGACTCGGCCCTGCTACGGCAGCATGAAAGAGGTCACAGCCAACCTGTGAACAAATGCAGGTGTCTGTGTGCCAATAAACCTTTACTCCCCCAAACATGTGACAGGCTACATGTGGCCACAGTCTGCAGACCCCATTCCAGCCCACCATGGCCCTGGGTCTTCACTGCATCAATGCACAGGAGTCGGATGCAGTTGAGCAGTGGGGTCCAAGGCCATGGTGTGACCTAAGGACAGGGGCACAGTCTGAGAGACCTGCCTCAGAAGTGCCCAGGTACCAATGTACACTGCCCACTCCGAAGCACACTTGGTCCCAACTGAAAGTCCCCGAAGGACCAAAGGGGTACTGTTTCTAAAGTAAATCTAACTCCCTGCCACAGGTGCCTCCCAAAAATTTACTGTCAAACAGTTTAAATTAATAAACTGCTGCATAAGTCATTTGTGAAGGAATCTCCCGTTCTGAAAGCATCAACATGAAGCGGCATGAGCCAGCTTCATAATTAAGTGCTCACTGGGGCAGGCGAGCAGACTGGGAGGACTCCAGGCTGCACAGCCAACCAGGCCCAGGCAGGGCGCGTTCACACACAGCACCGTAGGGCTAAGGAGCCTCCAGAGCAGAGAAACTAACCCTGTTGGAACAAAGCTTTAAAAGTACTCGAGAACAGTTACACGTGAACTGGGATTTAAAACACAGGTTTAGGGGCTGGGATATGGCTCAGCGACAGAGCACTTGCCTAGCATGGTGAGGCCCTGGGTTCTGTCCCCAGCAACACACAGGTTTATTTTCCCTTCCACAAGTCACTATGAAAATGCTCAAAGAATACTGAAAGAGTCACACCACACACACCCACTCACCACTGCGGTTCCACGAGAGCCAACATCTTGCTGTACTTTACCTTTGCTTTACCTCCCTGCTTATCCATCTACTGGCAGAATTGGTGAACACTGTCCATGCACATTTTTTATTTTGAAATAACTACTCACAGAAAAGGTGAAAAACTCAAATAAATAACTCCCATATATTCTTTACCCAAATCCACCAATTTTAAATATTTTTGCCAAATGTGTCTGCTGTGGTTTATGTAAGTGACCCTCTGGTCCCTAGAGTGGTACCACTGGGAGGTGGGGAAGCTTTGGAGGGCAGGGCCCAGTGGGAGGCCCTTGGGTTAGAGGGGACATGGCCAGGACGGGGCTGTGCAGCCCAAGCCCCTCCTCGATCCCTGGTGACTCGAGCCAGTGTCATTCTGCCTTGATTCCACTGACGTGCTGCCTCACCACAGCCCCAAAGTCACGGGGCCAATCGACCAGGCACTGGAACCTTCCAAACGGTGAACCAAAATAAGCCTCTGTAATATGATTATTCAGATATTTCATGACAATGATCAAAAGCTGACACTGAATTCTGTGTAATTCATTCTTTCTGAGCCACATGTGAGTTGACTGCATAATCAAGTTCCTCTACCCTTAATACCATTTTTTTTTTTTTGGTACCAAGAATTTAACTTAGGGGTGCTTAACCACTGAGCCACATCCCCAGCCTCCTTTTTATTTTTCATTTCGAGGCAGGGCCTTGCTAAGTTGCTGAGACTGGCCTTCAAGCCTCCCAAGCCACTAGGGTGACAGGTGTGCGCCAAAGGGCCTGCTCAGTTCTTATCATGTCTTCTACTTTGCTGTTACCAAACTGAGAATCATTAAAAATATCATGAAAACTAGATTTTTTTTTTTGAGGGGGGGAGATACTGGGGACTGAACCCAGGGTGCTTTGCTACTGAGCTACATCCTAATATTTCCATCTTCGTCCAGAGTCCAATCTTGTCTACGGCCTCAGAGAGTCCTTTAGAAGCATATTTTCTCCTCTCTGGACAGGAGCCAGTCCGTGATGGCTCATTCCATCTCGTTTTCACGTCCCTGTTAACTTGGAACATCCCCTCAGCCCACCTTGGCCACTCATGGCAATAATATTTCTGAAGAGTTACAAAATGCTCAATTTGGCAGCAGCTGACGTTCCCTCTGATTGGATTCAGCTCTTGCACTCTCGACTGCAGTCCTACGCAGGAGAGCCCTACCGCCCAGGGTGCCACACCTGCAGGTATGCAATGGCCTCCTCCTGGTGATATGAACAGTGACTGGTGAGGTGAGGACTGGCCAATATCTCCATTTTCTCCCTTGCAATTAACATACTCTCTGGGGGAAGACCCCGTGAGAGCTGCAAACCTCCTGCTCCAGGATCTGCAGGCACTGGCGGTTCCTGCCTGAGGGTGGATGATGCCCGTTTCCACTGTGATGGCTGCAGGATGGTCACTGCCCAACCCCACCATTCATTCCGAATCTCATTTAGATCCCACTTGCCTCTCCCCTTTCCCTTCTTCACTAATGACAGACCCCTGGCTTCCTCTTACTACTCAGTGGGTCAGAACCTGCCCCAATTGCTCTTGAAGCCCAGGAGAGCCCCTGGACCTGCGCCTTGCCCTTTCTACTTGTCCCCATTGGCTCTTGCTCACGTCCTTATTTCCTGGCACTCATGAAAATGCTCCAGGCTCATCCCACACCGCCTTGTCCTGGATCTGGAGTAAGCAATTCTCCACAGACCCGGGTTTACCTCTTCTGAGGCGATCCTGCCTTCAACAAGGGGCACGTATGTTTGCCACTGACACGGATGTCTGTCCCCAGGGCTGGTGGACCCCTGGCATCTTTTCCAAGTTGTCATTTCTTTTAACAATGCTTCAAAAGAGCATATAAGAAAGTCAAAATATAACACAGGCTCCAAACAAACTAAATATTCAGAGGCTGAACAGATTCAAAAACTGCCCGACTAATAGAGCAATAGCTTACTGGGGCCCCTCAGGGATAAACAGAATTGCCTGCATAAACAAGCTGGTTTTGATTCTAAGTAAGCAGATAAGTTTTTCTTACGTCTCTCTCCTTTACAAAATCATGAGGTTTCACTCCCCCACTCTGTCAATCCGACTGGAGCGCGGTTCTTCACGAACAGCTAGCTATCACATGCATGGTTTGGGCAGGCTGACCTTGATATTCTGTTCAGGCTGTTTTGGACTAAGTTTGTGATTCAGCTTAAACATTTTTCTTCATTTACTGACCTAAGTGTCCAACACTCAGGGCATCTTTTATAAGTTGCTTTCAGATAGCGCAGAATTGCAGGATCTTATTTTCTCCCTTGCAATTAACTTCTTAAAATAGATAACTTCAAAGAGTATAATGATTTTAAAGTCTTTAATTAACTGGGTTTCCAGCAGTCAAGGCCTCACTAAATTTTTCCTCAACAAAACTTCCCTAGCACATCAGTTCTTGCGTGAGGTCTTGGCACTCCTGGAGACGCGACTATCTCCTCTGTTTGCTTCGTTCATGTAATGACTTTACCCAGGACGAAGCAGGCAATCACTATGCAGAACGCTGCACTACTTCCATCGGGCCCAGATGATGTTCCGTTGGCAAGGGCTGCTCAGTGAGTTTAATGATAAACCATTTAAACTAGCAAATGGTGAAAAATTCTTAAAATAGCAAAACACAAAAATACCAAAATACTTTTCAAGAACATGTAACTAATTGCCTTATGGGAAGTGCAGTTTCAAACCAGTCTCAGGTCTGGGTGCAGTGGTGCATGCCTGTAACCCCAGCCACTCAGGAGGCTGAGGTAGGAGCACTCCAAGTTCAAGGTCAGCCTCAGCACCTTAGCAAGGCCCTAATCAAGTTAGTGATATCATGTCTCAAAATAGAATATACAAAAGGCTGGGGATGTGGCTCAGTGGTTAAGTGCCCCTGGGTTCAATCCTGGTACCAAAAAAGGAAAAAAAAAAGAAATACTGATTCCTTTAGAAGCAAAGATGTGGCATGATGTATGTACAACTGAAAGTTCACACACATAAGTACGTCTACGGATGTGCACACATTTAACCATAATAAGGCAAATGAGGCAAAATATTAACAGAGAATCTGAGTAAGGAATAATAGATCTTTGAGTTATTCTTTCAGCTTTCCAGGAAGCTTAAATTTATTTCCAAATGCAGAGTTAATTAAACCGAACAGCAGCCACAGCAGTCAGTGGTGACAGTGACAATGACAATGCTCATTTAGCATCTGCCAGGTGCCAAGCCATAGCCGAGAGGTCCCTACGTCACATCCCACCCCCTCCTCCTGACAACTGAGGGCAGAGCTGCTTTTCCCCCCATTTCACAGGTGATAAAACCAAGGCACAATGAGGCCAGGCAACCATTAGAGCACAGTGCCAGGACATGGTGGAGCTGGAATTCAAACCCTGGGTTACCTGACTTTATGTCGTGACCCAGGCAACAGTGACAGTCCACAGAACAAGATTCTTGCAAATGTGGAGACGAGAAGCGCCAATCTATTACCTGGGGGTAGGACTCCTCGAAGGCACGATCTGGGGTCATGTGCTTGATGACATCAGCCAAAACGGTGTTCACCTCTCGCTTCTAAGTGGGGGAAACAGACCAGTATTGGACACTGACTGGCAATCACTAGAGAAAGGACTAGCATTCAAACTATGTCACACATGGTCCAGATGTGAAAGCAATACCAGGGGAGGAATTGCACCCTTATCACCTGGCCCAGTACCACGGCCTAGAGATGGCACCACTGCCCCCAGGGGCTCTGAATATGGCTCCCAAAGGCTCTCAGATTTCCACCGTCCCCGCTTCCCAAGTGCTGGTACAATCACTGTGCTTCTGCCGCCCAGGCAGGGAGGCACCACTGGAGGGCATACTGGGCCCAGTGCTTACTGACCCCCGTTGTCACCTGGATCAGGGGTCTCATCTCTAGCCCAAACCCAGCCTGTTACATGGCTTACAAGGTAAAAATGGTTTCAACATTCAGTCCCCAAAAGAACATTCTTTCACGACAGTGAAAACTATGAGATTAAAATTGCACCGTGCAGGAAGTTACTGGAACTCATGCCCCGCCTGCTGTACCAACACGCCATGAGCCAGATCACTCTCACAGCAGGATCCTACGTCTCACAGTCCTGGAGGCTGGGAAGTCCCAGATCAAGGCAATGGCAGACTCAGTGTCCTTGCCATGTCCTCAGGTGGTGGAAGGGTCCAAAGAGCTCATGTGAGTCCTTGCTGAAGAGCACTAACCCTGCTCACGAGGGCTCCACCCTCCTCACCTAATCAATCATCTCTCAGAGGCTGCATCTCTCTTTTTTCCAACTACGCTGGCATCCTGGTACAGTTAACACAGCTGGCATGAACCAGATGCAGAATGCCAACCATCTATGGGCTGCTGTTCTGTCATCGACGTAACACTTGCCTACGTACAAGACCACTGCGGGGCCAGCCCCAGGTCCACCCACCCTGACACTGTCACCTTGGTAATCAGGTTTCATCACAGGAATGTGGCAGGGAGTAGATACATCCAGATAATGTTCTTCTTCAATTTTTATGAGTTGGTTAAAACAACTCTCCTAACAGGATTTAAACCTGCTTCTATGTGCTCCTGAAGTCTCTGCTCTTTCATGAGCCCAGTATTCCCCAAACTGTGCTTCTAGTCTGTGCCTCAGGAAAGAAGTATTTTTGCTCAGGGAAAAGAATCCCACGTAATCCAAGATGTCTGGGAGGGGCTGCCTCCTAAACTCCCATGGAAATTCACAATGCACTTAGGCATGTCAGCACCTAAGGAGTCCTAGGCTGTTCAACTCTGTAACTCAGCTTTACCCAGAATTACAAGTAAGCACGGAACACTTTAGTGACAGTACACACATTCATGCTCCATTGCCCTTTATTATAAGAATGCAAATTTTACAAGTTATGAGAACATTTACCCTTATGAAATACCTCAATGCCTGAACTAGATTCATTTGCTGTTATGTGAAAAAATATAATTCTTTCAAAAATGCCTCATGGCCATACATACCGTGAAATGCTTGCAGGTGTACTCCACCCACACTTCAGCACAGTTAATATAGTCCTGCAAAGAAAACGTAACACATCTCACAAGGGGTGCAGCACGGTGGGTCGGCATGCGCTCCCGGTTTTCTCCAGCCGTAATCTATCACACCTACACCACATTTAGTGGTAAGAACATTCAAGTTCTACCAAGATTTTTAACCCTAAAATACATAGTTTGAGTCATCCGTACAATAGATCTCCTGACCTGAATAAGCTGTTTTAGTTGGCCAATTTGAGTTAAAGGGGGAATTTAGTCAATGAAGTTTAAAGATGATTTCCTAAACGACCCTGACGATGTATGATTCTCTAAATGTGTTTCTGCCTTTTTTAATACCATTATTCTCCCCGCTCCCAATTTTTTTTTTTTTTTTGCAGTGCTGGAGATGGAACCCAGGGTCTTGCTGGTGCTAGGCCAGCACTCCGCCACGGAGCCACAGCCCAGCTGCTGTTCTGAACACACCTTGGTGAACACTGCACATGCACACTCACCTGGCCTTTCCCTCCTGGTGACTGCCTGCCTCCAGTGCTCCTTACCCTCATGCATTCACTGCTAGCAGGACAGACACAGTGATGTCCGTCCTGCTGCTCGTGGGGCCCATCAGCCAACACCATTTTCCCTACTGGCATGATGCCAAAAAGGTTGGGAGTCATGAGCCCCAACCTTACCTGATGCCATCACTATGGTAACTGATGTCAGTCTCTCCATCATCTCAAGCCTTCCTCCACCTAGAGCGCAGGGGCGATGCTCCAGGTGATCCCACGCCAGGGCCAGGAACTGGACTTTCCTTTTGTTAATTACTGGCTTGCCCACTGACTTGGTTTAGGAATATTCTATTCAATTGGTAATTTCAAAGTAAAATACTTCAGACTGCTGTGTTTTGGATGCTTTTTGCACAGTCACAGGCCTTTCAAAACTTCAAATATCTATGATTTTATATTTTTGCTGCATCTTGAGGTCTCAAGAATGAAACAGCAACCGAGATACAAAAGTCAAAGAATGACATATTTAAGCCATTAGTTCACTATCCAGGTCAACAATAAAGATGTCTTTAAAAACATCAGTAGTGCTCCAGGTGCCGTGCTGCACACCTATAATCCCAGTGACTCAGGAAGCTGAGGCAGGAGGGTCAAGTTAAAGAACAGACTTGGCAATTTAGAGAGTCCCCGTCTCAAAAGAGGAATCCGGACGTAGCTCAGTGGTAGAGTATCCCTGGGTTCAGTCCCCACTACCACACCCCAAAGAACCCATACAAACCAAAGAAGCCCAGAATTGTAATTAAAAGATCATTTCTAAAAGAGAAAATGTCTAGCTACCTGACAAAAAACCAAAAACCAGTTGATCAAAGGTCTAAATGGTCACCTACCTGTGGATTCTTCAATTTTGTGATAACTTTCCAAGCTTCATTGAGAATCTGAAGTCGATCATTCTCAGGTGGATTGGCCAAGGCCAAGTTTAACCCCAGTGATCGAAAAAGGAGATGCTAAGAAAAGTACCGATGATTATATTGCTGGAAATCTTAAATCAAAGTAACCAAGGCTTAAAAACAAAAACAAAAAGGTTGCAGGCTACAACATTTAACCCATCTCAGAATAAATAAATGCTTCAGACTTGTGAGTTCTACAGATCTACCCCAGCAACACTAAGACACTCATAATGAAGACCTGGCTCTGGGCATTTTTCTAATTGGTGGGCCATAATATTCTGCTGGACAAAGCTCTTCCCTAAGAGTGAAGTTTTTTCTTTTCTTTCTTTTTTCTAAGATGTAAGACCAACATTTTTCCTAAATACTTTGCAGCAGGCTAGTTGATTCAGCATTCTCAGGAGAGATGGGGTAGACACTGCCAATCTGCTCTTCCACGGAGATGGGTCTAGAGCCTACCTTGGGGAAACCAGACTCATCGCACTCTTTGATCATTCCAATGAAGTCCATAGATCTCGTGGCGATGAACTCGGCCCGGAAGGCTGACATCACAGAATTCAATAGCAAGGCGCTGCAAGACATGGAGGCCCCAAGTCAGTCCACCTCCCCCTTATGAAACATGAGGGTGTATACTGTCAGGAACGGGGGCTGATAGCCCTTTAATGATAAGGTTGCAAAAACAAAACAAGACCACAGTGAAAGGGCCATCTGTGGACCACCAGTATCTGTGCACATTTGGAACTCCATAAATGCTGAATTCACTGCATGGATGGATGGATAGGTGGGTGGATGGGTGAATGGATGGACAGGTAAATTGCCAAGCAATCCAATCCATTTAAACAGAAATGACTCTTCAAATGGGGTGGTGCAGTTACAAAACTAATTACCCAGTAACAGCACTGATTTCTGCTGCAAACACATAACCACATCTCTCGTGAAAGACTTCTTATGAAAGAGACCTTGTGCTCTAGGCAGTAGGGACACAGTGAACAACACCCCCTCAAGGCTACTCATACATTTACCACCAAGAACAGAGCCGAGGTATACCACACATACCCAGGATGGAGAGAGACCAAGTTTATCCTGGCCCTGCCACTTACACAGTCCCATGGGGAAAGGACTACTCTTTTGCCCATTTTACAGACGAGGAGACTGAGGTCCAGAGACACCAAATAAGTGGCCCAAGGTCACAGAGCTAAGACAGAACAGAGTTGGGATCTAGGGCCAGACCACTGGACTCCTTCCACCCTGTTAGTTCCTCTCCCATGGAAGCCTGCCCAGCTCAGAGACAGCGCCCAGCTCCCGCTACAAACCCAGGCACGTGAGTCTTACTTGTTTCCCAACTTCTTGCATCTTTCCATCATCTCAGTCAGCAGAGCCTAGAAGGTTAATGAGAAAATCATCAGGCTAAAGCCACATTTCTAAGAGATTTCCAAACATAGTCATTCTACAAAATAAACCTAAGCACACACCCAATTACACAACTTCAGTGACTAGTAGGAACAGGGAGGGGAACACTTTCATGGCATTTGGTACGACGGACAAGAGCCAGGGCCTGGTGTGAGGCACACTTGGGTTCAAATCACCAATTGCCAGTGGGGAGAGCTGGCAGACACCAGCTTTGTCCTTACAGAGAACAAAGGCAGCACCATCCCACCTACAGGGTCACTGAAGGATGAGAGGCACCTCCTGTGCCCAGGGCATGAATGAGGATGAATGTTACTCTGCTTCCCATCTCTCCTCTGATCACCGGCTCTTCCTCGTTTCCCAAGTTTCCTGTGGTTGGTGATACAATTCACACACCCTGGGCCAGAGCCTTACACTCACGCTCTAGCCTCTCCCACCACCCACAGGTGAGCACTCTGCTCTCCCACTGCACATATGAGACACCAAGCCATGGAGCAGTGGCAGGCTTTACCCAAGGTCACACAGCCAGCGACGGCAGCCAGGTGTGACGCCGAGTTGGCCAGCACCAGAGGCCACGCTCTTCACATTTCCAGGCCCTAGAACACTGTTAATGGCTGTTAATGGCTTTAGAGCCATCTTAAGACAATTACGCATCTTCAAAAGGGCTCCTACTTAAAAAACAACAACAAAAAAAAAAACAATGTGTCCTTTTTGGGCAGTGGGTTGGGGAAAGTCAACCCCAATGCCAGCAGTCTGGACACTAAGCTGGACACCAGGCCTCACTGGGCCTTTTCTGAATTTGCTCTCCCAACAGCCCTGGGAGGCTGGACTCGGGGCCTGCTCTGCAGGTGAGGAGCTCAGACAGGAGCAGAAATGTGACTGGTGTCCAAGTGGGCCTTAAAGTCAAAACTCTGAGTGGTTCTCGGTGCACTTCAGCCTTTCCTAGCTGTGACCCTGTGTGTCCTCCATGCTGCCCGAGTCACTTAGGTGACAGCTGACCCTGAAGATCTGTCACAACTGCTTCAGAACTGACTTTATCCAGATTTCAGCTTCTGGCCCAAGTAAGTCAGGCTGGGTCCTGTTGTGGACTATATTACGTCCCTCCCAATATCCACACGCAGAAACCCCAACTTCCAACGTGACAGTACTGGAGAGAGGGCCTTTGGGGGGCACTAAGGTTAAACGGGGCCATAGGGAGGGACTGGTGCCCTTATGAAGAGAAAAGTGTGCACACCCAAAGACAAAAGCACAGGTGCCTCACCAGAAACCAACCCTGCCGCACTCTGCCTCGACCTTGCAGCCTCCAGAACTGTGAGGAGGTAAGTGCCCGCTCCCTGTATGACAGCCGGAGCTGCCCAGGACCAACCCAACCTGTGGTCTCACGCCCCTTCCCTGGGGTAGGGGCTTAGACATGGACACACGACCCTTCCCAGCTGCTGAGATGGAGTGGAAAGTCTTCCCAGGGCTCAGAGGAAAGGTTTCCCTGTTGGAAACAGGCACACAAGGAATTGAAGGTTCCCTTTCTGCCTCTGGGTCGTCATGCTAGGATGTGATGGTGGGAGCAGCTGCAGCCACCATGCTACTAGCCAGAGAAGGCAGAGCATAAAGGCAAATGGAGGCCACCTGGCTGGAGCCCACCTTTGCCATGGGGAGGAGGCACTGAACCACACCTGTAGGCTCAGCACGTGTCTGTTCCTTGGCTACAACATCTCAGCTGACCACAAAATCGATCATGTCACCCGCCTTAGCTACAACACCTCAGCTGACCATAAAATCGATCATGTCACCCGGCTTCCCTACCTCACTCATGGCACAGTTATGCTTGAAAAGTTGTTCTGACCACCAATACCAATACCAAAGTGTTATTCCAGAAAGGGCTGGGGAAAGGGAAGAAATTCTATACGATTATCACAGCAGTACTCCCCAGCACACAGGGGATCACCGACAGGGCAGCAGCACACCAGCACAGGAGATGCCGCGACCCAGCTCTTCCAAAGACCAAGTGGGGCAAACGCCAACATATGGACAAAACAATAAACATAAGACACATGCTTCACTCCCCTCATGCACAACCACAGAATGGGAAATTATGCTCCACGTATGTGTCAAAATACGTTGTCATGTATAACTACAACGAAAAAAACACTTGTTAGAACAAGGAAAAAAGGCATTAAAAAGTTCTCTCTCTCTCTCTCTCACACACACACACACACACACACAAAAAAAAAAAATGCATAGAAATGAAGGGAAAACACAGACCATCTCGTATAGAAATACAGGGACATTCGTAAGATTCAGGGAGCCCACTATTTTGGATCCCACGCAGGTCTGTTGGAGGTTGTTTCTATTTATTTATTTTCACCGAGAAGTGACAGGCTTGATTATCTTTGGCAAGAACCAGATGAATAGCATCTTGGAAACTAGCCCAGTGCCCCGCAGAGCTCACGGCCCAGACCCACCGGAGCCTGGGGCTGGGCAAGGCGGCCTCGTTTTCCCTGAGGCCATTGTCCCTGCTGCTCTTGGCCCCACATTTCATTTATTTACACGACATTTGTTTTTATGAAACTATAAAAATAAGAAATGAGTGTAGACGCAAGTTCAAGTAGTAGCGCGAGCAGCGGGAGCGCTCCCTCCCCGCAGGCCCCCCCCCCCATCACCATCAACACCCCCTGCTCATCCTCCTGCACTGTGCCTACGCCCTGCAGGTACACAGCTGTTACTGCAGCAGCCAATTTTGTTTTCGATCTACAAAAACAGGATGATCTTACACACGCTGGCTGCACCATGCTCTTCCCACTTAAGAATCTAGGGTGGGAACCCCCTCCTGGGTCAGGACACGGGAACCCACCTTTTGGTACTGGGTGCTTAACCACCGAGCCACCTCCCTGGCCTTTTTATATTTTGAGACAGGGTCTAAGTTGCCGAGGCTGGCTTTGAACTCCGGATCCTCCTGCCACAGCCTCCCGAGCCACAGGGATTACAGGTGTGCGCCACTGCACCCACATACCTCATCCTGTTTAATGGCCGGGGAATCCCACAGTGGATAGGTTAGTTTCCAAGCTTCCCCTAGGCTGATGAATGCTTAGCAACTTCTTAACTAATTATAGACTAGAAGCGATCACAAAAATAGTTCAGAGGTCCTCAGTATCCGTCACTTGGTTTCCTTCAAAGGTGACATCTTACGTAACCTGTGCATTGTCAAGTCACGACTCGGCACTGCCACAATCCCGTTAACTCACTATTTCTTCTGTCTTTGGGTCTAATTCTACGACGCGTCATCAGTATGCGCGGGTTTGGATAACCACACTTACCTGATGGCTTTACCTTTTTCCACCTCTGGATTAGGTTTTTTTGTTTTTGTTTTGTTTTTTGGGTTTTTTTTTAAGGGCCTATTTACCTACTTCAGAAGTACAGAAAGAGTCAGATCAAGGCCACATCCCTGGTTTCAGAGTTCTGCTAAGAGGCTGAGTGGCCTGACCCCGGACCCTAAGCAAGCTTCTATGCCTCGGTGCCCGACTGTCAAACGGGTGATAAGGGCACACAGCAGAGACAACTGAGCACAGCGCCATGGAGGACCCCCCTGCCAAGAGGACAGAGCAGCTCAGCCTTCCCCCGCTGCCCACCCCGCTCCATGTCTGACCCACTCACTCCCTTTACTCGCTCACTGGTGTGACCAGCAATGGCCAGAGCGAGCGTGACGTGACCACAGGCAGGAGCAGGCACGAGGAGGTTGAGTTAGGGAGGCTCATAAAGTCACAGGGAAAAACTCCCAGGATTTTACACACACACACACACACACACACACACACACACACACACACACACACACACACACACGGGGAGGCGGGGAGGGAGGAACGCGGGAAGGGAGTCCACCAGTGACGTCAAGGCCCACGGCTCGCCAAGCCGGCTTCCCAGGCTGGGCCTCCAGCCTTTCTTATTCCGATTCTGTACTTTGACTAGCAATTCTTTTCTGATGGGGAAATTCGCTCTCCTCCATCCACCTCCTGGGTTCAGTTTCCACTGGGGGCCTCTGCCAGAGCACCTTCTCCAAAGCCCTCCCGGTCAGCCCTTCAGGAGCTCCCTGCCCTCGCCACAGCCCCTCAGGCCTCTGCAGCTGGTCCAGCGCAACCTGCTCCACTCCCAGCAACGCAGGCCCCTCCCATGCCTGTGGCCTGCTCTATGGACAGGCCCTTTCCCCTGCTGGTCACCTGGCCTTCGAGTCAGCTGGGCCATGTGCTTCAGGCCTGCTGGGCCGCCCACAAATACCATGCTGATGTGCTTTGTGACAGCTACCACCGCAGTGGCCTGCAGAGGAAGGTCCTGCTGAGTCCTATGTTACAGTTGGCAAAACTAAGGCACAGGGAAGTCAAGCAGCCCAAGGTGTGACAGGTCTGCCCAGCTGCCTGTGCAGCCTCAGGACGTACCTTCCTCTCCCTTCTGCAGTGTCTCCATCCTGCATCCTACGACCCAGCCAGGACCCTTCCACACCAGACAAAACTTACAACTTCCTTCTGCATCTCCCACCCTGTCCCCAACAGCCACTGAGTGACAATGACAAGTGGCTTATTGAGGGATTTATTTTTTCTTATCTAAAAGCCAGTTTTATAAAATGCCTTTTCCTAGGCAGAATATGCCTCAAATAAGGCATAGTCCATTTTTACTTATTATACTTACAAACCTCTATTTTGGAGGCCTGTCCCCATTGATTCTTACCAACCATTGTCAAAGAGCTTTAAAGTGTGGCTGGGCAGTGACCACACCTGTAATGCCAGTAACTCAGGTGGCAGAGGCAGGAGGAATGCAAGTTTGAGGCCAGCCTCAGCAACTTAGTGAGACCCTAAGCATCTTAGCAAGATCCTGTCTCAAAATGATAAAAAGGGCTGGGGACGTGGCTCAGTGGTAAAGCACCCCGGGGTTCAACCCCGTAGTGGCAGGGGGGGGGGTAGAGCTTAGACATCCAGCTGTCACATGGGCCTTCAACACCTCCCCCATACTGACAATCCTCCTGCATTTTGAAAATCAATTTATTTTTAACAAGACACTATGGGTCCCTTGTTTAAGTGCCCCAAGAAGCAGAGTTTATTATTATTCGGTGACCTGATTTTTTTAATCATTTCTCCTAGTGCAATGATGATTTCCTAGAGCTGTACTCCCTGAGAAAGTTCTATTCCCAGCTTCTGCCACCCTCTGAGATTCCTGATGCTTAAAATAAAAAGGTGCCTTATGACATGTACCTTTTGTTTTTAATCCGATTTTGCCTTTCATTAAAATAAGGAGGAAAAAATTAAGTGTTCTCATTTTCAACATGACAATCTTAATGTCCGAGTCACTCAGTGGAATACAAGGCAGTTCCTTCTCTGGTCAAGCTCATGGTACCCCTTCCCAGTCTGGAGACAGCAGGTGGTTGCCGAGCCTCCACTGCAGACCAGAGAGCAGGCAGCAAATTTACAATCTTCCCCTTACCCTGGCTTGACGTAAAAGCAATTTGTTTAATGGTTTAAAAAAAAAATTCACCTAAAATACAAGCTGTCCCTGTTTTTCCCTCAGGTTTTAGGACTTGTAATACGACAAGCAGGGCACATCTGCTGAAAAGCTAGCAAGCAGACGGGCAAAGAAAAATAAGATGGTCCCAGCCTACTCCCCATCCCTCCCCAGCTCTCCAGCCTCAGCACAATCCTCAAGTACCATGAGGACCACAGGAAGCACCGGAAGAGCGCCATCTTGTTTAATCCTCCTAACAGACGAGGAAACGGGTCACGGTGTCATCCTCCAGGCCTGGAGTGGCGAGGGCATGTCAGCTGACCTCCGCCTTCCCACAGGGCTGCCCCGAGCTGAGAGGCAGGCCCAGGCGCCCCAGCGAGAGCCCTCCTTGCACATCAGGCCACACAGCAGCTTAGTCACCCAGAGCACCAAGCGCAACAATTCCACCCAGCCACACGCTGGGAATGCCCTCGTGTCAGCATGTGAGACAACCCCAGATTCTCACTGTCTCAGGGGGCCCCAGGACATCCCGCTGAACGCACAACACTACACTAGAGCTTAACCAAGCCTGATACGGTCACCTCCAGTCTTGAAGTAGCACAAGCCAACCTGTGTCTGTTTATGTACCTACTTCCACAGGAAAACTCAGGAAGGTGGGACTGCCCAGTCAGAGCCACGGCTTGTGTTCTTGTTTCCTGGAAGGGCTTCGGATGTGTGTTGGCAGCACTTCGGAACAAGGCAGATGCCTGTGGATTTGTTTCACTCCACATATTGTTTTGAAGTCTCCCTTTCTCTCCCAAGGCCCCTCACCCCCATTTTTTTTTGGCAGTACTTGGGATTGAACTGGGGCCTCACACTTACTGGGCCAGTTCAGTCACTACATGCCCAGTACTTTTTTTTTTTTTTTTAAATAGTCTAAGTTGCTAGGTTGGCCTCAAACTTGCAAATCCTCCTGTCTCAGCCTCTCTAGCCAAATAGCTGGGATTACAGGTGTTGGGAGTGTAATCTACTAAAGGGAGGATGAGGGCAGCTTTACCTGTCTCAGTCACAGCGATCTGGGCTCATGTTCTACTGACACTGCTTCTATATCTCAGGGAAGAAAAAGGATTTCTGCTATGACTATGTCATGTTAACACCTAGATTAGCAAAAGGAATCTCAAAAATCTGAATCCAGCTTTCCTTCCATAGAACAGAGGAGTTCCTGACCTGCTCAATCGACTTTGCTGGATTATGAGCAAATGGCAGGTCACGGGCAGGGTAAGTGAAGAGACAGCAGAGTGCCAACCCTGCAGCTGGACTCCAGGGGTCTGTGTTGGGCGACCGCCTTCCAGCTGTGCACCCTCACAGGAAGCTCAACCAGTCAGTCACTCAACCAGACAACCTAGGTCACAGTCACTCAACCAGACAACCTAGGAGGGGCGCTCAGCACTGCGCCAGCCTCGGTGCTGAGCCCTCTGTGCGGGTGGGCTGGCTCGGACGTCACTGTAGCTGTTGGGAAAGACCTCTTAACATCTGGCCCACGGGCAGGGGCTGTCACACCACGGAGGACAGAGGGGTTTAGCATCCGTCCCTGGAGGTGAGTGTCTGCTGAGACTAGGGCACTTACCTCGGGGGCGTGGTAGGAGATGCACTGGAAGATCCAGTCCATGGCAGGAGAGTACAAGGGGAGGTAGGAGGGGAGCTCTACCCCCTGGACCACCAGCTGGTTCTGGACCGTATCTCCGTGAATCTACAGGGAACACAACAAGAGAGCACATGGCTCATGCCCGTCCCCGCCAGAAGGTTCTGGGCGACCCACGGGGATGGCCTGGTTTCTTAGTTGGCGTTTTTGGTTTTTAATTTCCAACTGAGCTGAGCCGCTCTGGGAATGTGAGCTGTGGAAACTGACCCGACAAAAACAGCCAGCAGATGCCAGGAAGCTGGGCTGGCCACGTGGAGACGGGTTCTGTGACCCACGCACAGGAAAGCTCAGCTGGGTCTGAGCCGTCAATCGCCCAGCGGCCCACGGCAGACGCTCCTGCCGTCTCCTGGGGTCCGCAGGTGTCAAGGGCTCAAGGGCATTCTCGGCGAGGAAAACCCACTGGGTTTCAAGAGTTCACCGTCACATAACCGTCACCTCACAGGGTGCTCGTACCTGTTTAAACGTGAGGAGGAAGTCAAAGAAGTTCTTATTGAGGCTCTCTTTGAGATGTGGCGCTACTTCCATTCCCACCTGCAGCCAAACAAAACGCAATTACCTAAGAACAGGTTGCACACGACACAGGCAGTGTGAGGCCATTTCTGTAAGTGTAAACCATACAGACATGACACCTGAAAAGTCCCAAAAGTGAACTTCGTGTCTTTTCCACTTCAATAAATGCATTATTTTTAGGGGAAAAAAACCACCAAAGCCATTTGTAATAAAAAATAGACGTTTACAGTCTTCATCTTCACAATTTCCTGAAGGTAATGGATGTATCTGAGCAGATGACCAAGAGACCAATACAGCCCCAAGGAGGGCTGCACTCTCGAGACGAGGTTTACAGTGACCCCTCGCCTCAGAACGTAAGATGACAATCACATGCAGGGGCCTGTACGTATCAGAGGACACTGAAGGTTACAGAGGGGGCTGGGTACAGCTGAGTGGACAGTGTGCTTCTGCCTGAGGTCCATCCCCTTCCCCAACCCAAACAAAGGTCGGCCTGGATTGCCCTAGGGGCCGTGCCGCCACGGCGCCAACCAGGCCCGTTCTCCGCCATCGGTCATGGAGACAGACTTACACACGAGCAGGAAGCCTGACGAGTTCAGCACCCAGAGGCTGCTCGTGACCCCTTCTAGCTGAAGTCGTCGGCTGCCTGTACACAAGGCGGCGGAGCCCGGGGAGAAGGGGGGGCGTGGCAGGGAAGGTCTGCGCTGCTCAGGGAGTGAACCTGCTCAGAGCCAAAGCCCGAGCTCCTCAGAGGCCCTCCTTCCAGCTGCTGCTCCACCTCCACACGTGCTCAGGGCAGCCGCTTCCAGGGCCCATTTCTTCCGTGGGGGACAGATTCTCCCACAGCTCTCCCTGCCCAGAGGTCTCGCAAGTCAACAATCCCTTTGGGAAGAACTTTTGAGAACCACTGGGGTTAAAGGCCAGAGCAGCTCTCTGGCCCCTGGGGACAGGAAGGGATATTTCTGAGGACAAGCACACATTAAAACTACCCACAAGGAACCTCAGATGCTGCTGCCTTCCTTCCACTTAATCATACCGTGGCAGACAGTAATTATCTGTTAGGTGACAGCAAAGGCTGGCCCAGGGGACAGCAGTGGAGATGAGCTAAAAGGGCAACGGCTAAGGGGAGGGGCTAAGGGGAGGAGCTCGTCACACGTTCCCTTAAGAACAGCTTGGGCTCCCCCCACGCCCCACCCACTCGCTGCCTGTGTTTCTCTTCTCAAGCCAAATGGCAGCTTGGAAACCTGGGTCTAAGACATTTTCCCAGAGCAGCCAGGGTAGCTGCTTCTGATTCCCGCCTGCCCTTCTGCTTCTGCCACCAGCAAACTGGACTGTCTTTGGGGACTGGAACCTTCTCCTCAGACCACGAGTCCCAGGAGCGGGCGCATATCCCACGCCACGGTCATAGGGATGGATCCAGGGATCCGCAAATGACTCAACAGGGTCCACTGGAATCAGCTGAGACTCCGACTGGACCCACTCGGGAAAAGCACGCTTTCCAACAGGGTTTGTAAAGTTGGTAGGAAGCCTGGAGTGGCTGTGAGCTAACATATGTAAAGAGCAAGTCTCAGAATGGAGAGAGTCAATTCCTGACAAGCCTCTCTGAGGCGCTAGATCTAGCCATCCCTGCACAACCCTGCACTCGCCAGACACAAAAGCCAAGAGATCCCTGGGGGCTTTGGAGAGTATAAATTAGGTTTTCAATGCTTTCAACTGAAAAGAATCCTACGGCACAGGCTCTATTACTCTTATGTTCAAAGACTTGAGTAACTAACGGGCCAGGGGATTGATGCAGTGGTGACCCTGACGAGAATGATCACAGTGGTGCAGGGCATTTGCTCACTAGCCTCCCAGGGTGGGTCTGCTCTGTCCTTAGCACCTTCTCATTGTCACTGTTTCAGAGTGGCACCTGCCATTCAAAGGCAACTGATATGCACCAAGTATTACCTTTTCCCTAGCTCATGAACCTCGCCTCAGACTTTAAAACTCAACAGGTTTAGAAGAAAGGTCTATTTCCTCCCTTTTCAATTTCTCTTGAAATTGGAAATCAATTTGCAGAACCGTCTTTGTAAGATAGTGATTCTTTTTTTCTTTTTGGGGGTGCTGGGGATGGAAACCAGGACCTCACGCATGCCAGACAAGCTCTTTGCCACCAGACTTACACCCCATCCTTTAAGAAAAGGATGGAGACAGGCTCTTGCTAAGCTGCCCAGGCTGGCCTGGCACTTGTGATCCTCCTGCCTCAGCCTCCTCCGTAGCTGGGATCACAGGCGTGCACCACAACTGGCTTTATCTAAGTCTAGTTTATTACTCAACCAAAATCAAGGTGCATTCAAAAAATCCGCGTGTTCCATAGGGGAAAGGCAATGGCGCGCACACCAACAAGGAGGGCCTGGCACCTCCAACAGGGTCAGCAGAGCGTGCACACAGGCCTCAGCAGGCTCCGCCTCTGGAGTACTCGGTGTCAATGTATTCAAAAGGCAAAGCTCTGAGACGCCTGGCATCCTGGATGGAAAAGGCCTCTCCCATGGCAAGATGCTGCTGCCTGTGAGCCTCTGGACATAGGCCCCTGAATGGAGAGGCAGGCTTCATGATCCATGGGCGCTCTGCACCGAGGACAGTGACTGAGGTGTTGTGACGCCTGAGACCACGGCAGCAACTCCAAGGCTGCTTGATCTTGCCTGTAAACGAACACCTCAGTGCCTGTGGCGGAGTCTGACCACAGCTCTGTCCCCCAGGAGTGTGTGGCTCATCAAGGACAATGGCTGGCTAAAGGTGTATAGCACTGGGAGGACCCAGTATTGGGGCACCCTGATGGAGGCAAGGCCCTGGTAGGAAGGCCCCACGTTCCCCATAGATTCGTTTATCAAATATGCAAAACGTGGTGGTCTGAAGTCCTCTTGGTGCTTTGGAGAAAACGCCAACTGACTACCAGTTCCCCCAGTTCCCCGGGCAGCAGCCTAAGCCAGGCCTGCAGCCCTGGGGCCAGGCAAAACAGACCCTGTGGCCTGCAGTCACAGGGGACAGGCAACCTGCTACACTAAGCCAACTCTGCAACAGGGACAAAAAAAAACAACCCCAAAACACAGCATCAAGTTCAAGGCAAAGGGACTGTGCGCCTCAAGCCTGAAAAGCGACTTGGATGTGAAAGGGCGAGCAGGGTCCCGGCGAGAACCGAGGCGCAATGCTGAACACCGTGTGTCCCCAGATGACTTTCACTGTCCCCTAATTCCAGTCAGAGCAAGTTGGTCCGTTTTAAAATTAACTTTTAAAAGAAATCCTCAAGCTCTACTTTCTGTGGAAGAGCTGTGTCCTAAAATTAGCAGCTAATGAAGTCCCCCTCCGAGGCGGGGGAAGGAGACCAGCAGGGGCTACCCGTCTGTGAGCGGAGAGCGCCTACCCGGCACAGGTAGGCGCGGGCGTACACGGACACCAGCGGGTCCCCGATGCCTCTGATCATGCAGGTCAGTCTGGGCAGGCATTCCGAGATCCCCCTGTGGGCGACAGGAAAGCGCAGCGTCACACCCGGGGGAGAACTCCTGTTATTCTGTTCTTAAAATAAAGTGAAGCTTCCTAAATTTAGGGGAGGAAAATAAACAAACCAACCAAGTTTCAGGAAGAAATCAAGGTCAGTCTCAGTCTTTCTAAGGGAAAGCAGCAAGCTCTCCTCTCCCGGTGGAGTTCCTGGGGGTCCGGCTCCTCCCCAGCACCCACCCAGCGGGAGGCTCACCTTCATGCTCCTGCCTGAGGTCACAGTTACTTTACTAATTCTAACAGTTCTGTCCCTCGATTTTCCATCAGCTGGTCACCCCTGGATCTCCTCTGCGTATCTACAGTCCTTCAGAACGACCTGGCCTCTGGGCCTGGCCCTGGACACCCCGCCCCTTAGTGGGAACTACAGCTCACTCCTCCCTCCGCACGGACTGCCCTCTGCCTGGGGGGTTCTCCTCCCCAACCTGATGAGAAAAGATGACTTTTAGACACTGTTATCCCCCAAACTGTCCCAGATGTCCCCAGATCCAAATCACACATTTAAAAAAAATTCTAAATCCAATCAAAGTAGCGATCTGTGGAGAGCCGCGACTCGGTCTCAGGCCTGCAGGAGGCACTGCCCAGCTGAGCAGAATGCAGATCTGGTCTCCCTCAGCCTGTCACCTGCTCACAGATCCACGTCCACAACAGACCCCAGCCCCAGGGTCAAGGCCTCTACTTCCACCACCACCACCTTTAAGAGCAGCCACGTGGGCCTAGAGGGACAGGGCCACGGTGCAGCTCCAAGGCCTGTGCACTCAGGGCCACGCCCTCAAGGAGGGGAGACCGAGGCTCAGAGACCTGCTCAAGACCAGAGCTGGTAACGCACAGCCAGGGCTCAGATGCCGCAGAGCCCGTCTGCCACGAGAAACTCAACTGACCTCCCCTGGCCCTCGGGCTCATCCCTGTTCAGGTGCAATGGAGCAGAACCCTGTGTGCACGTGGCTGGACCCAGAAACCGGAGAAGACGACTGGCATCGGGTCCAGGACGCGCTCATGAGCTCGGCCACCCACACCACCCATTCGCGTGGGTTTACACGAGAGACCTCTAGGAGTGTCATGGCTTGGACGCCAACGAGGAGCCTTACGTTTTGGAGAGGAACTTGTTACACTTCAGGATGGAGGACTCCACGTAGCTACGAGAACACGCCACTAAGGAAATCAACTTCCAGACGGCTGTCCCCTGTGGGCAGGGACGGCTCCAGACAGAGGTCAGGCAAGCCCCAGGAGAGGGGCCCGAGGGCCTTCACCCATCCAGAGCGCCCAGGCCGCCTGGGGCCGGTGTTTTTTTTATCTAGGGTTCTCATGGCTTCAAACTTGTTTAAAATAAGTTTTGGAAAATGTCATGTGTTGGTTCATGGTCACAGAGCGAAATTCAAAGTGGGTTTTGAGCATTTCCAGCCAAGGTTTTGTGGGGAAAAAATGAACTTTACATAACCAAGATACAATCTGCCTACAAATCAAACTCTGTTCTTCAAAACCGACACTGGTGCAGAAAAGCATGACCTTGCGTTTTCACATTTTGGGAACCAGAGAAAACACAGACATGAAGCGTCTTCCGAGAGAAGGTGGGAGTGCTGCTGAAGAGAAGGCCTGACGCACGGCACCATATTCAGAGCCAGACAGAGCCCGAGTCTAAGGCGGCCCCGAGACGGGGCTTGCCCTGCCTCCTCCGGTTGGAGGCCCGAGCAGGACCAAGTTTCCGACGGAGCTTCAGGGCAACCTGTCGCAGGCTTCGACCTACAGTGCAGCTCTTCCCACCGTCTTGGAAATCACTGGACAGAAAAAGGATACAATCTGGGGATGAGCTCCCTGATGGAGGCGATCTTGAAGAACCAGTTCAGGCACGTCTCCTTGGCCGTGTCGCTCACGTTCTCTGCAGAAAAGTGATCTGCAACACAAGGCAACCCCGTCACCTCCTAAATCTCAGGTCCTCTGACAGCTGCCATGGGGTCCTCGGGCTGGAAAACATCACTAAGGCTCAGAACGTGGGAGGCACGGTCCTCCGTCTTTCCTTCCGAGGACACCAGCATTATGCAGGAAGCCAGAGACAACGGTGGTGTGCTCTAAGTGCCGGCACCGTGCGGAGTGCCTTACCCACATTTACTCTCCTAACCCCCACAATACCTCTCAGAGGTATGCCGTCCATCATCCTCTCACAGATGCAGAGACCGAGGCTCAGGGGAGTTCAGAACCTTGCCCAAGACCCATTCTTGGAGTACAAACCACGAGGTCTGGCCCTGCGGGCTGTTCTCGGCCTCTGCCTCCAATCAACCCAGAGCTTCTGGGGCTAACTGACAACCGAGGATTACAGATGCTTTAGGCATCTACAAGTATAGTATGAAATACGATCTAAGCTTTTGCCCTGGGCATCGTGTGGGCTAGACTTGAAGTGAAGGCCCCGAGGTGAGAATCCGAGTGGAGCTGCCAGCTCAATACCAGTTCAGGACTCGAGTCATCTCATGGTGAAGCTGCCAGTTTATTCCACTATCTATTCTCTTCCTCTTTAACAATAGAGGTCTCCTTTCTTTCTATCCGGATACTGGCGTTCTTTCAGCTTCGTGTGGTCATGTTTTAGTCCCAGAATATAAAAATGCAACTTCCGGGAAATATCTTTAAGGGAGGGGACTCCCCTCCCACATTCCTCTTTCCTGCCTGCTGACTACAACACAGATATTATTGCTGGAACCTCTGCAGCTACATTGATCCATGAGACCAATAAGACACATGCTTGGTACCATGGGCTACCTGCCCTACCATCCCTGACCCTCCTTTATTGAGTTTTTCAGCTCTGGCAGCCAGGCCTAATCTTGAGATATCCATCCATCCACCCATCGTTGGTGGTGCTGGGGTTGAATATGGGGTCTGCACACACTAGGCAAGGACTATCAATGAGCTTTATGCCTAGCTCTTTTCATTTTTTGAGACAGGGCCCAATTTGTCCAGGCTGGCCTCAAACTTGTGATCCTCCAGTCTCGGCCTCCTGAGTCTCTAGGATCACAGGTGTACACCACCACTCTCAGGTTACCATCTTTCTTCTAAAGACAAATAAGGAAAAGAATGTGAAAAAAAAAAGAAGCAACTTATCAAGACCACACAACCACGGTTGAACTCACAGGAAAAGGACCTGTCTGCATGGTTTTGGCCAAGATTAGAGCCCCAACCCACGACTGGGTGTGGTTTAGACTTTTAGAATTCAATCAAGACGGGAGAAGCTAGTTACTTCAGAACACGGCAGGGACTCTTAGCACAGAGCTCTCGTCCTGTTCTGCCGTGGCATTTTTTTCATCCGACTCTGCCAGACTCTGCCATCAGTGGTATGTGATGAAGGTGATCAAAAATTCCCATGGAATCAGCAAAAAAGATAAACCTCCGGGTCCCCCTCCAGCAGAGAGCAGTCACTAATGGCAACTGCAGTATTCTGAGACCGCAATCTCAAGTGCTTACCTACGTGGGGCGTCTGGCTCGCTTCTATCATTCAAGTGCTATCTGCCTGCCATTTTCATAAAGATGGAGAAGGACCGTTTTCCCCTCTCTGAACTCACACACACAAAGTAACTTTCTTCCCCTAAGTTTCAAGAGATTCCCCCAGGAAAAGATGCGGGTTATTCTTAGATTCATTTGTCAATCTTGTCTTTTGGGAGAGGGAGTGGTGGCACTGATTTCCCTTCATAGGACTGAATCATGAGGCTTGAAACCAAAAGCAAAAATAGGTCTCTGGGGTTCTGTATGAAACTCCTTCTCATTGAAGGAACGGAGACTTGGCAAAGGGTGGAAAAATCAGCGATTCCAGTTGCAACTCTTGCTAAGCAAGCTGTTCTGAGCTATGCACACTGACTGCAAGCTACACAACAATCTGCACACCCCCCATTAACTGCAAGCTAAACAATCTGCATACAGCGCACATTAACGGCAAGCTACACCACAATCTCTGCACACTGGCACAAGTCTTTAGGCTTTCCTTTTTTTGTGGGGGGGGGGCAGTGCTGGGGATTGAACCCAGGGCCTTGGGCATGTGAGGCAAGCACTCTACCTACCAGCTGAGCCATATCCCCAGCCCCCTTTAGGCTTTCCTTCTTATTCAAGAAAGGGTTGGGTTATACAGGACTGAAAGTCTTACAACAAACTAAAAAGTACATTTCCCCTCTTCATTTGCTCAAAACAATGCCTTAAGAGTCAACTAAAAGTAGCGTTCTGGACTTTGGAAGTCCACCATGCCTAAGACACAAGATGTCTTCAGGACATTTACGAAGGTAGTCAGTATTACAAAAGACAGAAAGGCATAGAATAGTGACAAGTCAGAAATGGGAAGGGCTCACTACATGGGTGGCTGGAGAAGACCCCTGAAGACGTGGCATCTGAGCAGAGCCCCAAGTCGTGAAGGAGAGCCAGCCATGCTCAGATGTGAAGGAAATATATTCCAGGGAGAAGAAACAGTGAGTGTAAGGGGCCCCGGGGTAGCATGACGGTGGTGTGGTCAAAGAACAGGAAGCACGACGGCGTGGTGCAGAGGAAGGGAGAAGCAGGCATCACAGCAGGACTGCAGCTTTGGTGAAGGCTCCTACCCCCCAAGAGCAATGGAAACCCGAGGGTTCTGGGCAGAGGAATGGCACAGCTGACATGATTCGTACTTTGGCACTTGGGACGGTATATGAAGAATGGTTTCAAAATCTGGAAATTGAGAAAAGACTTTGATGTAACAGAGATGATCCCTCCAGTTCCCGCTTATCTTTTATGGTGCTTTTGTTAAAAAAAAAAAAAAAAAAAATCCTGGACTTTTGTGGTATTTCAGGAGGAGGGAAGAGACTCACGAGTCCAGCTCTCCTTCACTACCAAGTCGCCACCACCTTCACAGAACAGCACTCACAGGCACACGACAGCCTCTCAGCGTGTGTGCACCTGAAAAGCTGATCTGTTGAGGCCCCTACTTATCCTGAAGCAGCCCACGTCAGCCAGGGAACTGGAAGGTGGGATGCTCAGGTGATGGAACAATGCACAAATCCAGATTCCTTCTTCCAAGTTGGAAATACGGCTGATCTCCTGGAGTACATGGTTGCTGCAGAGGAGATGCTGGGTCAAGAAACCGTACCCTGCAGGAGGACTGAAGAGGGATGGGGGTGCTGGGGACAGCACTGGAGCAGGTTGGGTTGCATACTTTTGTCGTTATGTCAACATGTATCGTGGTGGTGCATCGTTAACCAAAAAGCATTAAAAAAATAAATAAAATTAAAAACACCCCACCCCCAGAGGGAAACAATGACCAGTCTGACATGTGCACGTCTCAAGGACACCTCGGACACTCGGACCACTCTGAACACATGAGGGCTAAACCTCAGTCAAAACTCCTGAAGGCAAAGAGCCCAGTATTAAATTCACCACGCAGAACTTGATTCAAACGGAAAGAATGGGCACACATGCCACTGGACGTTTCTTTCTATGTAATTTCTTTAGGCAGAATTATGCAGGGTGGATTTCAAAGCTTCCCTCCTGATTCTGGTTAAGAGCTGTCCCCTGTATCAGTGGCAATTTTGAGCCAAGTCTGCCCCTTCCCCTTTCACGTTCTTGGAATCACAGGAAAAACACACAGATGAAGATGTTAACTGAAAGGAAAAAAAAATGAAGAGATCATTCAAGAGAGAACAAAAGCCTGATTTGCAGGGCTCCAGGTAAAAAATAAATATGCTTGAAAAGAATTTTAGCGATAAAACTGCCAATTAATACATTTATTCAAGAATGAAAATTGAATGTTAAACAACCTCTAATTTTCAACTTTCCCAGTTTGGGCAGGGAGTCTATCAGTAATTTTTCCTTATTTCACCCTAAAGTGTTTGGACAGTCAGTGAAAATAAGGAAGGAAAATGATTTAGTAGATACAAAGTCAAAGGCAAGTGACCGAGATCTCCAAGTAGCTAAGTTTATGACAACAGAAGAAATGAGTCTGCATCAGAGAACTTTTAAAAACTGCTGGGCTGAGGTGTTTCTCAGTGCAAGAGTGTGTGTCCAGCATGCAGGAGGCCCTGGGGTGAGCCCCAGCACCGGGGGGTTTGGGGGGGGATTGCTGCTGCCAAAGAAAACACCCATTTGGATTTAATTCCACCTGCTGGCTAAAGTGTGCTGTTGCTGGTTTAACACAGGGAAGTCCCAGGTGGCCAGGGCAAGTTCAACAAGAGGATCCAGATGTTTCAAATCCTCAATAACATTAAAAGGTAGATGAATGGAAGGATAGGAAGGAGGAGAGGACGAGGGGAGGAGGGAGGAACAAAGGAAGAATACGAGTCAAGTTAGGGGTCGCTTTCAGGAACAGTTTCTCCTGCTCTCCTGGGAAGTACCGCTGTTCGGAACACAGAACACAGGGAGGCAGGGCTTGTGCAAATGAGAAGCTGCGCTCTTTTAACCAAGCTTGAGAGTTAAAAGGAGGGTAAAAGCAACAAGAGGCCACGGCGGAGAGTTGTGCGCACCACCATCATTTTATGACAAGAGATTCATCACCCACTTGCCCCATAATGACCTGAGAATTAAACCCAATTGGCAATAAATTTAATGCAGACTGTAGATTCAAAGCCTCTGTTACTGTGGATTTATTTGATGTCATTCTTTTATATGTGTAGAGTTGGATTTTTGCCCCCTTAAGAAATGTTTCCTGGGAAAGAAAGATGCGGGGGACAGTACTCAAATGTCAAGGCTGCCAAGGAAATGAGCTGGCGTCGAGTGTGGCCGAGTCTAACTGTGAGCCTTTCCACTTGGGCACATCCCAGCCACTTGCCCAAATTCCTAGCTCTGCATATTTGAAAGCCTTCTCTCATTTTTGGATGACTGAGATGATCAGAAATCTTCCAACGTGTTCCTTTAACTCTGAGCACAACAAAAACTATCAGTTCTCACTAAATCCAGACTTGATAAAAACACTCTAATTGCGACCCCAGGGCAGAGTATCACCTAGAGAACAGCTACGGAGTCACCTGGTAAGACGCTGCGGTTATGCACACACATGGAGAAGATGCGCTCGTAGACCAGCTTTCCTGGAGGGAAAGAACAGATGGTGTGAGCATCACACACAACAGGAGCAAACACTAAATAAACGTCTGTTAATTAGACAAGACACGTCATGGCCCAGGCATCTTTGAACTTGTAAGAGCATGCTGCCACCCAGTGGCAGCACGTTGAGCCACAGGGGTATTTTTGTTTGGCTTTTAATCAAAGAGGGGACTTACACTTTCTGCGAGGGGAAGAAATGCGACCACTTTACTCTGCAGAGTTTTGACTCAAACTCAGGCCGATGGAGCCTCCAATTCCTCCACGTAAAAACAGTCCCACCCTCTACATTCTGTTAGATCAGAGGCAGCCCATGGGCTGAACCCAGCCTCAAACCAGGCTTGTTTGGCCTTTTTTTTTTTTTTAAACTAGTTACCAAGTAAACCCAGAACTCACGAAACACTGACATTTTCACATATGATGTGCCAACGAGAGGCCCCATCCTTACAGACAACACACAGCTGGAGCAGCTGAGCAGCCGCTCCCCGAGGGCGTGCACTGCGGGGCTGCATCAGCCTCCCTCCCTCCCTCCCTCCCGGGCCTGCCTGGGCCAAGGGCTGCTAGAATTCGGGATCAGTGGAAAGCAAGCGTCATAGGGCAGAGGCTGTGCTTGCTCCCTGACCACACCTGACATGGAGTGGGTGCCCAGTTGCTGGACAAATGGACACTGCAGGTTTTGGGGGCCCTGGGCCACCAGCTCGCCACTCAGGTTCACTGATGCAGCCCACAGTATCCCCGGGGGAGACGGGAAATCCGAAGGCCGTGCACCCGTAAAGCTCATCCACGAAGCCAGGGGGACTCTGGACTCTAAAGCCAGCATAAGCAGATTTATTCTGTATGTGGACTTTGGAAAATGCTATCAATACACCGGGGATAAAAATGACAGCTCTTCATCTTCTGACCCTCCCAAGTCACCTTCAGTTTGTGAGTACTTGCTCCTTTTCCGACCCCCGTTACTCAGGGCAGCCAAGAGCAGACTGCCCCGTAAGTGGAAACGAGGAGTCAGAAGGATCACATCTGATCAGAGACTTGGGATCAGATGATGTCACCAGTGTCAGGAGAGTGAGGTGGGACACCGCCTGGCGCCTTCCTACAGCCGCCTGCACTACAGTCACTGAAGATCTGGGGGAAGCACAGGCTGCTGGGCCACAGTGGCGGCTGACCAGGAATGTGGCCCTTGAACCACGGTGAAGGGAGATCCTTCCACACACTCAAGAGTGAGAGCCACTGGTAGAGGACATGCCAGGGACTCTGGGATCTAGGAACAGTGACAGACATCCCACCTCCCTCCAACCCGCTTCTTCACACACCTGGCTGCACCTTCAGAGCACCTGGGGCTCCTACAAAGACCTGGGCATCCACTTCCACCCTTGGAGGTGCAGACGTAACTGTCGGGGTGCAGCAGGGACACCGAGCGTCTGTGGCTCTCCAGGGGAGCTCAGCGCCCAGGAAGCTTCAGCAAACAAGCCCCAGGTCTCATCACCACCTGCCACTTCTTCCTGGCAGGCCCGCTTTCTTTCGTTACTGGAGCTCTGGGCTCCCCACGGCAGCCACGCCTGGCACAGAGACATCCCTCATGATGCCCACAGAGCCCAGTAGCAGCTGCAGGCTGTTTCGCCTCAGCCCTCACACAGCAAGTCACACCAGCAAATGGCACTTCTCACCTCCCACATGCACAGAACAGACTCGGCTGAAACACCCTTTACTCTTACTCAAAAGCTTACCATCTCTAAAACTAGCTTGTAAAACACACAACTGCTGTATGTCGCTTAAAGTCTAAGGGGCCTTGAAACTAAAAAGTTATTTTCAAACAAGCTACTTTTTCTTTTGTTAAACTACTGGACAACTATTTTGAGACATACCCAATCCTAGGTGGAGAAAGCAAGGCTCAAGTTCTTACAACTCTGGAAGAGGAGAGGCAGGCAGGGAAGCAAGAGGCCCACCTGTGCCCACAGCCTCTAGTGAGGCCCAACAAAGGCCAGGCCTGTGCCTCCCGCTGTGCGTTCCTGGGCTGCATCCCACATCCCTGCAAGATGCTGTAACCCCTGTTGATCATCAGCAACCCCAGACACCTGCTCCTACTCCACCACGTATCTCATGGAGCAGAGTGTGTGTGAAAAGAGAGGGACCACAGGATCCGTGTTTCCACCCAAGGTGGGCAGGGCTCTGCTGCTCGTCTAAAAACTGCAAACTCAAACACCAAAGCACAAGTCTCCGTGAGCACCTGCCACGAGGCTGCCTCAGTGGACCTGAGGAACGGCGCTCAGGGCAGACCAAACGGCACCCCTGCCCTGCAGATGCCCTGTTCTGAGTGGGGAGGGCGGGCAGGGCCCAGGCAGCCTGCCTGTGTGCAGGGTCACAGGTAAAACGTCCCCACGGTTCAATTCCAAAGGACCTGGAAGGTGCCAGTAGAGATCCCCTGTGTGCACTGGCCACTCCAGCCAAGTGATATGTAAAACCAACACAGGACACCTTCCTAGTGTCCCCCACTGATCAGATTGAGAACAGCCAAACCACCATAACCACCCAGAGACCAGACGACACCCCCACATACCTTCCCACACCTGCCCGCCCTCTCAACTTCCCGTTAACAGGGGAGCTGGGAACCCCAAAAACGTCTCTAGACGAGAGTGTGTGAACGCCTGTCCCCTGTGCCTTAAACTTAAACTTATTTCTACATTTGTCAAGAGCCCCACGGGCTGCCTCGCCAGCTCCTTGGCACTCCCCCAGGGACACCCAGAACCCCTCCGGCGGGGCTGCCCCTCCTCCTGCTCGGCATCCCCTCTTTCCTCTGGCTGCCTCCAGGCCTGAGAAGTCGGGGTACGTCCTCCCCAGATGCCACGCCCGGCTCTTGAGTGACAGGCGGTGTGAGCCACCAGGGGATGGGAGTCCAGGTCTCCCACTGCGATGCTTCCCTGGGACGAGCAGGAAACTGAGGGAGGCGAGGGCTGGGGAGTGCGAGAGTGAAGGCAGCCACCCCAGGGGAGTACGAGGTCCTGACCCGCCAGGTGAGCTCCCGGATCCAGCTGTACCTACGGCCCCCCAGTGGGCATTCTTTATCTTGTCCCAAAGGCCCAGGAGTCAAGGGCCTGGTGTCCAGCATGCCCTGCTGGGAGGGGTGGGACCTTGACGAGATGCAGCCTCGTGGGAGGTCCTGAACTTTCAGCATATGCCCCCTGCTCCCGGGCTAGTTAGGTTTTCTGTTTTAGCTAATACCCTCAGGCCCCGTCTCTGCAACAGGCCCAGGACATGCAAACCGACTGGGTCTCCTGACATTTTGCTTTTTGACCCATCAGATCTTTTGCTGGGTTGCAGACAAGACTTGCTGGATTGGGAGCTCATGGGCCCGTCCTTGGTAGGACAGCCAGTGCCTCTGCTCCGACCTCCTCTCAGGCAGCTCCTCGGTGACCACCACATATGGCTGAGGGAGCCGCCTGGTTTGGGCAGAGTGCCCACAGCAGGATGTCCTGGCTCCACTCGGGGCAAAGCAGCAGGCCTCGGGCACCGCTGCCCCTCAGGGATGCTCTTCAGTCTGGACATCTCTACTGGACTCCAAAAGGTCACCCTGCCTCCAGCGTGGGACACAGGGCCAGAGGCAGCCACGATGACACAGAATGACCTCAGAGGACCAGTCATCCTCAGGCAGGGGACTCTGGCAAGGATGGAGGTTCTCAACAGAGAAGCCAGAGAAAACGGATGTGCAGGGAGACGTCAGGGGCCTGAACAGAAGACCTGGCGACTGGACCCAGCAGGTGGGAAACACGCTCAGGCTCCCACGAGGGTAACTGGCGACACGGAAGCCATGCCCTGTGACAAGAGCTCCGCAGGGGCCGGGACAGGGCTGGGAAGGCAGGTCGTGTTCAGTGCCACAGTTGGTCCCAAAGGCCCAGGAGTCAAGGGCCTGGTGTCCAGCATGCTCTGCTGGGAGGGGTGGGACCTTGATAAGATGGAACCTCGTGGGAGGTCTTTAGGTCACAGGGGGTGCAGGGGGCATTATGGGACCCCAGACCCCTGCTTGCCCTTCTGCTTCTTGGTCCTCCTATGAAGGGAGGGGATTGGCTCCACCATGGGCCTAAAAGCCACGGGTCTGCCCAGTCATGAACTGGAACCTGTAGAACTCAGCCTGAACAAACCTTCTCCTCATCTGCTGACTACATCAGGCATTTTGTTATAGTGACAGAGAGCTAACATTCAGTTCTGAAAAATGTGAGTTTCAGATGCCCTTGAGGTAGCCACAGACCATAGCTGGCTCAGCTAGCACGTGTGCGCCCCAACTTCGTGTATTCATTTATCAGTCTCTCCAAAGACTAGAAAAAAAATAACATCCAAGATTTTTCAAAAACAGCACCCTTTGCAGCTGGAGAAGAAGAAGTAACTTCTAACGTTCTGAAGCAGAGTAAGGTAACTACAGTCGACAACAATTGAACATTTCAAAGTAGGATTTCGCATTTTCCCAACACAAAGCAATGATAAATATCTGAAGATAAGCTATGCCAATCACCCCAATCTGATCATTATGCATTACGCATATCTTCAAGCCGCATGCTCTATCACACAAATATTTTCCATGCAAGTCAGTTAAAAATAAACACATGGGAAACACGCTAACGGACCCGGAGGTCTGGTCTGGTGCCTTCCTACTCATCTAATTCCTTAGACCACACAGGGCCTACCTTAAAGCACCGCAGCCACCTGACAGAACAAACATTTCCTACCTATGAGGTGAACATGGTACTTACCAAACGTGTCCAGTATGTCGGTGATGAGGACAAACTTGCTCGGGTAGAACCGAATCACACTGGTGTCTGAAAGCAGCTTTGAACACTACAAAGAGAAAAGAAAATTCACTGTCTGACTTGGCTGGGACCCTCTAGGCCTGGAGGACGAATGACCTCTGCCCACAGATTCAGGTCTCTCCATGGCCAAACCCTGTGCAGCCCTGGGGACGACGTGAGAAGCAAGACCGCTGTGTTTGACAAACGGCCGAGACTCTGCTCACGACTGACTCTCATTAAGGAAGGTGCTGGAAAGCCAAGCTCCAGGAGAGCCAGGGCCTCGCAGCCTAGTCCCCAGCCCGGCACCCCTCTCCTGGACCAGCCTGTCCCGATGGCTTCCGCGCGTGGCCTCCTCTGGTTTATTTCAGCCTGGCTGGATTCCTATGAAGTGACTCACAAGTAAATCTCTATGGCTCCTGAAACTATATGGATTACACTCCACCCTGAGCTTCCCTCTAAAGGGGACTGTGACCAGCTTCACGAGCACGTTTCTTGGGTGCTGAGGACACTTCAGCCTGGGCAATCCCTACATCCTCCCTGTGCCAAAGGGAAGGCCACAGCCGCACAATGTGGCACCAACCACTCCAAGTTGAGTTGTCTTTTAAAATCAGAGGCAGGAGAGTTCTACCTTGAAAAGCTGGATTTAACTCCCTGTCATTATGAATTCAAAAGTCAGCAAAAGTAATCAAGTAACTCTCCTGTATTTTATCATCCCAACAGTTAACCCTCAGAAAGACATGTCATTTAAAAATTTAAAAATTTTAGAGGGGCATGGGGCACATGCCTGTAATCCAGGGGATTCAGGAGGCTGACGTAGGAGGATCCCAAGGTTGAGGCCAGCTTGGGCAACTTAGTGAGGCCCAGTTTCAAAAAAACCCAAAGGAGGGGGTAGAGCACATGCCCAGTAGGCATGATGCCCTGGGTTCAAACCTCAGCACTGCAACAAGAGAGGGCAACAGGCATTTTTGTTTTAGCATCGTTACCCACTAAGCTGTCGGAGTCACCAGCTTCTCCTTAGCATTATACACCTCAAAGCAAAAGATGACTTCCCACAGCCCAGACCCTCCTTAGTGGATGCCAGCTGGTAAGCCAGCAGTGCCCACAGAGAACAGGGCAGCTGCATGTCTGTGGCACTCCACTTCCTGTCACCTCACAGACTGGGTCTCAGGTGCCCTTTCATAAGGGTTCCAAGTTCAACCACTGCCCTGGCGGATTCCAGCGCTGGGGGTGGGGCAGCTCTGAATCCTGGAGACTGTTTACGGCTCAGTTCCTAGGAACTGATGTGTCCCAAGTTCCTACCCAGAGCCAGGCCTGCAGGGCGTAGTACCCCAGAGTGGCTGCCCCAAGATTCACACAGAAACACAAGGACTCGGAATAAAAAAGACAATTTTTAAAAGAACAAACATTAAAAGACGTGATCCAGTTTCAAAGCTTACTATGATGCTACAGTCTGACAGCATCAAACTGGCAAAAGGACAATCGTATAAATGGTTGGAATTAAACACCGAGGCACAGACGCTAATGTCTGCATTTATGCCAGCTGACTTTGAACAAAGGTAACAACAGTCAACAGGGGGAGGAACCTTCAGCACACTGCTGGGACAGCTGTGTCCACGCACCAAAACACTGACTCTGACCTCATCCCACACACATAACTCACAATGATGGACCACAGACCTAAATCCAAGTGCTAACTACCTTCTAGAAGACAACATGGGAAAAGTCCTCACTACCTTTGATTAGGCAGAGTTCTTAGATCCGAGTCCAAGGGCATGAGCCAACATGAGAAAGTTCATGAGGTTTGTTAAAGCTGAAGCCTGCACTTGGAAAGACACCGTCATGAAGAGACAAGCCAGCCTGGAGTAGTCTCAGGCACGCGCCAACGTCACGCCCGAGTGCAGTGGGGACCCTAAGTCCACCTCAACCACCTTAAGACGGCTGCAGTTGCCTGAAGTCTGAGCTCATTGTGCGACTGCCCACCAAGGAAAAAACCACCTAATGACACATTGTTCAGCACAGCTCCCTGCTGTTAAGCAAAGAACTTGCATCAAGAACCCATGAGGAGCAAAGGATGTAGGTCAGTGGTAAAGCACCTGCCTCACACACGAGGCCCTGGGTTCAGTCCCCAGCCCAATAAATAAACCAAAAGGAATACAGGGTAGGGGTATGCCTGCCATCCCAGCAACGCAGAGGCTGAGGCAGGAGGACTGCGAGTTCAAGGCCAGCCTCAGCAACTTAATGAGGACTTGTCTGAAAATTAAAAAAAAAAAGGAGGGGTGAGCTGGGACGCAGCTCAGTGGTAAAGTGCCTCTGGGTTCGTCCACTTCCCAGTACCAAAGAGAAAACAGTATATGGGCTCAGTGGTAGAGCATTTGTCTAGCACACACCATGCCCTGGGTTCCATGCCCTGGATTCCACCCCCAGCACAAAAAAAGGAGAGAAAAAAAGGAATATATAATTATTACAACTCAACAAGATACCACTTTTAAAAGGGATGGGCCATGAATAGGCATTTCACTCAAGAGGATATGCAAATGGCGAATAAGCACAAGAAACTCCACATCATTAATATCAGGGCTTTGTAAATCCAAAGCACGAGGAGATATTTCACACTACTAGGCTGCTTAGGCTAAACGGGTGGACCATGGTGGTGCTGGAGATGTGGGGGACCTGGGGCCCCTGGGCCCTGCTTATAGGAGCGTAGATGGTGCTATTTTCCCTAACAGTTGAAAAGTTTCTTTCTCAACAAATTAAACTTACCATATGAGACAGCAAGCCTATTCCCAGGAATTTACCCACGAGAATGAAAACATAAGTTCAAAGACTCGTGTACAGTCCTGGCAGTATTTTTCAACATCGGAGTGGAAACAACCCCAATGTCCATCAACGTTGTCTGTAGATACACAAAATGTGGTCATCCAGACAATGGAGTACTATACAGCAGTAAAAAGCACAAAGTGCAGATGCCACAAGACGAACTACTCTCAAAACCATCAAGCTAAACCAAAAGCAGCCAGATGCCAAGGACTGGGTACCAACGGAGCCCTCACGTATGAATCACCCAGGAAAGGACGGTGAGGTCAGAAGGCAGTCTGTGGGTTCCTGGGGCTGGGTATGGCAGCAGGGTTTAAATGCAAATAGGCCTGAGGGAACTGGGGACTAGGAAAAGGCTCCAAAACCGGATCGTGCGCAACAGCTGCCCGACTCTAGACACCTACTAAAAATCACCGATTTCACACTTAGAACAGGTGGACTTTTTCTTCCTGGGGTGCTGGGGATGGAACCCAGGCCGAGTGCAAGGGGGCGAGTGCTCTACCCACAAGCTACATGCCCAGCCTTCGGTGGACTTCGTGACCTGTAAAATATACTTTAAGCAAGTCGCCAGCTTCCTCACAGAAAAACCCTGCTGCAGAGAAGGGAGACGGGCTCCCCTCACCTGTCCACGCTGCGCCCTCAGTGCGCAGCATCGGCACTCTCAGGCAGATGTGGACGTAACTGGCACTCACGGTCCCTTTGCTTCAGAGGACATGAGCTAAATCTCTTCCAGATGTCAAGCGCAGTTCTAAGCCACGACCATCGCAGAGAGACGCTGCTTACGAAAGCCCTTCTCAGCATAGAGCTGCTCACCTGGCCACTTGCAGGTGACCCCTCGTGGGCAGCGGGGGACCAGCGTCAGGGCTGTTTACTCATGAACTAAGGCCGGGCGCTGAAGAGCAGCAGACTGACGAGAAGTTGTGGGGACGCAGCCCTGCTACATGGAGCCCTCCACACTCCAAGGCCTGGCGGAGGCCCCTGGGTCTCCAAACCATCCTCACAAGAGGCGGGTAAGACAAGTGCCACTTTCAGTGTCAAGTGCCTCTGGGTTCGTCCACTTCCACTTTCAGTGTCAAGTGCCTCTGGGTTCATCCACTTCCACTTTCAGTGTCAAGTGCCTCTGGGTTCGTCCACTTCCCAGTACCAAAGAGAAAACAGTATGTGACAGTGAGGCCTGTGCTCTCAACTACATGGCTCTTAAAAAGGGCCCTTCAGAAATCCTCAATTCTGCCTTGAGGACAGTGGCTTGTGAATGATCCCCCGGACGTGCACTTCTGGGCATGTTTTGCCAAGACAGGATGATCTTCAAGGTCAAAAACCAGAATAAGCTGCTTTCCTTCCAGGACCTGCCCTGTGACCAGGGGTTCTCACGGATTAGCAGATTCCCCAGCATGGAGGATTTAATGAGCACACTTCTAACAGTAGGGCATGTTCCCATCACCGCACGACCACTCAGAGTGTCTTAAAAACTCATGTATCAGCCAGCACAGAGGTGCTCGCCTATGATCCCAGGGGCTCAGGAGGCTGAGGCAGGAGGATCTCGAGTTCAAAACAAGCCTCAGCAAAAGTGAGGCACTAAGCAACTCAGTGAGACCCTGTCTCTAAACAAAATACAAAATAGGGCTGGGAATGTGGGCTCAGTGGTCGAGTGTCCCCAAGTTCAATTCCTGGTACCCTCCCCCACCAAAAAACTGCACATTATCAGAGACACAGACCCACTGATCACAAAGGTACCAAGCCAGCCGGATCAAGTAGGCCTGAAAACAGTTGCTCAGTCTTTGCTGTGTGCGGAAGAAAGATGGTGGAGCAGATGGGGAGTGGAAGGAGGGGCGGGTCAGAAACTGGCACACTCCAAGGTCGTGGGTAGAGACTCCACTGTCGGCAAAGTGAAGGCTCATCTCCCTCCGCAGACTAACCTGGCTCAAGCTTCAACAGCACCTAAAATACAGGACAGGGGAGGCCAGAGCCCCAGACCAATGCCAGGCCCCAAGCAGGAGTGACTAGAGGGGAACGTCAGGTCCCACCCTGGACAGCTACTCCCACAGCAAGATCAAGGGGCAAGGGCACGGCTCCCAGGAGCACAGTGCCAAGGCCGTGCAGCAGGGGACGGCGGCAGCTGCGCACAGAGGCCGTGAGGCGGGAACTGCGGTGGAGCCACACTAAGCCTTCGTCAGATCCGGAACACCAGATGCAGGACTGAAGACAACAGGTGACCACACACCAGAAGACGTCCTCACAAAGAGAAGGAGGAACCCATCTCAACAAATGCCCAAGTCCCAGACCTCGAAAGTCTGAGGAAACAGGCAAACAAGTCTCCCGAGTTATAGTCCAGCCAAAGGACACACGGACATGGAGGGGATGGGATGCCAAAGGCAGGCTTTTAAAACCCGATGATTAAAATGATTAATGAGCTAAAATAAGACCTAAGGAATGAATTAAGGAATCAATTAAGAGTAATTACAGGAGGCCAAAGACCATTTCAGCAAAGACTCTGAAAAGAAATCAATCGGAATACCCAGGAATGAGGCACAGTGAACAAATAAGAAATCCACTTGTGATATCAGCAGACTACACTGCACAGAAAACAGAACCTGAGGCCTTAAGACAGGGCTTTGGGGCTACAACACTAAGTAAAGACAAATTAAAGACCATGATCAGAACACACACGAACACTGGGACATTAAGAGACCAAAATTAAGAGTCAATGAGACAGAGGGTATAGAAACACAGGCTAAGAGCATTAGGAACCTATTCCAAACCTCAGGAATGAGATGGATATCCATGTACAGAAAATATGAAGCCCAAACAGACAAGATTCACAAGAATCTCTCCAATACACATCCATCATCAGAATGCCTAACAGAGAACAAAGATTGAATATCGAAAGCTTCAAGAGAAGAACATCAGGTCACAACTAGAGGTAGACTCAGGCTCATCCCGACTTCAACTCAAAGAGTCTAAAAGCCAGCAAAGCTACCGTTCAGAATTGAAGAGGAAATAAAAAGAATCCATGACCACTAAACTAGCCCTACAGAAGGTATACAAATATCTTTAGTGTGAGCTGGGCATGGTGGCACATGCCTGTAATCCCAGCAGCTTGGGAGGCCGAGGCAGGAGGATCACAAGTTCAGCCTCAGAAAAAGCAAGGTGCTAAGCAACTCAGTGAGGCCCTGTCTCTAAACAAAATACAAAATAGGGCTGGGGAGGTAGCTCAGTGGTCAAGTGCGCCCGAGTTCAATCCCTGGTACCCGCCGCTCCAAAAAAATACTCTTTAGTGTATGCAAGTCATAAATATGTCAGAATAGTTGTACCAGGACTTACATACAGCGTAACCCAGGGGGTACCATCTCTTCTGCAATTCAGCATCCAGGAGTGCTTCCTGGAATTGTACAGTGTACAACCTGTGCAGCTGCACATAGTGGCCCTGGGATTAGTCATTTCATAAAAATATAGATTCATAATCATAGCCTTTCAAAGGAAGTATGTGAAAAAGATAAATAAATGAGGGCAAGACCCTGAAGTCTGGAGAGGGTGGGAAGCACTAGACCTGACCTGGATGACGATCTTCAGGGCCTTCACTTTCTGGTCAGAGGCCCAGGCGTCCTTCAGTGACTGGTTGAGTTCCTCTATGCGGTTCACGTAATCCTGCTGAGTCAAGTTCAACAGCTCCTTCTGGGATCCCTGTGGGTGGAAGGCAAAGGGGTAGGCACAGAAAGAAGAGGGAAAACTGACCACCACCTCCATTAGAAAAAACCGGGTACCAGCTGCGACCTCTAAACACCCCTCATGGCCCTACCAGGACAGAGAGCTGTGTTTTGCAACCAAAGAGGCCCTTCGGGTTTTCTGCCCAGGAGTGGAGTGCAGGGGCCGAGGCAGGCCTTGGAGGCAGGCAGGGCCTGAGTTACACAGCTCCGTCTCTTTAAGAATGGCATGATTCTGGGGACCCTGCCTCCTGTGCTCTGGTGAGTGGGACAGGACTCGCCTCATTCCCCACCGACTGGGGCCGACACGGGCCAGGTGTGGTACTGAAGGCCGGGTGTACAAACATCTCTGCTCAGATGCTCAGGCACAGAGACGGTCTCCGTACACCACTGGGGTTTAAGATAAGTGCTTGCGGGGAACAGGGAGTCAGGCCCAGAGGTACACCTGTGTTCCCAGGTACTCAGGAGGCTGAGGCAGGATTCCCTGAGCTCAAGAGTTCAAGGGCTACACAGTGAGGCCCTGTTTCCAAAAAAAAAACAAAACAACAAAGCAAAGGGGAGAGGAGGAAGGAGAAAGCTCAAGGGGAACAATTCTGTGGAGAGAAACCCCCGTTCACTGAGCTGGAGGTGCCCATGGGCAAGAGCAACACCATCCCTCATGCTGCCAAGGAAGGGGAGGCTGTGCTGGCCGACAGCACGACTGAGGGACACAGCCGATTTCCCAGGCATTCTAGGTGGGGGAGAAGGTTCACCTTAGAGTGGCAGAAACTCAGCAGTCAAGGCTCAGGCTATGGATGGGAGGAGGACAGTCTTCCTGCAGGAAGTGATATGGACAAGACCTCATGGAGCCCAGAGCCAGCTGGGCCTGGAAGTGGCCAACTCAAGGGGAGAGTGCTGGGGACAGGGAGTCCCTCAGCAAAAGCTGCGGGCACAAGAGCACACTGCCACCCCCACAGGTGACATGCCATGAAGGCAGATGTGTGGCCTGGCCCTTCACAGACACAGCAGTACTCCTGGTCCCCAGCTGTCTTGGGGGGCTAGTCTCACTGCTCCCAGGAGGGAGGGCACACAGATACACGTGACAGTGCAGGGCCACATGCTTCTCACACACATACTAGATTCCCCAGGAAGGAGCTCCTCCAAAGGGCCTCAGAGCAGAAGGCTCAGGAAATGTGGATGGATCCCAAGCGGTCATCTGAGCTATGAGGCAGAGGCTTCCCTGCCCCTCTGCAGTAAGCAGCTGCGTGACCAGCCTGGAGAATGAGCTACGAGCAGAATGGTCTGTGTTCCTTCTGGGCTTTGGCAGCGAGAAATTACCCCCTATTCAGCTCAGCTTGACAACCTTGGAAGCCAAATGTTGAGAAGCAGCGTCACAAGACAACTCGATGTCTGCCACCAGCACAGGGCATGCACGGTGACCCATCAGGAAACCTTGGTTAGGTTAAACCACAGATACGGGCTTTCTCGTTACTGCAGCGAAACCCAGCCTTACCCTCACTTATCTATGCTGACCTGAGAGCCACCGGCAGCCACTCTTGCTGGGAGCAGAGAGAAACAAGGACAAAAAAAGCCCAAGGGATCAGCTAGGAGCCCACAGAGCTGGGAGGCAGGGAGGACAGCGCTACGTTTCTGGGTGGCTCTGCAGGTGCCTGTGGGTTCAGGGTGCTGCCCCCACCTCCTGTGGGACAGCCCCATTTTCAGCTGGGCCAGCTCCGGTGACTTTCAGGTGCTCAGACTCCCGAGTTTGACTCCAGCCCTCAGCAGTTTTCCTGGACCAGCAGAGGCTGAGACTCAAAGGTCATTTCTGAACTAGGAAGAATCCGGGGCTCCTGGACTCTGCGGAGCACCCAGCGGCTATCTCAGAGCCAGAGGACCCTGCACAGGATGGGCATTATGCGTCCCTTCTTGCTCGCAAAGCCCCCCATTCAGCCCACACAGCTCTTCTTTATCCCCATCTCACAGGTGAACAAAGGCAGAGGCGAGGCAAGTGCCCAGGGCCGCCCTGTGGCCAGCGCTCCAGCCACGGCCTCTGGACTCAGAACCAGCAACCATGCCAGCCAACATCTGTGGGGCTCACCGCGCTGGGCGCTGTCCTGAGCCCTTCAGAGACTCTGACCCGCTGAAGCCCTGCAACAGCAGCACAGGTGGGCGCTCCTCAGCCTTCCCACACCCTAGGGAGGTGGACCCAGGCACAGGGCAGCTAGGAGAGCTGTGCGAGCACCCAGGAGGAGCCACCAGGGAGCAGGGATGCAAGACCAGGCAGGCTGGCTCAGGCTCTTGGTCTCTGTCACCATGCTGTGCTGCAGGGGACAAGCTCACCTGGGTCTGGGGGCCAGGAAGTGATGCTCACCTGTGAGCCAGGTCAGGGAGGACTGTGGTCACCTGGCAGAGCATGCCCTGGTCAGTGCAGGAATGTCTGCCCTCAGCTGTTGGGGGGCTTTTCCAGAAGCTAGAAATCTGCATGTACCCATTAGCTTTACCTGTTTTTTTTTTTTTTTTTTTTTTTTAAGAGCTGGCAAACGAGCCACATGCAGCCCTACTACAAGATTCCTGAAAGCCACATCCAGCCGTCAGGGCGGCCATGTGTAAACTGCAAGCTGTGATCGCTGTACCGCACAAAGCCACTTCCTAGGAGGGGGCTCCAGGTGGTTTCTACTGTCAGGAGTCGTCCCCAGATGACCAGGATGGCTCAGGTATCACAAAAAGAAAAGTCGCCTCCAGAAACCAGCCCCAGCCAGGCTCCCACACGCTCAGCCAACTGCACAGCTGGCACCTTTCCCTGGATGGAGCCAAGAGTGCAGCTTGAGCCATAATCCAAGGGCAGCCACCCAGAAGGACCTCGCTAGGCAGGACGGAGAGCCCCCACCCCGTGCTCAACGGGGGATGCTCACCTCCTCGAAGTCATCCAGCTCCTCCAGGCGGGTCCGGACCTTCTCCGACATCGCAGACCCGGCGGCCCCAGCTCTGCCTAAACAGAGGGCATCACGTCACACAGGTGGCATTTCTCCTGCACCACAGCCGCAAGAGAAGGCAGCCTCCCGCCACACCTCATCGTGAGTAAAGATGCCAGGAGGAGCTGGGGCTCAGTGGCAGAGCGCTCGCCTCGCATGGTTGAGGCACTGGGTTTGATCCTCAGCACCACATAAAAATAGGTAAAATTAAGGTGTTGTGTCCATCTACAACCAAAAAATTATTTTTAAAAATGCCGGGAAGTGATTTCATCACAGAAAACAGATCTTGAAAGCAACTTCTATGGGGAGTCCGAGTTCCATCAGAAACACTAGCAAGTAAAGTCGCCCTCTCTCATGGCCTGTTCCGCTATCTGGAGCATAGGGCCTGCTGGGCCTGTACCCACAGGGAACCACTGCCACACACTGCCCACAGGGAACAGCTTCAGGTCTGCCCAGAGGTGGCCCTGGGGCCTCAAAGCCCTCTCTGCAGGCAAACAAGACAAGCCGTCTCCCTCCAGGTCTGCCAGCATTTCCCACGTCAGCAGAGAGCTGTGGACAGAGGAAGGAAAGGACACCAGGCCAGCCACAGGCAGGGGGATGGTCCAGCTGGTGGCTGCCCTCCAGGACCCACCGCTTCAGAACCCCTTCCCCACCTTCAGGGGCTGCGCATCCTGTTCTGAGGTCCAGACGGCTCACACTAGCCCACAAACCACTATGGCTCAGCACCTATCTTCAGGTTTAACAAGCAGGCCAAAGCATCCTCAGCAGGTGGGAGAACTCCTGCCGCCCCACACTCTGCCCTTTGCACTTGACCTGCCCGAGGCAGGTGTGATTTACTTTTTAGCCTGGGATAAAAGTTGCACCCATAAGGAAGGTGCTACAGGGGACAGATGATGGTGGGAACAAGAGCTTAAGAGACCAATTCTATAAAACGGGCCAACTGTGCCGACCCTCCCCCTCCAAGCTTTCTTTGCCCAAAGCAATCTGCCTGCAGCTCGGCCTGGCCCAAGTGGACAGGATGTCACATTCCTCCGCCAAGAGGGGTGGGGGGCAAAGGTCAGGTAGTGTAGGTAATGAATGATGGGGGTTGAGAGAGGATGAGGATCAGTTACCAAACAGAAGCCAAGGGTCGTGCTCCTGAGCACTCTGGGTTTCTAACAACCTCTGGGTCCCTGCCCTTGGTCATGTATTTGGGGAAGAAAGACAAGACAATAATTAAGGAGCGCGGTTCTGGGGTTTGTAAGAGAGCAAAACACACCTCTCCTGCAGACTCCCAACTTTGGGGCACCTTCTCTCAGAGAAGTCTGTCCTTTTCTTAAATAAAGCTTGCTTTCCATGCTTGCCTCAGCCTTTCTGGGGCGTTCAATCTTCAACACTAGGAATAAGGACCCGTTCCAGACTGCTATCGGCCCCCTCTCTATTTCTCCCGTGATGTCCCAGCCTGCAGAGTTGGGGGTGGGGGATTGCACCTGGCAAGTCAACGATCTGCATGTGACCCCGGCTGTGCCCCTCTGCGCCTAGTGATGTAGGACAACTTCAGAAAAGGAATGACCATGTCCCATCCTATAGGTGCAGTCAGCAGCGGGGCCAGGGTCTGCCTGGACACACAGGTTTCTCAGGGTTCCTGCCACACAGACCCTCAGGACACCCTGGTCCAGAGATTGTGACCGAGTCTCAGCAGAGAAAACCGCTGTGTTCAGGCACCAGAGGCTGCCAAGATGGGGTGCATAACCCTGCACCAGCACAGCTGTGGTTTCACCAGGGACAAAGCCTTAGGGCAAAGGAACTATGTCCACAGCAGTCCCCTGCATCAGGAGACAGAGGGAGACACAGGTCCCCTGCGTCTCTTAAAAAACAGGAAACTCATCTGTTACTCCCAGGAACCATCTTGTCTCTTTGTTCTGCTCCGAGTATTTCAGCTCTGTATCTATAAGCAATCTTAGAGCTTTCAATGGAATTAAGCATCAGGACCATTTAATACAAACTTTTCACTTGTAAAATTATATTAAAGTGGCAGAATTTTCCCATGAAAACAAAAAACTTTTCTTACCTTTTTCAGATCCCATAAAAAGATTCTGCAGAGACAAAAAATTCATTAATAACTTTAAAATCTAGGGCAATATAGCCACTTACCTGTCCAGATGGAAGTATGTATTCAAAGAAGGAAAACAAGGTCATTGGAACCACTGGAGATTCAAGTTCCTACTCAATTCAGGGCTCTCAATAATTAAGGAGAGGGGCTCTGGGGTCTATAAAAGAGCAAGACACACCCGCTTCCATGTGTCAGCATGAGCCAACATCAAAATTTTTGATATGACAGCAGCCACAACAGAACTATTTTTAACTTTTCTACGTCAGGGTTTCTCACCCCCCACACTGCCATCACCTGGGGCTGGATGATTCTTTAGTGGCGGCTGTCCTCTGCACTGTGGGACATCCTATAGCAGCTCTGGCCCTTACCCATCAGATGCCAGGACCACCCCTGTACCTCTGACCACCAAAATGTCTAATTTCCAATGACCGCAGTGGGATAAAATCACTCTAGGTTGAGAATCACTGCTCTGCATTAACTGTGCATCCAGAAAAAAAAAATTTTTTTTAAATAGTCCAGCAATTCTGTCATTCTGCTTGAGATACCACGGGAAGGAGGGGGGCCCTGTGGCACAGCCTTCCACTGCCCCCTGGGCTCGCCTCCCTCCCTGGTCAACTGTCAGGCGCAGGCCACCTTCCCAGCACCCCTTTGCGTTCCTGCACTGTCCATGGTCACCTTCAAGACAACATGGATGGAGGGCTGTGAGGGACTCGTGCAGCCTCCAACGGGAGGTACACCTCTTCCCTTCACCTTGACCATGAGGCACACGACGTATAGCAGAGCAGCAAGATGGAGCCTGATGACCTGGAGCTGCCACACCAGCCCCAATGACCCACCGCTGGTCTTTCACAGTGAGAGGAGCATGCGTCACTCTTGGTGACAGTGTTTGGGAGGACCCTGGTTACACCTACTGGACGGAACCTTAACTGCCACAGGCACTCACCCGCTGGCCTGGTGGCTCTTGTCCTGCCAAGAGCAGCCTGCCAAGTGCGGGTGAGCTCCAGGTCCACCCACCCCCAGCCAGCCCAAGAAACAGCGCTGGGCTCTGGGCTCAAACCCAGCCGTGGGCCGCAGGCCCTGCAGGGACGGGCGCTCTCCGCGCTTCATGCCTCAGCTCCCCAAAGGCTCTGCAGTTCCATTCTTTTTGGAAACTGTCATCCCTGGTTTGACTTTTTTTTAAAGTCACATAGCACATTTTTCCCAGACTAACACTGATATAAGGGAAACTTTGAGAGCCCAGAATTGGGGCAACAAAGAAAAAAATCACAACAACATCTCGGTACTCACAATGGACAGCTTTTCCGTGGTCGTGTACCGAGCGAGGATCTCTCCCCGCTTGTTGGCCCATGGCTCAAAATCCGATCCTACGACCAAGTTCTCATCTCTGTCGCGTTTCTTTCTGGAGCTGTCCTAAGGAGAGCAACACAACTTCTTCAGCAGCAGTATCGTTCTGACCTTTAAAAATTAAGTTTGAGTAGAAGGTTGTAGTTCCCCACTACACAGTAAGTCAGACCCGTCTAAAGGCTGACCATGCTCTTCACCCACCATGGGGTCAGAACCCAGGCCCTCGAGCAAGTGCTCTACCACCAGGCAGCCCTCGTTTAATTGAGACCGGGCCCTGCTAAATCACTTAGGGCCTCACCAAGTTATCCAGGTTGGCCTTACACTTGTGATCCTCCTGCCTCAGCCTCCAAAGTTGCTGGATTAGAGGGTACGCCACTATTTACTACCAAAGGTTTACTATAATGAAAATATTTCATCACAAATGGCCAAAATATATATTTTAAAAGGCTGAAATGCATTAGGAATCAAGGAAACCTATTGAAAAGACGGCCAAGTTAATACAATAACTAACATCCAGGCTACAAGAAGCAAACTGCTAGGGAGGACACTCTGGTGGCAGCCACCAGAAACTCACACACGCACTGCTTTCACCCAGTAATGAGCTTCTGGGACACTCTCCTGCAGAGTGCACAGGACACAAGTATGTTTAAGAAACCCAGGGCATATTGTTTATGCCAGTAAAACCCAAAACAGCCCAGGAATGAGGAGTCAAGCATGTCATACGTGTCCTCAGAGTTCAACCCATCAGAGGAAACTTCCCAAGGCATGCTGTCGAGTTAAAAAAAAAAAAATTTAAACCATTTCCAGCAGGCTTTTTGTATTAGAAAAAAAAAAAAAAGAGATAAATATATGAAATGGAGGAAGGAACATGGCTGAAAGCATGGATTCTGCAGCCAATCAGCCAGGCTTAAATCCCCGCCTAGAGTGATTTAGCATCGCTCCCCCGCCACGTCTGACTTGGTAAGTGAGGGTTGAGACACCTCTCACAAGGTGGGGGAACTGAACACAAAATGCTCTCAGAAAGATGCCTGCCAAGGCTGGGGCTGTGGCTCAGTGGGAGAGCGCTTGCCTAGCATGCGCGAGGCACTGGGTTTATTCCCCAGCACCTCATAAAAAACAATAAACAAAATAAAGGTATTGTGTCCATCGACTAAAAATATTTTTAAAAAAGGAAAAAGAAAGATGCCTGCCATGCGTTATGCTGACACTAAAAAAATCAAAGACATCGACAAATTTCTAGAGTCACATTCTTTGCGCAATTTAAATCAAGATCTGCACAATTTAAACAGATCAATTTCAAGCAATGAAATAGAAGATGCCATCAGAAGCCTACAAATCTAGAAAAGCCCAGGTCAAGATGAATACACAGCTGTGTTCTACATAACCTTTAAAGAAGAACTCATACCAATACTCTTCAATTTATTTTAGGAAGTAGAAAAAGGGGGAGCACTTCCAAACTCATTCTATGAGGCCAATATCACCCTGATTCCAAAACCAGGCAAAGACACACCCAAAAAAGAAAACTTCAGACCAATATCTCTAATGAATATAGATGCAAACATTCTCAGTAAAATTCTGGCAAATCAAATACAAGAGCTTATCAAAAAGATAGTACACCATGATCAAGCACGGTTCATTCCAGGGATGCAAGGTTGGTTCAACTATGGAAATCAATAAATGTAATTCATCATATCAATAGACTTAGAGATAAGAACCATATGATCATCTCAATAGATTCAGAAGAAGCATTCAACAAAATGCAGCACCCCTTCATATTAAAAAAAAAAAACCACTAAGGATAAAAGGAACATATCTCAACATCATGAAACCTATCTATGCTAAGCCCCAAGCCAACATCATTTTAAATGGAGAAAAATTGAAAGCTTTCCCTATAAAAACTGGGACAAGACTGGGATGCTCTCTTTCAACACATAGTTCTGAAAACACTGGCAAGAGGAAATAGACAAACATAGATAAAGTTATACATACGGGTAAAGAAGAACTCAAATTAGCAGTAATTGCAGACACGATTCTATATCTACAACATACAGAAAATTCCACCAGAAAACTTCTAGAACTAGTAAATGAATTCAGCAAAGTAACAGGGTACAAAATCAACATCCACAAGTCAAAGAGATTTCTGTATATCAGTGACAAATCCTCTGAAAGGAAAACCACCCCACTCACAATAGCATCAAAAACTCTAAAATACTTGGGAATCAACCTAATGAAAGAAGTGAAAGACTTCTACAAGGAAATCTACAGAACACCAAAGAAAGAAATTTAAAAAGGCCTTAGAAGATGGAAAGAACTCCCTTGTTCCCGAATAGGAAGAATTAATATTGTCAAAATGACCATACTACCAAAAGCACTATACAGATTTAACACAATTCCAATCATGATCCCAATGACATTCCTCATAGAAAAAGAAGAAGAGATCATGAAATTCATCTGAGAAAAGAAGAGATCCAGAATAGCTAAAGCAATTCTTAGCAAGAAGAGTGAAGCAGGTGGTATCACTATACCAAACTTTAAACTTTACTACAAAGCAATATTTTTTAAAAAACAGCATAGTATTGGCATCAAAATAGACCTGTAGACCAATGGTACAGCATAACCCACATAATTAAAGTTATTTTATATTTGACAAAAGAACCAAAAACATACATTGAATAAAAGATAGCATGTTTAGGAAATGATGCTGGGAAAACTGGGAAATCCATATGCAATAAAATGAAATTAAACAGATATCTCTCATCATGAACAAAACTCAACTCAAAGTTGATCAAGGACCTAGGAGTTAAACCAGAGACACTGTAACTATTAGAAGAAAAAGTAGGCCAAAATCTCCATGATGTCAGATTAGGCCTCAATATCTTAATAAGGCATACGTAGCACAAGACTTAATATTAAAATTGATAAATAGGGTGGATTCAAACTAAAAAAATTTATCTTAGCAAAAGAAACAATGAGGTGAATATAGAACCTACTAATTGGGAATAAATTCTTGCCACACACATGCCAGAGCACTAATCTGTAGGATATATAAATCACTCAAAAATCTTAACACCAAAAACACAAATAACCCAATCAATAAATGGGCCAAGGACCTGAAGAGACACTTCTCAGAAGAAGATATACAATAAATCAACAAATATATAAAAAAATGTGCAACATCTAAAGCAATGAGAGAAAGCAGTCACAATGGCAGCTGTTAGGAATAGAAACAAAATTAAGTATTGCTGAGGATGTGGGAGAAAAGGTACACTCACACACTGCTGGTGGGACTGCAAATTGGTAGAGCCAATATCGAAAGCAGTATAAAGATTTCCTGAAAAACTTGGAACGGAACCACCATTTACCCCAGCTAACCATCTCCTCAGTCTACACCCAAAGGACTTAAAATCAGCATAATGTAGTAACGCAGCCACATCAAGGTTTACAGCAGCTAAATTCACAATAATTAAACTGTGGAACCAACATAGATGCCTTTCACTAGAAAAATGGATAAAGAAAATGTGGTAAATGTACAAAATGGAATATCGCTCAGCATTAACAAAGAATAAAACTATGGCAGTTGCACTAAATGGATGGAGTTGGAGAATATCATGCTCAGAAAACTAAGCCAATCTTGAAAAACCAAAGGCCAAATGTTCCCTCTAATAAGTGAATGCTGATAAATAATGGGGGAGAGGGTGAAAATGAAGGAACTTTCATTGGTAAATTGGGAAGGAGAGAAGGGAGAGGAAATGGGGCTAGGAAAGATGGTGGAATGAGATGGACATCATTACCCTAGGTACAAGTATGGCTGCACATGTGCTGTGACTCTACATCGTGTACAACCAGAGAAACAAAGAGTTGTGCTCCATTTGTGTACAATGAATTGAAAAGCTTTCTGCTGTCTTGTATAACTGATTAGAACTATTTAAAAATAAACTTAAAAGAACACCTCTCTTCTTTATAAATTACCCAGTCTGTGGTCTTCCATTGTAGCAATAAAAAACAGAAAGACAGGGCTCCTGAGGGAAGCAGAGATCAGGAGCTCAGGGTTGAGCACCAGAGCCAGACACACTATCTCCTGGGGAGAGCTTGCTTCCCTCCAGACCCAAGGAGAGAACAAACCAAGGCAATTCCTCCTGATGGCTGTTGGAAAGCAGGTCACTGGGAGGAACTACTGCTGGTACACTGTCCTCTGGCTAACAGGTTCTTTACCTCCCATCTTGTTCCTTTCATTCCTTTGTTATTAATAATCATATCTTGCTTTTCAAACCCCAAACCTAGCTCAGAATGTTATTTGAATAGAAGCTGCCATGAAGCTGCAGTATGAAGAAATGCATGACCTGACTCACTAGAGCAACTGTGTAGAATCTAGGCTCCCCTGTCCAGGCTTCAGGTACTCCCTAGCAGGGGTCCAAGAAACAGTATGTTTGGGAAAAAAAAAAAATTGCTGCCCCTAGGTTTCAACTCTGGATGGACCAGTTTTATATGCCAGGGCAGTGCCATGCCACTCCATGCCAGAGCACACACTACATAATTCCTGTAACCACAGGATGCACAGTCATATAATTCCTAGTCTTATAAATAAGTTAAGTCTAGACTTTGAGCAAGAACATCTCCATGTAAAAATAAGAAAAGTACATAGGTTTACAAGTCATACAGGTGAAAAAGGAATCTGTGATCTTCAATATCATTCTCCCCAGACCAGTAGTAATGAGGCCTTTCCATGTCAATTGGTGATGGTTTGAAGTGGGGATCTGCACTTACATTCTTGCCTTTAGTGGGGTTAAGATGAATAGTATTCAATACATTTCATACTTTATTTATAATCTATATATAATGATTGATACTATCTTCGTGAAAACATTCTTTCTTTAAAAAGATCATCTATTGATTCGGTTATTTGTTTTTTTGGTACTTACCTTTGTGATTAATGCTCTACCTGTTATGTGAGCTCAACATTTTAGGAAGGGGTTAAAATTGATTTGACACCTGAAGAAGTTGGAAGTAACCTTACTTTTGCTGTACAAATATTAATTAACAACTAGAATAAGAAAAGATTATAAGATGTTCCCTAAGTAGAAGACACCTTACCAAGCAAGGTTATCTTTCTTAGAATTCCTCTATGTCTCTAATTTCATTTTCTTGCTTTATGACATTAGCTAGCAACTCAGCAAGATGTTAAAAAGAAGTAGTAGGAGAGGAGACCCTTGACTGTTCCTGATTTAGTGGGAAAGTTTCAAGTTTATTATCATTAAGAATGTGGTAGGGGTGATATGGCAGCCAGCGCCCAGGTGGCAGGGGCAGCCTGCCAGCTGGGGAAAGTTGCTAACACTGGGCTAGAAGTCACTGAAGCCCGAGGGTGGAAAGAAGAGAGAAGGAGCCCAGAACCTGAAGGGGGTGACTGGGCCACTGGTGGGTAGTCACTGGCCCAAGCCCAGGCCAGGCCTCTCTACTTCTAGGCAGAAAGCAACAGTTGGCACGAGCCCCGCCCTTCGTGGAATTCTGAGTGTTTGGGTCATAATTGACCCCCCAGCATTCCAAGAGTTTCAGAGCAGAGGTGGATAGAGACAGAGGTGGTTTTCAGAGGTGGATAGAGAAAGAGGTGGTTTTCAGAGGTGGATAGAGACGGAGGTGGTTTTCAGAGGTGGATAGAGATAGAGGTGGTTTTCAGAGTGGGTCTGATGGCTCACTGAAATTGGGGAGATGTCATCCTGGTTTAGAGGCCTAGGCTCCAGCTTGGGCCACTCCTTAGGTCAGGTGGGGGACAGCTTGGCTTCCCTCACTGGCCAAACGTCCAATGTCACCAAGGACGCGGTTCTCGATGAATTCGAGGATGTAGAAGCAGGTTTACCTAGTTATTGGAGAAAGAACATTGAAGACACCAAATGGATGATCAAATATGACAATGAAAGACTTAAAAACTATTGTGCTGACCTGGAAGAAAGGTATGCAGCATCTGAGCTACAGATCCAACATCAATCTGCAAATTACCGAAATGAACTGGCACAGAAAGAAGTGGAAATCAGGCAACTGAAAGCAAGACAGTTTGTACTAGAGGATGAGTTGTTGCAACTGAAGTCAGCTGCCCAACCACTGCATTCAGGAGCTGGTGGTGTACCATCAACCACTTCATTCAGTCATGTCATCAGTCATGGTTCAGCTTTTCCCGGTGATGACATGGACTTCAGTGACATCATTTCAGCACAACAAGAAATCAACAGACTGTCAATTCAAGTTTCAAGACTCGAATTCGAAGTTGGCCATTGGAGCGCTATTGCTCAGGCACAGGCAACACCTAATTCGGATCAAAGTGAAATCTGCCAACTACAAAATACAATTAAGCTGCTTGAACAAATCCGAAATCAAGACCTTGATAATCATCAAGGTGAAATTGCAGTTTTGCAGAATGTACATCAACAGAAACTGGCAGAGATGAGTCGCCGGTATCGAGAGGAACTAAATGCTTCTGAAGAAAGAATTAAAAAACTTGAAAATCAGTTACAGCAAGGTGACTCGGGAGTAACAGTAACTGAAGAGTCTAAAATCTGTGACTTGCAAAAAACGGTTCAAGTTCTACAAACTGAAAAACTAGAGTCTGCCAGGAAGATGGAAGAACTTGAGGATCAACTAAAAGACATAAATGAACAATTATCTTTGGCACAAAAGAACACAGAGGTCTTGAAGAGAGAAAAAGAGCAGCTCAGTGTGGAAAAGCAAGAAATCATGGAACACTGTGAAACCTTGAAGCTGGAAAGGAGTCAATTGCGGCCTTCTGTGATGGAGCAGAAAGAGGAGGAAATTGGGAATTTTCGGAAAACCAATGAACAAAAAAAATTCCAGTTGCAGGAAGACACACACAACACTCCAGCAGACAATTCTGATAGTTTCCAAATAACAAGAGTTCAAAGTCTTCATATAAAAAACACAAGTGAAAACCAAGACCTATATCACTATGAAGCTGAAAAAGGTGCGAAAGGAATCCAACAACGGGAACTTGAAATTCAACTTGTAAATGAAAAGAGTAGATTTTTAACCAACCAGACTGATAAGCTGTCTGAAGATGAAGTTGGGCAACTCATTCAAGCTATCCCGCAACAAGCTCTTCAGGCTAAAACTTATTCAGGAAAACTTGATATGATTCCACCCCAGCCCTTGGCTGCATCATCACGTACCTCCCAGTCAGCAGAGGTTGAAGAGCTGAGACAGTCAGCTGAGACAGTGGACAAAGCCCTAATGAGAAACCTGTTCATTGGGCATTTCCAGACACCGAAAAATCAGCGTCCTAAAGTGTTAAGGTTAATGGGGAGCATCCTGGGCATTCAAAAGGAGGCAATGGAGCAGTTGTTGAGTGGAGGTGATGGTGGTGTTACTAAGTGGATGACCAGATGGCTTGCAGGAGGATCCCAATGTGGCCCCAACACACCTTTGACACCAAATGAGCAACCTGGGCTGAAGAGTTCTTTTTCAGAACTTTTTGTCCAATTTCTGCAAACAGAATCTCATTCATCCATTCCATCACCAAAACTTTCTGCTTGTGCCATGAAGTGTCAAGACTCCAGAGGAAGGAGAAGGGAACGTGCCAATGTCCCAAGAAGTGTGACAGACACAGAATTCAGAGCTGGTAAAAGAGAGGCTGTGAATCCATTCTTGGCACCACATTCTGCGGCTGTGCCACTGATCAGCTTAGATGGACTTGGACCTGGTGGACATGGGAATCTCCTTTTGAATCCCATCTCAGACTTCATGCCCACCTTTACACCATTGCCAGTGTCACTGGACCATAGCGCCAGGGTTGTACTAAAGGACCTTTGAAATCAATTCAAAGTGATTCTGAAGCCAGAGAAGAGTTAGCAGTGTAAAGAAGAAATAAACACTGTTCTTTATATTTATAAAGTGGTCTTTTCAAAAAGAAGTGGCATATTTGTAGGGACAAAGAAAAAATTGATCCATAGAAGGACCAGGTATTTTGTTTCTCCCTCTCCATTTTTAGTGTGTGTGTGTTTGCTGTAGCACTGTTTTAAAATAAATTTTTCTTTGTTTACTATAGTCCTCGTTTTCATATGATATTTTGTCTGATGCTATCGGGTAATCAACAGCAATAATAACCATAGCTCCAACCCCCTTTTTAGGATTATATTTGTTAAATTTAATTATATTAAGATAAAAATAATATACTTATATAACAGACAGAAGAAAAATCCAACCCCTATGAAACCCATTTGTAAAAGATACATATTTCAGAATTTGGGCTAGCTAAAAACAAAATATGATATAGCAAAAAGTTGTAAATTCCTTAGTTTATAAAAGAAAACACTGTATAACTACTAAAAGAAAATTTCAGTGGGAGGGCCTGAACATGAAGTTTAGTGGATAAATTCTCTAAGATTCTTTTAATCCAAATACTATGACGCCTATCCATTTTACTTCATTCTATAAAAAAGTCACTTGACGTTCATTTTGTTTTCTAGATGTTCCGTATGTCCAGAAGGAAGATGACATTTGTCAGTCAGAAGCAAGGTATAATCACATGCATCCTTTTTAATCTGTAAGAATGTATCATTAAATATCTGGGCTGTTTACATACTTTGCTGGGCCCTTCAGTAATGCTTATAAACACATTTTTAAAATCATTTGATCAAGAAAAAAAGTAGGGTAGAGAAATAAAACATTACAAAGTTTTGAATTATGAAAAAGTGAACAAAGGGGTAGTTAAATCCTTTCTTATTTTGGTAAATTAAGGTAAAAGATAAATCAAAAGTTTCTATTAAGTCAGGTGATATCAGAGAAGTGAGAAAGCAGATTATGTAGCAAATGCCTCTCTGACACCTGTAATTTCTAAAACCATTAAGAACGTTTTTATTAAAATTGATTCAAATAAAATTTAATATAAATTAAATTATTTAAAATAAATCATATTATAATTTATTATTAATTAATTCCACAAATTTAATTTATGTAATAATTAATTTAATTATGAATTTAATTTATTTCATTAATTTATTTCATTAATTTATTTTATTAATTGATTTTATTTATTAATTTAATAAAATTAATGATTTGCATTTAAAATTTCATTGAATTTTAAAGATTAGTTTAAAAATTAATTTTAGTAAATTTTAATAGAAATCAAATTATTTAATATTCATTATATAATTTGATATAAATCTTAATACAATTAATTTAATTTTGATTAAATGTTCTCAATGTTTTTTGAAAATGCAGGTGTCAGAGAACTATTTGCTTTATAATCTACTTTTTTCTCTTCTTCGATTTCACCTAACTTGAGCTGGAAACTTTTGATTCATCTTTTATCTTAATTTACAAAAATAAAAAGTACAGACAGAATACCTAGTGGTTATATCCATCAGACAGGAAAGTGGGCAGATAGCAGAGTATATAAAACAAACACACATATATATCAAAAAATAAAAATAAAAAATGTTAAAATATCAGAAATTGGTGGGCGAATAGAGAAAGAAAAAAAATTTAAAAAAAGAATAAAAAGAATGTACAACACAACTCAAATATACTATTCAGACATCCCAGTCCTCAAAATCCTAATTCATGCAATGTACTTGGCTTCACACATGTTGGGATGTGAAGGCAGGAGACAGGAGAGGGAGAGGGGGGAAAAAGGGAAAAAAAATCTTGAATGAACACAGGGCTCCTTTGGCTTGGCAATCAGTATCTTTCCTGCTTCCCTTCTCATCCCATAGGTGGTGTCCTCTGTTAGATGGTATCTCCACCTTCAGGATGGTGAAGGTAATTAGAGTGTCACTGTGCCAGGTTAGAGGCTGCTGGAGAGGGGGGAGTTAGAAACTGGGTACATGGAAGATGATGATGAAGGTGACCCAAGATGGAGGCTCCTGCTTTCAGCAGTGGGGTGTCAGGTCGGGTGGGGGAGCCAGGAGGTGGTGTTGGAAGATGAGTTCAGTGACCAACTCTGTGGCTTGCAGTGTCAGCTGACTTCAGATCCTGTGTGAAGGTCCTGGTTGCAGACAGGCTACTGCACATAGGGGACTGTGTCCACTGCTTCAGAGTCCCAACCAAGATGGTGGTGACTGGGGGAACCCCACGTTGGTAGATGGGGTTCACAAGGGGATGGTGACACAGTTTCTGCTCATGATGTTCTCCATGGGAGTGGCATGTGTGCTTTCTGCTCGCCAAGGTGGCTGAAAGTTTTTGAGGGTGCTGCTGCAGCTGCTTATGGTCTCACTTGGGTACCTGGTTACCTTGCCTTAGTGAGTTGTTGTGACCCCGAGGTTTGGAGCCCTAAACAAGTGCAGAGGGCAGGAATAAGCTTGCAGAGAAGCAGTAGTCTCACTACTTGCATCCCAGGTCACAGGGCAATGCAGAATGCTGCCTCCCTCTGGCCCACCATCTTGGATCCAAAAATAAAAATCTTTATGTACAAGGTGAAAACAAAAGTAGTCCAAAGATGTAAAGAGGTCTGACTCCAAGTAGAAAGAAATTTGATTGTCAATTTTGCCATGATTAACTGTATATTTCTAATGTATTTAGGAGATAGGAAGTTTTGATTGTGTGTTAATGGTTAAGACTATTTTTCAAAAAAATTAACAGGTGCACTGATTCACACAGTCTCACCTCTCTTCTTAACTAACTTATATATTGCCATTCTTCCATACATTGAAAAGGAAGTTCCCATAGCAGTTCATATGAGAAATGTTCAACTGCCTCCTGAGGTCTGCCTAGTTGGCATAATAGATGCTCCTCTACTTTACTCCACCATACACAATTTAAACAGATGAATTTCAAGCAACAATATAGAGGATGCCATCAATAGCCTACCAAAGCCCCAAATGCCCAGGATGGATGCACAGCTGAGTTTTACAAGCTCTATAAATGAGAACTTATAATGCTTCTCAAACTATTTCATGAAATAGAAAAAGAGGGAACACTTCCAAACACATTCTATGATTCCAATATCACCCTGATTCCAAAACCAGAAAAAGACTCATCGACAAAAGAAAACTTCAGACCACTATCTCTAATGAACATAGATGAAAAAATTCTCAATAAAGTACTGGCAAGTGGAATACAAAAATATATCAAAAAGACAGTGTGCTATGATCAAGTAGGTTCATCCCAGATATGCAAGTTGGTTCAACATACAGAAATCAATAAATATAATTCATTGCATCAATAGAATCAAAGACAAAAATCCTATGATCATCTCAATAGATGCAGAGAAAGCATTTGACAAAAAGCATCCCTTTATGTTCAAAATACTAGAAAAACTAGAGATATCAGGAACATACCTCAACATTGTAAAGGTTAACTATGCTAAGCCCCATTGCAATATCTTTCTAAATGAAGAGAAATTGAAAGCATTCAATCTAAAAACTGGGGACAGGGATCCCCTCTTTCACCACATCTAATTTACAGAGTCCTTGAAATTTTAGCCAGAATAATTAGACAGAGGAAAGAAATTAAAGGGGTACACATAGGAAAAGAAGAATTCAAATTATCCCTGTTTGCGCAGGATATGATTCTACACCTAGAAAACCCAAAACATTCCACCAGAAATCTTCTAGGTCTAATAAATGAACCCAGCAAAGAAGCTGGATATAAAATCAACACCCACAAATCAAAGGCATTTCTGTATACCAGTGACAAATCTTTAGAAATAGAAACTAGGAAAAACCACTCCATTTACAACAGCCTGAAAAAAAAATAAAATACTTGGGTATCAACTTAATGAAAGAGGTGAAAGACTTCTTCAATGTAAACTATAGCATGCTAAAGAAAGAAAAAAGACCTTAGGAGATGGAAAGATCTCTCATGCTCTTGGATAGGCAGAATTAATGATGTCAAAATGACCATACTACTAAAAGTACTATACAAGTTCAGTGCATTCCAATCAAAATTCCAATGGCATTCCTCATAGAAATAGAAAAAGCAGTCATGAAATTCATTTGGAAAAATAAGAGACCCAGAATAGCCAAAGCAATCCTTAGCAAGAAGGGTGAAGCTGGTGGCATCACTATTCTAGACCTTAAACTATACTACAGAACAATAGCAACAAAACAGCATGGTATTGGCACCAAAATAGACCTGTAGAGGATACAGGATAGAGGACACAGAGCCTAACCCACATAATTACAGTTATCTTATATTTGACAAAGGCACCAAAAACATACATTGGTTAAAGATAGCCTGTTCAGCAAGTGGTCCTGGGAAAACTGGAAATCCATATGTAAGAAAATGAAATTAAACCCCTATCTCTCACCATGCACAAAACTCAACTCAAAGTTGATCAAGGACTTAGGAATTAAACTAGAGACACTGCAACTATTAGAAGAAAATGTAGGCCCAAGTCTCCATGATGTCAGATTAGGCCTCAACTTCCTTAATAAGACTCCTATAGGACAAGAATTAATATCAAGAATCCATAAATGGGATGCATTCAAACTAAAAAGATTCTTTTCAGCAAAAGAAACAATCAGTGAGGTAAATATAGAACCTATTAATTAGGAATAAATTCTTCCCACATGCATGTCAGATAAAGCACTAATCTGTAGGATGTATATATCACTCAAAAACCTTAACACCAAAAACACAATCAATAAAGGGGCCAAGTACCTGAAGAGACACTTATCAGAAGAAAATATACAATCAATCAACAAATATATGAAAAAATGTTCAACGTCTAAATCAATTAAAGAAATGCAAATCAGTGAGATTTTTCTCACTCCAGTCATTTAATTACCCTAAATGCAGCTAATAATAAGAGAAACAATGATAAGTGGTGGTAAGGATGTGGGGAAAAAGGCATACTCATACATTGCTGGTGGGATTGCAAACTTGTGCAGCCAATATGGAAAGCATTATGGAGAATCCTTGAAAACTGTGAACCAAAACACCATTTGACTTAGCTATCCCACTTCTCTGCTTATACCCAAAGGACTTAAAAGCAGCATATACAGGAACACAGCCTGGGTTCGAACACAGGAGGCCCTGGGTTTGAACCCCAGCACCACAAAACAAAGATACAACAATAAGTCAGAAAGACTTCCCTCATCTCTACTGGCCTCTCTCGGCCAAGGTCCTCCACTTTAAGCAGAACCCTGCAGACACCTGGAGGAGGACCTGACTATGCCCCACATGTTGATTTCTGCAACTTACAAACAAGGCACAGAGCCACCCACCCCTGCAGACCAGACCCAGAGCCAGCGACTGTCACCACAGCATGTTACCGTTGCTGCTGCCATGGCTGCAGGGTCAGCAGTGGCTGCAAACAAGGAGAGGGGGTCGGTCCCATCGAGGACACTGCTCAGCGGGTCCACCACGGAGCTGGAGGAGGATGACGACGTGGAAGAGGTGCTTCCTTTCCGGTTCACCTTCTTTGTCTTTGATTCTGTGACCTGTGGGGAATATGCATGGTGCTGCCATAGGGGTCCCCCTGCCCTTGCCCAGGGGACACGCTGGAGCTCCTCTCATTCTGGATGCTGGCCTGACTGTTCCTGGCTTCAAGGGCTTATGGGTACCAGGCTGCAGGAGAAGGGTTTCATCTAGGTGACCCAAAATAAAACATAGCCCAGCACCAAGAGCAAGCCAAGCTCACTGGCCAATCAGAAGCCACTCACTGCCTTCTATCTGTAGATTAATCAGAAAAGGCCCACCAGCCTCCGCAGGAAACCACCACTAAACCCTGCCCACCGGTACCTCGCTAACCAATCAGAAGCCACAACTGCCTTCCACCTGGAGACCACCAATCAGAAACAACCCACCAGCCTCTGCAGAAAACCTCCACTCCAAACAAATGTCTCCCCGCTCTGGCTTCGCAAGACCCCTATTTCCCCAGTATGCACCCTTGCTTAAGTCTCAAACTAGTTCAAATTTTTACTCATCAGCTTTATCTTTTAATGGAAGGGAGCAACTGGGCCGGGGCCACTATGATGTAGAAGGTGACAATACCAGGCCAGGTCTCCGCCTCTGGTTCCTGATGCAGAGCCCCTATCCCCTGGGGATTCCTAGCTGACAGGAGTGTCTCTCTCTCTAATGAAGAGACTCGGTGGCTCCTGGACAGGGGCTGGTCACCTGGGAAGGCAGAAGTTGGGAACTTGCAGCCCCTACCCTCCCCGAGGGGTAGGGGTGGGGCGCAGTAGATAACCTTGTCTGCTGTCAAAGCTACCTAAAAACTCCTCAAAGAAGGGGTTTGCACATAGGCACCTCGAGGGGCTGGCGGATGGCACAAGCTCTGCCGCCTCCCCCAACCTCACCCTGCACATCCCTTCCTCTGGCTGATCATCAGCATCCTCTAATGTCCTTTAGGATAAGACAGGACACCTCAGTGAAGAGCTTCCCCGAGTGCTGGGGACCATCCTAGCTAGAAATGGAACCCAAGGAGGGCATAAGGGAACCCCAATTAGTAGGTTGGGGCTGGTGTCGGCAGTGGGGGCAACCTTAAGAGGCTGAGCCCTTCCTGTGGAGAAGGCTCAGACTTGATCCTCTCCAGGGATAAGTGTGGCCTATACAGCCTTGTTACTCAGTGTTGAAACCACTGCCCAGAGCTTAGGGTAGACCTAGACTCAGCTCCGCCACCCCAGACCCACTGCACCCGAACCTGCACTTTTAACAAGACCATCAGGCCATCTGCCTGGCAGCCAGGGTCCAGGGTGCACGAAGGTGGAGATGCTCAATACAGAACTGTCCTGGACAGGTACAGACTTTTTCATTGTCACCACTCACTAAAGGACACGGCATTAACAGGTGTCTACACAGCATGTTCCCCGCAATAGGTATTCTAAGTACTTCCAGAGGGGAAGGAGGAAGGCACAGTTACATGCAAATATTACCTGTGGCCTGTTACCTAAGGGCTGTGCGCATGGGGCATTTTGATATGCACGGGTCCTGGAGCCAAGACTCCAAGGATGTGAGAGATACCTGTACTAGCTGATAATAGTGCTCATTACCCACTTACCATCTTCTTAACTAAGCTACCCAGAACAGCACACACCACTGGCAACTAGAGTGATTCTAATTTTCCAAGTAGGTGTTAAGAAGCCAGGTGGGACACATCCAGGCCAGGAACAGTCATCCCCTCCCCAGGATGAGCTCCCCAACATGAGGAGGGGGTGCAAACAAGGGAGGAAGGTCAATCACAAGAAAAGTTGACTCAAATAAGCAAAAGTAGTTGCTAATAGCAAACCAGAAAATATTCCTGTAATTCCATGAAAACAACCAGCAGTAAGCCTGTGATTCCCTGGATCCAGACACCCTTCGGATAGCCTCCTGGGCAAGACTCACGGTGATGGGTTTCAGCGGGTGGTAGTCCCCAAACTCCAAGGGCACGGCCTCCAGCCGGCACGATGCAAATTCAGCCTTGTAGTTCCTGCTCCTGGAACACCTAGCAAGGCAAGCAGACAGGAGGCTGAGCCGGCCTGGGACACGGGCAGCCCCCAGGACCACCCACTGGTGGAGCTAGAGCAGAACAAACTGCCAGAGACCAACACGAAACACCAGATTTAAACAAATTTGGTGTTTTTTTCTTTTAATCCTTTGAAGGTAGAAGAGCTACCAAGGCCTCCTGGACTTAGGAGGCCAGACCCAGAATGAAGGGCTACTCCTGATGGAGCCAGCTTCCCAGGCCAGCTTCTCCACGACATTTTGAATTCTAGGCACGGGCCACCAAAGTGCCTGAAGGAAGCCTTGTGGGGCCAGAGAGCGCCATGCTGGGGCTCACGTTTTCAGACAGCCGGGGCGTGGAGGAGCGCCAGGAGAGGCGTCCAGAGAAGAAAGAGAAATCTGGCCCATGCCACCCTGCAAGCACTCAGAGGGCAAGAAGCTGGACAGAGGGAAAGGAAGCCGGGACAGAGTTGTCATCAGCTCAGGGCAGCTGGGAAACAAAGGGGGAGGGAGAGCCAACTCAGTATGGAGGGAGGATGGAAAGTGAAGAACCTGGGACACAGGGGACACGGAGAAAAGGCCCCCGCTGCAGAGCAGGCTCCTAGGGTGGAGGAGATGGGCAGACGCAGGATTCCAAGGGGTGACAGCCGAGACTCCCCCCCAAGAGCACCTCCCCCAACATCCAACTGCTGGGCCTCCCCCAGCAAGACCCCAGGAGGCACCTTGGCCAGAGCCCCTCCTGAAACTCCTCCACACAATTCCCCACTAGCTACCCAGGGCCGCTCTCCCAGTTCATGGAGCTGAGCCCCTTGTCCCCCCTACTGCAACGGCCCCCTAAATACAGCCTACCTTATGGCTTTTAACAAACATCACAAAACACTGTCTTTAACAAAGGACATGGGCACTTCCAATTTGTAAATATCCCCTCCCAGAAAAAAAAAAAAAAGCTTTTCTGGGCACAAGAAACAACTCTGCCCCTTCCCCAACTTCCCTTCAGGGAAAAGGGAGACTCAAAGGGCCTCCCACCCCTCCCCAGAGTCGTAGGAGACAATGCCACGGCACAGCCTGGGAGGGGGGTCTTATTTCCATTCCTTTCAAAATAAATTTGGCTTCAAGAGCAAAGGAGGAGGAAGACTTGTGATGGGCACTCGACTTTTATTAAGAGAAAATACCAACCACGATGATACATGGCCTCCTCGTCCCCGTGCATCAGTTACAAAACTCATCTTCCAAACGCTGAATGAAAACCCCATGGAAGAGCCTAACCAGCTCCTGACCAACTGAGGACAGATCAGTCCCTTCTTGACTTACGACAAATAAAAAAAAACCCAAAGGATAAACACATTTCAGTAATAATCATTACCATGAAGATGGAATTTAAAACATCAAATTATACTTTTCCTCTTTTCAAATCACTCTCAACTTTATTAGCTGTCAAGGAAAATAGAATTTTGAAAAAGTAATGAGCAGAAAATGTAATACAACTGGAAATTAGGTTGCAAATGTGTTTCCTGTTCCTATCGGAATCGACAGACAACTGGAAAGGGTCAACACGCCACGACTCCACCTGCGACCCATAAGAGTTCTCATTTATCATACGCAGGGTTCGGGGTCAAGCCTTTTACCTCCACTCCCTTTAATCAGCTCTATCTGGTGGACGGTGATCACTGACATTTTTCAGAAGACTGGGCTGTTCAGTGTTGGAAATTTGTCAAAGCTGACAGCAGCAAGTAACAGAGTCAATAGTTCTACAGATTATAAGTCATCTCAAAACCTTAGAGATAAAGCATCTGTCAGCCAGGCATTGTGGTCCACTCCTGTAATCCAAGGGACTCAGGAGGATGAGATAGAAGGATCACACATTGGAGGCCAGTCTCAGCAATAGTGAGATCCTGCCTTAAAAAAAAAAAAAAAAAGTGTAGCCAATTGTCTATTTAACAGAATTAAGCTTTGAAATGATATTTCTTAAAAGTTGGGACGTGAGTGGAAAAAACTGCTTCCAGAAATAATTTTTTTTAAACAAAAGTCTTCCTTGTCTGAAAACCCCTGGGCAACTACAATTTGAATTTCAACCACTTCCATTATTTCCTCAAATTTGCTGCAGTCCTCTGCCTTTCCTGTGGTTTGAGACTGGAAGTGGTGTTTTCTTTCATCTGAGAGTCCCTGGCAAAGCTGACAGCGACCTCTAGTGGACATTTTCTCAAAACCGCTTCACTCTTCCTTTTCCTCCAGGCCCAGCTGATGGCCCTGGTTTTGGGAAAACAGACACACACACACACACACACACACACCATGAACCAAAGATCCAGTGCCTGAAGGGCTCCTGGGCTCCTTGGCAGCTGCCACAGAAAAAAGAACAACACTTCACTCCTGGGTTACTCAAAGTGTGGCTCTCAGGTCACTAGCAAGGGCAACCCATCACTTGTGGAGTGTTCCAATACCCTAGGACCACAGCATCAGGACCTGCATGGTAGCAAAATCAGGTGGCTCCAATGCACATTAAGGTAACAACTCCCTACATGAAAACTGTTTATATTTGATGATATACACAGAAGATGGAGCATGACTTACCAAATTAATCTCCTTTTAGTAGAAATACCAAAATTCACTAAAGGGTTCTTGCCAGCTATTTCAATTCAAGTATTTAGAGACTAATCACATAATCTGGCCACGTGGCCTTTCCTCACACAACTTCCAAAACTCTAAAAATGTTGTAGAAATCCTGGCTCCATGGGGTGGTACTTTCCAATGTGTTACCACCAGATGATTAAGTAGGAAATGAGACCAGGGATGTATGGGATATCTCATCTCTTGGGCAGGGCCAAAAATTAAGATGTGGGTGAAAAGGCATTCTAGGGGAGACCCAGGACAGTGTATGGAACTTGGGGAGCCCTATATGCCACAAACAGCCCAGGAGTTAGACTTGAGGCCCAACTGGCAATGATGATCATGATCTCCAGCCTCCAAACCTCAGCTCACCTGTGGGTTGCGTGCTCAATCCCCGAGCCTCCATCTCCTCACCCGAGGAATGGAGTTAAGAATTAAATGAGATGCTACGTGTGAGGCACTTCGCCCAGTTTTCCTGGCACAAAATAGGGCTTGATAAACATCAGCTGAAAGCACCTCTACACAAAGATCTAGCACAGCTGTTCCTAACAGTACCTGAGTAGCATTCGACCAAAGGCCCCCGGGGGTTCCTTGTTCGCTCATCAATGCTACTGAGCCCTTAAAGCTGCTGTTCTGGGCACCCAGGAAACGAGAGGACAGAGTCCCTTAAATGGCCAAAAGTTAGTAAGGAAACTGACCTTGGAACAGGCACCAACACTGAGAAGCCAGATTAGGAACCAGGGAGAACCTAGGTGCTTAAGGGTCATGGAATCCTCGAATTTTAAAACAAACACCAAAATTTAGTACAATTGCACTGGGAAGCAGGGGAAGTCAGTCCTCCCGGAGCTAATACCAGAATCCAGAGAAGTTCAATGAAATCAGGAGTTTCTCGAACTTGGGGCGCTGTCTTGCTGATTTCCCCCAAGTGTGCTCGGTCTCTTGGCCAGGCCAGCCTCCCTAGGTCAAAAGGGACCCCAGGCGAGGGGGACCAGGGCATCCAGCACCGATTAGTGTGCCTCGGAGGCCACAGGTGATGAACAAGGAGCAGTCAACTGCTTCACAAGCATAAACCCAGGGTGCATCGGGTGACTTCTAAGGTCTTGGGCTGCACCTTCTTTCACTTGCTGGCTCTGGCTCGTTCATCATCCCATGTAAGCTACTTCCCACCATTTGCAGAGAGATCAGATTATGTCCCTTCTGAGCAACTACAAGAGAGGTCTGCCGTCACCAAATAATCCCCTTGTCCCCATCACAACCTGTGCGAGTTCCTCACGCACACCAGTCACCTGCTGGGGCCTGACGGTCCCGTCACCCCACTGTAACCCCACACGCCTGTCGCGTGATGAGCTCCAATGCATCCCGCAAGACCCAGTTTAAAGCGACTCCTCCATGAAGCCAACGCCAGAAGGCGTGAGTCGCTGCCGCCTCGGGGCCTCGTCTCAACGCCTGCCGGACAGCTAGGGCGTGGGCAGCACCGCACCGCCGTCCCCTCAGACCAAGGGGCAGCACGGACGGGCGGCGCGGGGTTCTCCCAGGTGAACGCGCAGCTCTGGCCGCAGCCAGGCCGCCGAGTCTCCCCGACCCCACGGGCCGGGAACCTATGCCCGCCTCTCCCGGGAAAGTCGGGGTGTGGAAACCCGCGGCCCCCCTGGGGAATGCACGGAGGACCCTGCGGGCGGCGGAGAACCAGCAGCCGGGGCGACTCGGGGAGGGCTGTCCACACTCGCAGAGACAGACGCCAGGAGACAGCCCCTCTCTGAAGCCCACACGCCACCTCTTCCTTACCACGGAAAGACGGCCATCTTCCTAGTCACATGACCGCTCTTCTGGGGCCGCCAGCCCTTTTTCTAGCATTCGGACGCCGCCACGCCCCTCTCTGGCCGCCATGATTGTGAGGGGCAGCTGTTTGCTCCGCCTCCCCAGGCTGCGCCTTCTGATGACGCCAGGATGAGGCGGGGCCGACGCAGCCGAGCGGAGCCCAAAGTTCGGGCTCTCTGCTGCCGCCATGATTGTGAAGGGCACAGGCACCAAGTAGAGCCCACGATGCTAAGACCAGATCGCGGCTCCTGCTGGCGCCACGATTATGAGGGGTAGAGATGGCTACGTGGAATCCAGGCTGCTTCTCTGTCAACGCCGTTGAAAGGGATAGCTGTCGCTCCAGAGGCCAGGGTGCGCGTTCCTCCAGCGCCATGATTACTCAGGGCATGAGCCGCAGACGCGGTGATCGAGAGGGGCGGGCCCCCGGATTTGGAGTGGCAGCTGGCTGCTCTACTGGGTCATGTCGCCAGCCCACTGTCGCCCTGACGGGGCGGGGCTCGTAGAACTAGGCGCGAACCACGGCTGCGGATTGCAGCAGAGTCCCCGCGGTCGGCCTGCACCCTCCTGGCGGCTGTCCGGTACTTGAGAAGCCGGCTCTTCAGCACCGCGACCAGGAGCCTCGGCGTTTGAGCGCTGCCGGGAGCCCAGCGACCGACCAACGAGGCAGGTTAGGGCCGCTCCGCCCCCCGGGCGAAGGGAACGACTAGCCCACGGCCACCTGGTCTGAACGACCACCATCATCACCTCTTTGGGGACACTGGTGAATTGCTGCAGCTAGGAAGGATCTGAACATCCCAAACCAGAGTAAAGAGGCCCGGGTTGACCCTGGCTGCGCCTGAGCCTCTTCCCATTAATTCTCAGCGTCTTCTGACAGCAAAGGTCCGAGGCCCCCACTCCGTCAGATAAATCGGCAGTGGAACCCGCCTCGGCTGGTCTGCGGCTCCTGAGCCCGCGTTTCGGCCTCTGCCAGGAGGCAGCCCCAGGGGAAGGTGGAGGGTGCTTCCTCTCTGCGACGAGCAGAGCTGGTCCCCTGGACTGCCACCTCACCTCCCCGGCCGTCCAGGCTGGGCCTTGGCATCTCTAATCACTCCCCTGGCGGGCTAGAAAATGGTCACATTCCATACTGTGATCAGATGCTTTTCTGTCGATAAGAAAACAGATCAAACTAGATTTCCTTTGAGATGAAAAGTTTATTTGCCTTTGCCTAGAAGCAAAACTAGTGAAAATTAAAGTACAAAAATAAATACAATTTACATTAATGGACATTCCACCCAAAGTAAAAAAAAAAAACAATAAAAATAATATATATAAATAAAACTTCATCAAAAGCACAAAACAGTGCCTGGCACTTTTATGAGAAAAAGCTGTGAACATTAAAAAACTTGGAACACACACACACACACACACACACCTTTATCCCTAAATTAAAACACACTCAAGTTTCTCACCCTCAATGTAAAACTAGTTTTAACTCCTTCCAAAACATACTATTTGTTTTAGCTAATTTGCATTACAATATACACAAAATCTGTAGCATCTATCTTACCAGAGAGACCCACAATGACATGAATTAGCTGTATCCTGAGTTTTCAGAATGAAAAAGCACAGTTTATCATTGAAAAGATAATTTGATATATTTTGCCTCTAAATACAAAACTGGTATCTTGGACTTTTTTGACTTTCTCATTTTCTGGTTCACTCATTCAATAATAAATAAGTCTCAATAAAGAAAATCAAGTTGACACCCAGTGTGAATTATTTTCTAACTACAGCTGGATGTAAAAGTTAAATCTTAAATGGAACAGAAAAGTTTTATCTCTGTATTTTTAAAATATTAAGACTATGTATAGGCTGTATTTCCAAAATACCACTACCCCATTAAAATTCAAGTTAAAAAAATTAAACATATACAGTTGCAATTTTATGCAAGAAGCACAAAGCCCTTTTGAGAAATTGTGACATTCTCCTTGATACAGCCATGCTCTCTTGGTAACATTTGTTGGTTGGTAGGTGATGAAAAACACTTTAGACATCAGTGCCCTTAGGTAATGCAAGTTTTTAACTAGGCAATGTTACTATCTTATTTTGAAATCCAGATTTAGTGTTATATTATTTAGCCCTTTATTCTCTCCTAAATCAAGCATGCTAGAAAAAGCAGACTATGAAGAAATAAAACAGACTAAATAGAAAACATAACCGCATGCAACATGGTATTCTTATTTTACAGAAATGGATATAACAATGCAACCTTAAATCTACATTCAAGATTGTGCTGCCTTCACCCAATCTGCTCCCCTCTATGCAAAGATCTAGCACAGCTGTTCCTAACAGTACCTGGGTAGCATGTGACTGCCAGGAATGTGTGCTTCTGACCAGGGACCCGCAGCTACTACTGCATTGATTTTAGGTGACCACAATCAGAGTGTGGTGAGGGTTTATTCTATGAGGTTATAATGTTTAAGTCCAAGAATATGGCCTCAAGTGCTTTAAGTTACAAAACCAGGGAGAAACATACTTGTGCAATAATTTCCCTTTGAATAGAACAGTATCTAATTTGTTTATCAAATTTAGCAATCAGTATGAAGAGATGAATGAAATTTATGTTTTAGAACTTATTTATAATTTGTCTTAACTTTTCTTATTTTGTACAAATAAGTCCAAATGTCCTTGTAAAGTTTACAAAAAGGGTCTCCATAGACATCTGGGCACAGAAAATATACTATGTTTCTACAGGTTAAGCACAGAAATGAGGCAATTACTAAACAAATTTGTCTACACCCAATCCTAGGTTAAGAAGAAAATGAGGAGTGGGGCGGGAATTACCAGATAATTGCTCAGCCCTTTGATGTCACTCTGCCTATGTAAACAGAGTCCAGGGTTAAACAGAAAGTCTTGGTCAGGGAAAATAATACAGACAATAATCGTGGCTCCCTTTCTATCCTAATGAATGTTGTCTTCTTAAATTGTCGCAACATTTGGCCGCTTTCTTTGGATTTTTCCTGCATATACTCCTAAAAAGAGAACAAAACTAGTATTACTTCTCAGGGTTAGTTTTCATATGATACCATTTAATGAGTGCTTACTACACTAAGGCACCAGGCCAGGCAACATTCAGCATCATATTTAACCCTTACCAACAGTAACCTTGAGGTAGGTAGAAACTGTTTCCACCATTTCAAGGATGGCATGGTACTGAGGCCTGGTGGGGATCATGCCTGAGCCAGCAGAGCTGGAAGCGGAAGCTCCTGGAAGCCAACTCCACTGCGTTTGTTATGTGACTTACCCATTTCTTGTGACTACTTTCTACTCTGCTCTCATTAGTGGTTTCGAATTTGTCTACAGACTCTCTAGTCCAGCACAAAACATCAAATGAGGAAATGTTTAAAAACATGGCACCAGAGACTGAAATCTAGTTTGTGAAAACTAAATAATTTGAAATGCCTGGCAACATACTTGAACATGCTTTAGAGTCCTCCTTTAGTCTACAGCATGACATTCTACCATCAATATAAAATGAGTTTCCACTCCTTGCTTAAAGGGACCAAATCAGAGCACAATTTCAAATTTGTTTAAAACATAATCCAAGCCAGGTATGGTGGCCCATGCCTATAATCACAGGTTCAGAAGGCTGAGGCAGGAGGATCTCGAGTTACAGGCCAGCCTGGGCAACTTAGTGAAACCCTGTCTCAAAATAAAAATATAAAGGGTTAGGGATGTAACTCAGTGGTAGAGGATCTCTGGGTTTGATCTCCAGTACTGAGGGAAAAAAACAGAAAAAAACACCATAATCCAGGCCATATAAATCTGAGCAGGACAGAGTAATTTTTCAAGAGCAAATATGCACTCTTGTGTTCAGATTCATCAATAGTATTTTAATCAGTATGCAAAATTCTCAGGTTATGTAATAAAATTCTTTAGTCTTGTTCAACTGGTTAAACATGTAGTCATATACTGATAAATATTTAGAAAAACAAGTTAATGTACTTTAGATACATATTGTTTAGCCAAAAGTTAATTTCATTTGTTTTTGTTTTTGTTGGTTTTTTTGTTGTTGTTTTTGGTACCAGGGGCACTTAACCACTGAGCTACATCCCCAGCCCTTTTAATATTTTATTTGAAAGAGTCTCACTCAGTTGCTTAGGGCCTTGCTAAGTTGCTGAGGCTGAAGTCATGATCTGAACTCATTATCCTCCTTGCCTCAGCCTCTAGAGCTGCAAAGATTACAGGCATGCACCACCATGCCCAGCTTAATTTCATTTTTATTTATAATTATGCTACATTCTGACATGGCGACCCAAGCCTGAAATCCCAACTATTTGGGAGACTAAAGCAGGAGGATCTCAAGTTTGAGGCCAGCCTGGGCAATTTAGCAAGACCTGTCTGAAACTACAATTTTAAAAATGGGGGTTAAGAAAGTAGCTTAATGGTAGGGTACTTGCTTAGCATGAATGAGGCACTGGGTTCAAAAACAAAAAAATCATGTTGCCATGTAATTAAATCTAAATAAATATAAATACTGAATTTGATTGTATATTATTAACTGCAATGACTCCTGTTCATCCTTTGTACTGATGAGTACTACTTAATTGAAATTCTAGTCACTACTCTGCTTATTCACAAGTGACAAATAGTGGAGATGAAATGCATGAGAAAAGAACATGGAAAATAGTCACTGTGGCAAACTGATGATACAGAGTTCCCCAATGACTTTATTTACATAAAGTATAACACTACAATGGAAAAAACTGAAATGTCTTCAAACATCACATAATTTCACCAGCAACAGATCTGGTGTTTGGTCTGAGTTCTTCCAGACCACAGGACTGCCTGCCCCTGGAGGAAGCAGGTCTCCAAGGAGTAATCCCTTTTCTAAAGCAATCCCCTGCTGTTCTTCACAATGTATTCAAAGAGGCCCTTTAAAGTATCCTCTGAATGATACTCACTAAGGATTCAACAATCATTTCAAAGTTTTTATCAAAATTTTGTTGTTTCTCTGAACTTATTTGTAAGTTCAGAGAAACAACAAAATTTTGTTATTTTTTCATATAAGCTTATAAGACATGAAACAAATTACTTTTTTGCTTATTCCCTCCTAATCTGCAGGAACTCACTTAGTAACAAAAGCTCTAAAATTTGCGTAATAAGTGGGAAGGTAAGAATTAAAGGTTTAATCTTATCTGCCAGGTGATTAATTTAGCTGTCTTTTAAGTGTTTAGAAAGCAGCATAGTTATAGCACAGCATTTTCAAAGTATTTTTAATGGACCACATAATTTTCAGTGAGCTTAATCAAAGTGTCTAAAAAAATATAAAGCATTTTGTTAGGAGGTTTGGATCAGCTCAACATTGAATTTGTCCTCTTGCCACCATAAAGAGAAATTTAAAAAACAATTTTTAATTTAGCCCTTAAACAGTCCTCGAATAACGAATGAAAGGAGAGCTTTAGCTCAAGCTTCTGACTGAGCAAGATTAAGACGCCCTCCCCTCTGGCGTATTCACTGGTGACCCTGTGGTCACAGGGAGAGACTCCTCATCCATCTGTCGTCCCCCCATGCACAGACACAAATGCTGTGGCTGGGGCACTGCTCGAAGCTGAACCCACCTGCACAGACACAGGTGTCAGCTGACTTTATCTTTTACTTATTTGTAAAAGCAGTTTTCTGAATTAAGCCTGGATAATTGTATAAATTATTCAGAATAAAAAAATACAATATCTCCCATAGAACTAATATGAAATCAAGGTCAGATTCCCTGACTGCGACCAAACACTGGCAGGAAGGGACGCTGACAGTGACGTCTATGCCCAGGTTATGGTGGCAAGGGGAGACAATACATCCCAAGGGGGGCCGGGCCGGGCAGCTCGTGCACTTGCTTCTGGCGAACGGGCTTCAGAGTTCTACACACCTGACACGGCAGCTCTGCTAGGCACTCTGCTCTGGGAAGGCTTCTGTCTACTTTGCACAACCCCCTTCACTGATGTCTTAGGGGTTCTAATTGAATATAAAAACATCCATAAGTCACTTGCATTAAGGTCTAAATGTTCAAAATTCAAAGAAAGCAACCACGCTGCATCACCCTTCAAAGTACAAACATGCTTGGAAAGAACTGAAGTCTCCTGCGTGTGCAGAACGAGGGAAGCCACAGCTTTGCCTCAGCAGGAGACGATAACCAGGGCTCGTACCTTGTTGGAGAGTCACTCCAGTGATACTAAGCTTACTATATGAACATTCACAAATATTTAATGAGTAAAATGGTATGAAATGAAAAGTAAAAACATGCCAACATAAGATGATAACAAAAATACATTACACAACAGCACACCAAGAGAGTTATCTTTACAGACAAAACTTTAATAATAAAGTTCTTCCCATACAATGAAATGTATCACATTTGAAAACTAGTTTATCCTTTATGTAAAGACACTATAATTATTTTTCCTCTCAAAGCTAATCTTAACTGGAATTGTTTTTAAGTACCCGTGTATGGCATTCTTACCCTTGTCTACTAAGTAGCCTATGAACAGGTGCATTCTGTCCTTGGTTTGGCTGAAGGACTCTGTTGACAAATTAAATAAAAAAATTAATTCAAAAGTATAAATTCTGTTTTTCCCATTTTCTTTCAATGGATGAAAAATGATGACAGAGAGGCTGAAGTCACTATACAATAACATGGCCTCTGTATTCCCATAAAGCAAGCCAGACTGATAAAAACACATTAACATGATATTTATATCTCACTCACCAAGAATCCACACTTACAGATTTTTATTAGGAAAGAGAGGTCCAATGTGTGCGTAACACCTATGTTTGAGATAATTTACTTACATACCTCCTTACAAAGGCCAACTTTTTTTTTCAAACATGAGAGAGAAGAAACTATCACTCATTTTACAAGAGTGAAAAACAGATCAGAAATATTAAGTTAGCTTTCTAAGATTTTGTGAATAGGTACAAAAGATCCTTGGGACTAAACTCGACATGCTAGGCTCAAATTTCTGCCAGAGACACCATGTCCTACAAAATTCTCCAGGACCATCTGACCTGACCGGTGGCCAGCAAGAGGCCCAGGTGTTAGTCTGAATCTGAGCCTAAGATGCTCACATCAGCAAGGGGTGTCCTACTGATTGTAAAGCAGAACAAGTTAACAAAAAGGGATTTATAAAATTTTCTTTAGGAGAAAACAATGACAACTCACTGAGATGAAGTGATTTTTCTCACCTTGTTTCAGAAGGATTTTGTTTAACCAGAAATTTCTTACTTGGCATTCCCATTTCTGCAGCTCTAACACAATAGAAAAAATAAAGACACAAACAATGGATTTAGAGAAGGGAACAAAACAAGCTTACAAATGTGACACGATGACAGAAACAAATCATCATTTAGAAGCTGGAATAATACTGAAAGATCTGTGCTAAGCATATTAAAGACTTCTTTGGGCCTGGGGATGTAGCCTGGGTTCTATCTTGAGCACCGCCAAATTAAAAAAAAAATAATACTTTCGAGAAGAATTTTTAAAAAACAATCATTAGAATAGACTTAAGTTTTTGTCCTCCCCCAACCCCTGCTAGGAAATCTTAGAATATCAGAAGAATGTATTTATGTGATATAAAATCAAACTTGACTATAGGGACTAACTATAAGACTGGTTGGTTATCAATCATGCCGGTTGAATTTTGATTAATTCATTTATCAAAAGTAGAATCAGATTTTACCATTGATTTTAATGAAACCTATATACAAATATAGGGATTTCTATCAGCTCACTGTAGAAAAGTGAACTGTTCTTTATTTCTAATTTGAATACACAGACAACTAAATTTAATTGGTTTGATGAGAATGTGACATTTTTAAATGAAAAAACTCACTTCATATACTTCTTCCTGTCAAGAGACTTCTGTGTTGCAGCTGAAAGAGCCACTCGGGGACTTTTCATTTTATCCTTTAAAGTACAAAAGTCACTTAAAACTCCATTAGTCCCAACACCACAACCACACTATAATACAGGATGATCCCAAATTCATGGAAAAGTAGATCTCCACTAATGCTTTTAACTCTTACTTAGTCTTCCTTAAAGGAAGCAGTCGAATTCTAAAAATTAAAGTATTTTTGCAATAAAATAATATAAATTTGGCTTATTTTTCTTTTGCCAACCATAGCAAGATTACTGATTCAAACCACAGACCACCACACTGATTTCAAATTAATGTGGAGCTTGTTTTCTGACTTTGATTTCAAGAAAGGCAAAATTCACATGACAGTTACAAAAATTTTAGTCAGGAGCAGCTGGAATTTTATAAACTATCCAAGCAAAACACTCAAATTCAACTCCAAAATCCAATCACAAAACAACGTGTAATTCTTTCATGATGTAATTATTTTAAATGGTCTACAGATTTAAATGTTGCTGGTAATCCTAGGAATTACTGTGGTTAAGAATTATCAGAAGGGTACTGAAATCAACCAAAAAAAAAAAAAAAGACATTTAATATCAATTACCCCAAACTCAGAAGAATTTCCCTCATTAGAAAATTTCATACCATTTGCCTGAGCATTTTCTCTTTGCGAACTTCTCGATCATGATGTAGAATAGACATTCTTTCAGCTGCATCCATTACAAAGAATATGTCATGAATGCCATACAGGGCAGCTCGAAGCTACATGAAAAAGAAGAAAATATTGCCACATTGAAGAGATGAGACCAGAGTTCAGCAACACATGTATACTATGTGTACTTCTTTCATTTAGAGAAAAAGGTTAAAGTAATTTTCATTGAAAACTATTTTCAGTGATTAAATGAAGAGAGAGAAATACTACACTCCCCCTCCTGAGGCTCTGATTATTAGTGGAACTAAGCAGCTGCCGAGGAGACCTTCAGGGCACCGCCCCTACCTGCGCGAACACCCTCTCCTGAAGGGATGCATCCTGTGCTGAAACAACACCTCTCTTTAATGGTGCTTCTGACTGGAAGCTTCTTATGAATTCCATAGTATCCTGAAAAAAAGAAACACTCCTTCAAAAACATTTTTCTGGAAAGATTTGTGATCACTGGATTTTCCTTTTGTTCTCAGTCCAAAATTGCTGAGAACGTAAATAACACTATTACTGATTACATGTCAAATAGCACTCACTTTAAAGTGAGACAAAAATATACAAATTACTTATTTATGTGTTATTTTTAAAATTATGAGTGGGTAGGCCTCAGTAGGCTGGGCTTGCTGTGTCCCAGTTTCCTCTGGCCTGTTTTTCCATGTTCCCTGCTGCAATGAACTTTCTCAAAAGTCCCCTCTGCCCAGGCTGGTAGAGGGGGCTCCAGAGGCAGCCGCCAAGTACTGAGGCCACACTGGCTAGGAAGGGCCTCTGTGGCCACTCCATTTACGTGGCTGAGAACTGCCTGCCTTAAATGGTTCTGGGTTAGGATTCTGACTGGAATACCCCAGCATGAGTTTACATGTGGCATCCAGGGACCTAAATGCAAAAGCATTTGTACAGTATAGCAAATGCCAAATTTGGAAAATAATTTTTAAAAATTTGTTGCTGCTGGGTATAGTGGTACATGACTGTAATTCCAGCTAAGCAGAAGGCCAAGGTAAGAAGACCCCAAGTTTGAGGCCAGTCTGTTAAACTTAGCACATAACTTTCCTATGTACATACATGAATACACCTCAGTGAATCTCCATATGATGTTCAATCACAAGAATGGGATCCTAATTAGAGTAAGATATACTCCATGTTTGTATAAATATGTCAAAATATACTGTCATGTATATCTAAAAAGAACAATTAAAAAAATAAAATAAAAAGAGTAGGAGATTTAGCTCAATGCTTGTCTAGAATGTTCAAGATCCTAGGATCAATTATCTGTACCAAAAAATAAAAAAAAAAGCCTACGCTGATGATGAAAAGGAAGACAGTGTTGTTGACGACATTCTACCTGTTACCAAATTTAGCTCTGTGCTTTGAGACCAATCAGCCCTGCAGGCAGCATTCCCTGAAGCATGTGGGTGACAGGCCTGGCATCCCTTTCTGAGGATGAAGACACAGATAACCACAATGGAGACCATGGTGAGGACGACACAACTAGGACAAGGAACATGCCCGCATTTTACACCCATGAAGAAAGATTATCCCATGGAACAGCACAGGGCAGAGACACACTGGAGCAAGAAGGAATGCTCTCTCTGTCTGGGAGCAGTCGAACATGAGCAGATGGGGCGGGGGCGGGGGTGGGAGGTTGGGGGGGTTGCAAGGGGTTGGGGGGGTTGCAGGGGACACAGAAGATCCACTGAGAGATCAGGAAGACAGGAGGGAGGGAAACCACATGGTAGCTGCTCGACGGGGTGAGGATGCAGGTGTCCACCACTGAGAATGGTGCTGCAGCTCTAGGAACCTGTTCCTAACCGCAGGATAGAGCTGTGGCTTTTTCCGATATGGAGTGGAGTTAATGAGTCTTTTTCCTTCTCCAAAACTCACTTAAACCAGTTCTTTCTTGAGACAAACTAGACTGAGACAGCAACCTGTCACCAGAAGAAGAAACTATGACCTTTATTCAGAAAGATGAATTAACTTATTAACCAAAAGGATATTTGTAGTTTATCGTATACCTAAAAACTCCCTGTGTCTAGGTGCCCTCTGAGTAGGCTTCTAACTCCTGCCTTAGCTATGAACTGTGCGCGAGGCAGTCCACCTGGTGAAAGACCCGGAGCGTGGCTATGCAGATAGACTGGGAAGGAGAGAGGCTGAAGCAAAGAAAGGCCTGCTTGGAGCCTAAGGATACTCTCAGCCTAAAAAGGAAGGACCAAGAGCTCAGAGAAATCCTGGCCTCTGCTCCCACAGGGTAAGTGTTCTAGTTTGGGGTCCAGATTAATTAATTCAGCCATCTCTAAGTAGCCTTTTCAAAGCGAGCTCAGCCACACATCCACCACTGCAGCGAGGACTCCTGACTAGCTTTGGCTGCTTCCACCCCGTCCCCCCAGGCTGCTGTTGCAGCTCTCAGGGGGTGTCATTTCACTTCCCACCTCGGCCTTGTCTTCCACAGCAGAACAGTGAGGAACCCTCAAAGTTCTTCAAATGATAAGTTATGTCTTTGAGTAGCTCAACAAATCTAGGTTTTCTATATGGCTTGTTCTCATTCTTCTTTTTTTTTTTTTAATGTTTTTTATTTTTTAGTTGTACTTGGACACAATATTTATTTATTTACAGGTGGTGCTGAGGATCGAACCCTGGGCCTCACACATGCTAGGTGAGCTCTCCATCACTGAGCCACAACCTCAGCCCTGTTCCTATTCTTAGTTAAAGCCATTAATTTTTTTAAAAAGTAATGCTGACAAAAAAAGTCAGACTAATAATCGAACTTACAAAATTGCCTATATTGGAGTGACTAAAAAATGTTTGATCTACATTCTAAACTAATGTCAGCTGGGAAGACTAATAGAAACTAAGACAAAAAGTGGAATGTGAATGATTTACAACAATCTTACTTTTACAGTCTGTCGAAGCTGCTTCAGCTTATCTGTCTGCATAAGCCTACGAGTAAGAAATCCTTTTGCCACGGCAGTTATTCTATTAAATTTTGCTTGTACTTCTGGGTTAAAAACCTAGGAGAAATGAGAAAGATGGTGTTAAGAATCTGAGCACTATATTGTTTTTTCTTTATCTATTACAATAAGCTAAATTCCTTTATGTATATTTGCTCTATGTAGTTTCATATGTACCAAAAGCTAAGCTAATATGACGTATGGAAAAAACATTAATGTTTTTTCAGCCTAAAATAACATAACTTTCAAAAAAAGAAACATTGCGCCAGCATGGTGGTACACACCTGAAATCCCAACAACTCAGGAGGCTAAGACAGGAAGATCTCAAATTTGAGGCCAGCCTGGCCAACTTAGTGAGACTTTATCTCAAAGTAAAAAAAATTTTAAAAAGAGCTGGGGATGTAGCTCAGAGGTAAAGCACTCCTGAGTTCAATTTTCAGTTAAAAAAAAAAAGATAGATCAATAAATAGACATATATCCAGTTTGCTCACCTGAGACCATCCAGTTTGGGCCCTTCCAAAAGGCCTTGTAACTGAGAGTTTGGTCATACCACTAGTTGATGATCCCCAGAGGTAGAATGGTACTTCATTTGCAGAACCAAAGCTATATTGTAAAGCAGAACTTGTGAAACCTAGAGAAATATACATACATATTATACTTGATGTCACATAACCAGAATATGCAGAACATGCAAGTAAACATTTGTGACTCATTAACAACAACAACTGCCTCTGAAACTGACCCACAAATGAACTTAAAATATTTATGGACTTCAAGCTTATGCACCAGATGGGTCTTTTCAACACAAAAAGCATCTCAAGATAATTGATGCTGTGAAGATAAGCTCTTAGAAGGACTGGGGAATTACAGGTAACTCAAGATCACTTGGGAGATAAAGAATTGTGCTGAACTCCAAGCTTATCACCTGCTGCAGCAGTCAACACAGACAGGGAGAACCTTCCTGGTATTTTCCTTGCAACGGGTCTCTTTTCACAAACACCTGCTCACTGGTCTTTGATCTACTTACTCTCATTTCAATTTTAACTGGTTACTGAGCAGCTGACAAACAGTAGTGGGATGGGCATGGAATTACTTGAAAAAGGAAGCTACACTTTTAAAAGTGTGCCAAATAAAATATCTTACTGTAGGACAAATTTTTTTTTTCAAATGAAAAGAAATTTTTAAATATTTACCAGAACTATTCAAATTTGAAGTATGGAATGAGTCCACTTGAGACAGCATTGTTTCTAGCAAGCCAGAGTCGCTTATTTTCCTCCATTCTAACTCGGATACATTGGTAATGTTCAATCCAGAGACTTCTGCTGAAATCACCTTCTTTTCTTTTAACATTTTCTCCTGTTCTTCTATTTCCTACAGATTAACAGTTTATTATAACATGCTAGTCCTCTTATTTAATTGTGTCCCCAAATAGTATCTTAGATTGACCCAAAATGATGAAATTAACAGCAAGTTATTTAAAGTTTTGCTCCTACAAATAAATAATGGCTTATTGATTTTAAAATGTGATATAATAACTATAAAAAAAATCTTAAAACAAGCTGGGAGCACTGGCTCACACTTGTAATCCCAGCGACTCAGGAGGCTGAGGTGAGAGGATCACGAGTTTAAAGCCAGCCTCAGAAAAAAGCAAGGCACTAAGCAACCCAGTGAGACCCTGTCTCTAAATAAAATACAAAATAGGGCTGGGGTTGTGGCTCAGTAGCTGAGTGCCCCTGAGTTAAATCCCTGTTACCCCAAAAAAGAATAAAAAAAAAAATCTTAAAACTAAGTATCTATTTTATGATATTGCTTTTGTGTATTTAAGTATCTATTTGTGAAATATCTTTGAAAAATATTAGAAGTTTTGAATTAAGGAGTCAATAAAGTAGTCTCATAAATCATGCAAATACTCTTAGATAAGGATCTGAATATTTGACTTCACATGAATAAAAAAAATATTATCCATGTATGATCCCCTAAAATATATTTAGGGAAAAAAATGAACAAATATTCTACATATAGCCCAAATTCATAGGAATTCTCGACCTTCACTTACCAGCCCTGTCCCCCAACATTTTAATTCCTCACCTTTTGCAGCCTTTCCTGTTCTCTTTCCTGCTCAGCTATGAGGAGTGATAACTGTTGGGCATGCTGTTCTTCTAGTTTCTTCCGCATTTCTTCAAAAGCTAACATCTTGCTTTTTAGTATCTCCTCACCTTCTGAAAGGAAACACAATCCCTCAAATTTAGAAAATTCACTACAAGTCTAATATCTGATATTTTATATCCTCAATTTAAATTAGCTTCTGACCAGAGGGCATTCCTGGAGCTCACATAATACAAATAAGATATAAAGCCAGGCACCAATGTGAACCACATTCTCACCTGCCACTCCTCTGATTTCACACTACCCAATAAAGAAAGGCTTGTATCTCAGCACCTTTAGCCTCTCATTCAACAGATCCCAGCAGATCTGAACTAACAGAGCCCAGACTCTATGTTCAGGCAAGTATCTCTAGAGGCTAAACACATGTGGTCCTCAACTGTGTCTCATCACTATTTACTTGATTCTCGTCCTTCTTCAGGACCTCTGGAAAACATCCAATCCAAAGGTTCAACATCCAATCCAAAAGAGTGAATATTAAATTCAGATATTTTAGTTACCAACTAAAGAAATTATTGAGATATAACTAAATAGAAAGAGGGGAGACAGATTGAAATGCTGAAATACCAAGTATTATACTGATGCAGAAAGTATATACTCATGGATTCATCAAGAATCATTCTTTCCAAATTATATAGTCAGTGATTTTTAGCAAGGACAAGTATATTAGGTTCTGCTGCCCTGCTGATACACTCTGGCTACAACAGTTTGCACTTGCTTATGTGCAGTTTTTCGTAGGTAAATAAAATAATAATCTTCAACAAGAAAGGAAAAGGCCCAACTCCGCTGAACCATTCGATGGACTGAAGTCCATTCCGCATGGTCTGAAGAACTCTGTAAATGAAGACAGACACTGAAAGGCACACCCAGCCATGGGCAGCTCTCAGCTCCCTTGCCCTTCCTGACAGCAGCCTCCTCTGTGACCAGCCTCACCTCTCAAGTTTATGAAAGCACTGCCAGACCTGCCACTTGATTGGTTTTGTGTTCCTCTGATGACCACAGAGGCAGCCTATAGGCTGATTTGTGATACTTAATCTAACAATTTGATGTTAAAAGTGTTTATCAAAGGGCCAACAACATGAAGAGCTCATTACAAATCAAAGAGCAAACTGGTAAAAACACTGAGATCCTAGTCCAATGGAAGACCTCATGGCAATACACTGGATTAAAACTATTATTTTCATGCCAGCATTTCCTCCAGTTATTAATATTTTTCTATAACACCAAATAGATTACGAAAGCTTCAATTTTTAAATAAAAAGTCCTTTTAAGATGGTCTTTCTTAAAAGTCAAACAAATAGCAACAAACTAGAGCTAATTATATGCTTTCTGATAAGATAAATGAAATTAAGTTCCCTTATGAAGATATGAAGACAATTATTTTTTTGAAAAAAAAAAGTCAATTACATATATTTAAACCAAGGGGCCATTTTCTTGGAAGGTATCAAACACTTCAGAGGGCCTTACCTTTGGTACTGGTTTCTAACATTTTATTCTTGTTAATGTAGACAGATCCCTTAGGGTATCTTTGTTCTGGCAAATGTTGCCTCTCCTGTTCAGCTATTCCAGTTGTTAGGACGTAAGGGCAGTTTTCCTTTTGCAAAGTATCAATATCTAAATCAAGTCTCCGCTTAACTTTTTCAAAACTATTATCCAAAAACTGTTCATTTCCACAGGACATCATAGGTGTGTCCATCTCTTGTCTCGTATTCTGGTTTTGCATCAGTAAAGGAGACGGGTTTTTTACATCATAAGACTTATTCAGTTCCATCTGTAAATTGCAGGAGTTTTTCTCTAAGGTACTGGCTGACTTGAGACCACTCACAGTTCCAAAGTTGTGACCTGCTACGCACGGACTGATGGCATGTGGTTCATGCACTTTGGGTGCTACAGTACTAGAAGTATTCATTTTGTGTGCTACTCTGTCATCAGATGTTAGCTGACCTTCTGCAGTAGCAAGTCCATGAGTAACTTTATTTTCTAATTGATTTCCTAAAGATTGACGTACCTGACTTGATTTACCAACAACCATATCCCCTATGGCTTCGGATATATTTTTGCTAACATAAACCTGGTTAGAACAAATTCCTAAGTCAACTGGTAACTTTGGCACAGTTTCCGGTACATTGGTTTTTTCATCAGTATCTGGAACAATTATGTCCACTACTTCTTCTTTTCCTTTAGGGCTTAACTCACAGGCATTTATTGGGTTATTTATGAGTATATGACATGCTGATGATGGCCTGGAACGCCTTCGATGCATTTTAGGACTCAAACTTGGCTCTGGACTAGGTAATTTGGCATATGAACCTGTAAGACTTTTGATAACATTATTTTCAGTAATAAAAGTGGGAATGACTTTAAAATCAGATTCAGAATCTGAAACAGTGGGATGGCCAGTTCGTACAGGTATGTCCACCTTAGAAAAGCTAGCTAAAGGTGACGTAGTCATGCTGCTTGCCTGAGAGGAAGCACCCTGGAGAAGAACGTTTGATTTATTAAGGCTTGGTTTGTCGGGAAACACTGAGCCACAGTGTTTGCCCATCAACGGGGCTTTCTCCCTCACACAGTCACTCACTCTAACAGCATCATTTTCTTTGTCTGAATGACTCTCGTTAACACTCCTCTTTGCACTGTTTCTCAGGCTGCGTCTAGATTGTTCCCTCTCTATGTATTCCCTTGACTTTTTCATCAGGTTCTGAAGACTCATTATATATGGATCTGGGGTGACTTCTGTCCAGAGTGATGGATTCTGTTCTTCATGTGTTGCAAGAAGACCATCAGAAACTAGAGGCTCCTGTGGGGTTGCTGAGGAGATCTTCGAAGATGCTTCATTTTCTGTGTGACTAATATTGGACCTATCACCCTGCTTCAGAGAATTAAATCCTTCTGAATCTCTAGCTAAGTCTAACCCATTAGGTTTACATTGGTCCTCATTATCCAATGGCAAAATTCCAGTTTTCTTTTCAATCTTTGCTAAAGTAGAGTGTTCAGTAGGGCTTGGCAAGCCATTTGGAAATGTAGCAGGAACATTCAAGTTTCTGACTTCTGAATTAGAGTCAATGGTTTCAATCTCCCATTGATCAAAATCACAGGCATTAGGTGCTTTTCTAACCTGAAAAAGACATTTAAAAGTTAATGTCTTCATTGCACAAAAAAGTTTTGATTTTTACTGTTTTCCACAAAACAGAAATTGAAGATTCAGAGTTCTGACATTTGAAAACACAAAACCAAACTAAGATGACTAGTTTCTAAAGTATCCTATATCACAGGGGAATCAAATTACTATTAAAAAAATCTACTGGTCATCCTAGCCTTTTTACTAAAAGAAAGAAGAAATTCAGGGCTGGGTGTTGGCTCAGTGGTAGAGCGCTTGCCTAGTATGTGTGAGGCACTGGGTTCGATCCCTGGCATCACATAAAAAAATAAACAAATAAAATAAAGGTATTGTGTCCACGTACCACTAAAACAATATTTTTTTTAGAAAAAGAAGAAATTATCTAATTAGATTCAAATATGAATATGTATACATATAGGTTCATATTTGAATCTAATTAGATAATTTCTTCTTTTTCACAACAAAATATTTCCTTAACTTTCTTCTGGTATTAGCCTCATCCAGCAACTGTTCCTCCTAGGACAGCTATCGTCTTAAGGATAACAGAAGCAATAAATACCAAGCAATTAATCTTACACACAAATGATTCCCTCTCCAACGAACTTGTTTAGAACATTGATTAAGCAAAAATAATTAAGAAGACTCCTGCCTCCCACATGCTTACTCAGTTTAACTAAAACAAATCCATAAAATGAGGCAAATTTGTAGTAAATAACAGCTCATCCATGTAGCTTAAAGTATTTAGAAATAAGAAATTAAATTTCAACTTAAAACTCAATTCATAAAAAAAAAATCAATTAGATTAATTGGCAAAAAGTTAAAACAGCGACCTATTAATGCGTTTTGAAATAAGCAAAAGTGGTAAACATTTGCTACATTAAGATGAAGACAACTATATACACAAGAGATCCAAAGAATAACAAATTATATTTTGTATCTCAATAATACAACTTTCAGAATAAAAAGTGAATTAGGGGAGCTGGGGTGTGGTTCAGTGATAGAGTGCTTGCCTAGCACTAGGCTCGATCCTCAGTACAACATATAAATAAATGAACAAAATAAAGGTCCATCAATGTCTAAAAAAATATTTTTTAAAAAAGTGAATCAGGATAGTTAATAAAGATTATACAAACACATGTTAAACTGCTAGCATTACATGAATACGGACACTGGAGTCCTCAATATTAAAAGATTTGGGGGGTGTTTTGTATATGCTTGTTTTTTTCCTAGGCCATATGGCCCTCTGGTTTTAATTTACAAATCCCAAGACAGGTAATGGTCTCCAGGTACTGTGCAATAAACAATACAACAAGGGTTCTTAGTCATACATAGCCTCAGGACCAAAACCAACCAAAGGGGATGTTTTCACCAAATCCACAAACATGTTCATAAGTTCAAGCAACAATTTATTTCTTTAGAGAAAATCTTTCACATTTCACATTTATGATATTCAGTAGTTATATTTTCTTTACACTATTGATATGAGCCTTTGGTGAGACAAGCTAAATTTCTAAAAATCTATCATCAAATCACAGGTTTTACAGGTGAAATAGACCTTAGAAATCTTAGAAATTTATACAGAATTTCTCTATTTGAACAATTAAATCATAATGGGTCAACATTTACATGTTCTTTTAAATAGAAGGTTTTCAGACTCAACAATAATTTTACTAGTAGTGCGTTTGATATATTCTTAAATGAACCAATAATAATATGACATTTTTGTTTCAATAGCAGAAAATATTTATTAGGACAAAAGCCTACCTCTTAATAATTTAGTGCTATATGTTATATTTTTAAACCTAATGTAGACAGTAATTATAATCTACAAATTAAAATCTACTACCCACACTACATATTACCCACAGAGAAATGAAGGTAGCATTTAGTGAGAAATACCCTAAGGTTCATTATACATGAATCATCTAATATGAATCACAAAGACAAACCACCACCCTTAGGATTATGAAAAAAACAAAAACTAACCAACAAAATAATATTATGTATGGTAGAACTTATTTGTTTAATCTAATCTGCTTCTCTCTAGTATGAAACGACTCAAGACTTCAAAACAAGTTGTTTATACAAATCTAACCTAAATAAAAATAATTGCAAAAGGTGTACAAATGTTGTTCGATTTCCGTTTGGATCTAAATATATATGGATAATTCTATTTATCTGAGTTGCATTTTATGTATCTACAAGCAGAATTTTCACACATACAAAATGGGGGGCAGTTATTTACTTTAGCTGAGAATGAAAATAAGGTCCTTTAGTCAATAGTCTGATTAGTTCAGGGGTTAATCACAATGGCCAATTCTATCATTTCATCACTTAGAATTCAATGTTTTTAGAGTCATAAGACATACACAATAAGCAATTATACTCAGTGTATGGTGCCACTGTCTAAGTACCCTCTGATTCAAGTACTGAGCATTACACTAAGAAGCAAGTGAATTCTCTTTGGAGTAATTTAAATGGAACATCACAAATTATAAAGCTTCTTAAACATAACCAAAAAGCACACAATTAACTAGTTAAATATAAATACATTTCTGAAAAATTAACACAAATGCTTACTTGATGATTTCTTAATTATGATCTAAAAGATTTGAGTTACACACCTGAACATTTTCAAGAATCTCCTGTACACGAGTCAGTAAAGCTTTCTTCCTGTTAACCTGCTTTCTGGCTTCTACATCAAGGGCTTTCTGCTTTTCCTGTTGTAGTTCCTTTCTCTTCTCACTATTTAGCTGTAAGACACAATAAAAATGTAATTATTTTTTTCAATGATAAAAATATAAAATCATGAACTTTTGGATCAAATTGACTTAAAACCATATGCAAAAGCCAGAACTAATATATACTGAAAGAAAAATGGATAGTGCATGGGAAATTGACTGGGATGGGGCGTTTGGGCCCGTTCTGTAGTGATCAAAGTGCTCGGTGTGGGCATGAGTTAAAAGGGTGCATCCAACACATCAAAACTCAAGGAACTTCAACACTCAGGACCTGTGCATTTCACTAAATGTAAATTATTCTCAATTGGAAGAAAAAAGTTAGACAAAAGAAAAAAACTATTCATTGATCAAATGCTGTAAAATGACAGAAATAAAATTAGCTCTTTGGGCCAGTCCTGGAACATTCATTTGGCAACAGTTCACTTCACTGACTCAGATTCTTCAACTTTTAATCTAATCACTACACATTAACTTTTTTTGCTGCCTCAAGAAAATATCAAAAGGTTTCATGATAAAAGAAACATGATGTTTTCTTTGCCAACAAAATGAGAACATTTTTATTCCACTTTATAATCGCCAATAAAAATATAATGTATGTAAAAAATTGAAAGCTTCCAAGTTTTTTGTTTTTCTTTTGTGGTACAGAAGATTGAACACAGGGGTGCTCTATCACTGAATTACATCCCCAATCCTTTTTATTTCTTATTTTGAGAAAGGGTCCCACTAAAGGCTGCCTTGAACTTGTGAAACTCCTGTTTCAGTCTTTCAAGTCACTGGGATTACAAGCTTCTGCCTCCTGGATTGGTGCATTATATACTGGATTATATATATTATATAGTGGATTCAGTCTTAATTACTAAGTCCTAAGAAGTTTAGTCAAGACTTATTTCAGATTTTCACAAAATATGTCCTAAAAAACTATTGAAAATTTAACTAGTCATCTATCAAATACAGCATAAAAGCACAGATAGGCACAGACATCAGATTTTGCTGTTAAATAAATAACTGATGGGATCTAGACTCTACAATAACCTCAGACATTTTGTTCCACATTAAATCAAGCAGCATGTCATCAAATAGCTGATAAAAATGTTGCTTTAAAATGTCTTCCTATTTACATTGTACCAAAAAATCACTACAGTTTACTTACTAATCAAAAAGGGAAATGTATACATTTAAAGCACCACCTGGCAGTCACCATGATAAGCAAGTATTCAAAGTAAACATCAACTGAGGGACAACTAAATATTATGTAACTTCTGATTTAATTTAATACGATGTATACAACACCATCTCAAAAGAGTTCTTGCCAAAAATGTTTAACCTGACTCTAATCAAACTTTTAGACTTATCTTCCCATTTATAGGAGTTAGAAAAACTACAGGAACAAGTTAAATATCATCACAAGAAACCAATTAGACAAATCCAAAGTTAAGGCTTTCTACAACACAATAGGTCTGGTCTCTATAATTTCAGTATCATTAAACATCTTTTTTTTTTTTTTTTTTAAAGCAGAGGTGCTGGGCTGGGGATATAACTCAGTTGGTAGAGTTCTTGCCTTGCATGCCCAAGGGTTTAATCCCCCCACACCACACACACACACACACACACACACACACACACACACACACTCACACACACACAAAAAAAAGCAGAGGCACCAGAAGTGATGGTGAATGCCTATAATCCCAGCAACTCAGAAGGCTGAGGCAGGAGGATCACAAGTTTAATGCCAGCTTCAGCAACTTATGAGAACCTGGCTCAAAATAAAAAAATAAAAAGGGCAGGGGACTTAGCTCAGTGGTAAAGCACTCCTGGGCTCAATTCTAAGAATTGAGTGCTTTACCACTGAACTAAGAGACATTTTGAATACTAAATGGAAAAATGTGAATATGAATAGAATATTAGATGCTACTAAAATTTATTAATTTTGTTACCATACAATAAAGGTATTAGGATTTGACATAGAAAAATGTTCTTATTTTCAGAAAACATATACTAAAATATTTAGAAAAAAAATGTTATAAACATGCAGTTTTCAAATGGCTAGGCAATTTTTTTTAAATGTATATAATTATTGCATGGAAATGATAGTCAATGCACTATTTTTTCAAACTTTTTATATTCAAACATTTCATTATACACAGTTGGCAGAAAATACTGACCTTTTAACACTTATTATACAAAAATAAATTTAAACTAACTTTTTCTAATATTAATTTTCTGCAGGGATGTAGCTTAGCTGATAAAGGGCATTCCTTGCATGCAAAAGGCCCTGGGTTCAATCCCCAGCATCATAAAAAATAAATAAAATAAAAAATATTCAGTCAATATCAAGTGTATATAATAATGCACCCTGCCTACCTTCCTATATTCCCTTATACCTTCCTTTTCTTTTCTTTCTTTCTTTTTTTTTTTTTTTTTTTTTGGTACCTGGGATTGAGCCCAATGGTGCTTAACCACTGAAGCTCATCCCCAGCCCCTTTTGTAAAATTTTTGATTTTTTTTTTTTAATTTTGAAACAGGGTCCCACTAAGTTGCCCAGGGCCTTGATCAGTTACTGAGGCTAGCCTTGAATTTGTGATCCTTCTGGCCTCAGACTCCACAGTAGGTGGGATTACAGGCATGCGCTAATAAGCCAACCTAATATACCATTCTTTTAAAAGTGCAAATAGTTAACATATACTGAGTACCTCCCATGATCCGGGTAGTATTCTAAGCACTTTGCATATATTAATTCATCAGTCCTCAAAACAGCCTTACAAGTAGGCACTATTTTTATCACATTTAACAAATAAGGAAATGGATCACAAATTGACCCAGCAGATAAGTGGTGAAACAATGATTTGAATCCAGGCCAAAAGGTTCTAGAGCCTGGCCTTTTTACCACCACTTTATGCTGTCTCTGAGAGTATGCTAAACCTTAATTATGCATCAAATCCAGCACTTTTAGATCTACCTCACTCAGTTTAATGGCATGTATAAGATTTTACAAAATAGACTACAGTTAAGCTAATCCACTATAAATGAACATTCAGAGTGTTCATCAACCTCTTGCTATTTTAAACAATACTGCTGTAACATATTTATTTATAAGCACCTATAATTGTAGATATTCCCTAAAAAGGAATTGCTGAATCAAATTTATGTTACACTTTTAATTTGTTACACTTTTACACTATTTTTTCAAACTTTTTATATTCAAACATTTCATTAAATACTTTTAAACACTTTGTTTATTCACTTTTAAACACTGCCAAACTGCTCACCAAAAACATAATCAACTGACTTTCTTAGTAAAAGTACATTAAAGGTGCATTCTCCCACAACTTAAGGAACTCTAGGGTCTTATCAGATCTTTGCAAATCTTAGTAGGTGAAAAGTAGTAACTTATTTGTATTTCTCTGATTATGAACAAACATTATGCATCCTCCAAATGTTTATAAGCATTTCATTTGTTTTTCTGTGATCTATGTTAGTCTTTCACTAGAGAAAATAATTATTTAAAAACAAATAAAGTTTACCAGTGGAGAAAGCACAGCCACTCCATGGAAGCGAATAAGTGAAATACTCTCAGACTGAGCAGGCAGAAAGCTCTCTGTAGACAGTGATGCTTCTTGGATTCTGGCAAGAGTTTTTTCATAGAACTCCTCATACTCCTCCATCTTCCCACAACCACACTACAAGAGAAAAATATCATTTTTAATGTGCTGAGAAAAATAGATCTTAATTATTGGCAAATTTTGTACAGTATGAAATACTCCTATAATTTACCAGTCCCAGAATTGGCATTCCCAAAATTGTCCCACTGATCAGGAGCTAATTCTAGGGTACAGGAAAATACCTGGGGATCCTGTTAGACTTGCTTTGAATATTAATTTTTATGAATATTTCTGCATGTAAATCTGACTTTAAATATGATTAATTTAGAGAGTACTAGAAGCTCATAGTGAAACCTTCTTACAGGAAAAAAGTTTTACAGTTCTTTATTAACAAAGAATTGCAAAACAGAATATTATATTTTCTTTAACAGGACTTACCTACATAGCACAAGAAAAACTATACCATACAAAGATAGAAATGCTTTTGCAGCAAAGACAAGGCTATTTAAATAAAATACCTAATTTAAAAATTATTTTTCTATTACAAAGTTCAAAGATACTTCTATTTCCTTGGACTGTATCTTGACTCCTTGGCCTCCAGCCAACTCAGCCAGGGGTAGAATGTAGAAAACATACTGGTGCTGGGATTATTCTGTTGTTGAAACTTGACGCCATCACCAAGCCACTTAAATCAATTGGCCCAGCAATTTTGCAATTTCTGGAAAACTGACGGTGGTTATGAAAATCCCACGTAACCATAAGGATTAGCCACCATAATCATTCCTGTAGCAAGTGCTAAATAGTTATTGCCTGTTTTCATAGCATTATGTGCGGTTCTGGTTCCTTTAAATAAGCAAGGGAAAATAAAAAAAGACGCCATTAGAATCATAACTGGCAAGGGAACTGATAAACTGTGAAGAAGAAAACCTATTACAATAATGTTCCTTTAAGTATTCGTTTTAAAACAATTAGCTACTTAACAGAAAAAAAAGGGGGGATGGGAAAATTTAGTTCACAGTATGGAATATGCAAAAATGAATTAAGACTGATATGATGCTGTCCCAGGCCTCAGAGTACTTAAAAATTTAGTACACAAGAGTGTCAGGGACAAATAATACATTCCAATTATAATATTTAATTATAATTAAAAATGAAGAAAAAACATTCAAAATTATGACTATGGGGGAAAAAAAGAAGTAAGTTGTTACTTTTGATCAACTGGCAGTTTTAGCAGTAATAAAACGTCTTCCTACAATTCCATCAATTGTAATTATTTCTATGTTCAATTTATGGAAAGTAAGTCTAATTTCAAAGGAATGGTTCTCTCGAGTGCAAATGAGATTATTCTGAAAGCTTATATTTTAAAAAAAGCAAAAAGTAAAAACCACAGAACACTTTGTAATATAACCATTTTTAGTCTAGGTTATATATCTTGACACATTATATCTTGACAACCAAAATATGCAGTAGCTAAGACATAGAGTAAGTCAAATAAACCCATTTCTGCTAAATTACTTGAAAATATTTTACAACCAGCATTATAGGGAACACAAACAGATTTCTTGTACAAATAATGCAATATAGTTTCTATAGATATGCCAGCAAAGGGGCTGGGGATGTGGTTGCCTGATATGTGTGAAGTCCGGGGTTCAACCTAGCACCACAAAAAATAAAATATAATACACACACACACACACACACACACAAGATATACACACATAATATACATCTAAGCAAAGCATGAAATTCATTTTTAAAGGCCTGCAAAATTTAAGAAAATAAACTACCTTTATATTAATAATTTCATCATTCTTTTAACAACATAAGAGATGCGTCATTGTTTGAGAAAGTTCACATCCCTTAAACAGTACAAGTATCTCTACATATTGAAGATATATGGTACCATATTATTATTACAGAATAACTTACCACATATGACAATAAATAACCATTTAGATATATATGATAATGAGATTATGAAAGATTCCAAATTCTCCTGAGTATGACTAGATCCTTCTTATCCTTTAGGCTCAGCTTCAATGTCCCCTTCTCAAAGAGGCCATCCATGATTATCTCATCCAAATTAACCCTTCCTCAGTCACTATCACATTACCCAGCTGTTTCCCAATTTCTATAGCACTTACCACTATCTGCTATTGTCTTGTTTATTTCCTTGGTTTTTGTCTCTCTTCCTCCACCAAAATATAAGCTCCATAAGCAGAAGTACCTTCTCAGTCTTGCTCAATGAATCCCCATTATACAGAACAGTGTCAGCATACAGAAGGCACTTAATGAAAGTAGTGAATAAATGAATTAGGTCAATTGGTTCAAGTGATAATGTAAATCAGGAGAAAAAAGAAGAGGGTGGACAACATAGCAAAAAACTATCAAGGAAGAATGAAATTTAGAGCACAGTCCTTGCGTGGATGACGGTATTCCCAGGGAAACTTCTACCTCTAAACTGCAAAGGTAACCATTTACAAAGTGAACCGTCCACATCCCATGATTAAGCAAGAGGGTACTATGTTTCTCACACCACAATTACCACTGCTAGCAAGGTTTCCAGGAAGCCCTGACTTAGGAGGCCATCCCAGTCACAAATCTACTGCCCCATACTTTACCATCAGGCCTTATTGGTCCACTTCCATTAATGCCAGCTCCAGCAGGTTCGGGCAAGTCTTCTCCGTCTATACCAGAGTGCAACTGTCCCTGTCCAAATGAGCCCCTTTGCAAACCCCATAGACTCATGGACCTGTCTGCCCCTTTACCAGTGCTCTGCCAGAAATGTCACTGAAGGGCATGGTAAAAGTTAACACCAAACTGATCCTAGCTGGTTGTTTCCCCAAAGACACTTTTTGGACAGGGAAGATCTCTTACTTGGACACATCCTAGCTGTAAATTCAGTGTAAGCCGGTCCCCATTCTTGCCCTTTAGTTTCCTTATTGGTAAAATAGGGAACACCAGGGTATCTGTCTCAAAGGGATCTTGTAAAAATGCAGCGAGCTAATAATAATGCATGTACGCCCATTAGCATACTTGGGAAATGCAGGAAGCAACAATCAACGGGAGCTGCTTTGCTTACTGGACAGGATAATGCTGCTGCTGCTGCTTTTTATCACTTGCCTCTGAACCCTTGGAGGACTCGAACTGGGCTTTCGAATGTAACTTAAAAACGGGGGAGGGGAGGGGACTACGGCTTCTTCTCTCAACAGCAGTTTCCTGACCCCTCCCCATCGAATCCCTCCCTAGACGGGTGCCCTCGGCTGGAACTGGGGTTAGGGGAGAGGGATTCCAACGCGACAGGAGAAGCGCGGGGTGGGAATCCCCAAGCACCATCAGGGGCTATCAAGAGAATTCTCTGTAAACTATTTGTTATCCTCCTTAAGCTCACGCCCCAGAGTCGCAAAGACGGAGTGAACAGCGCTCCCAGGGCCTTTGGGGGTTGTAGTAACTGGCGACCAGAAATGGCCAATGCACAGCGCTGGGGACGCCTCGTTCTCCCGCTTGGCGGGGGAGATGGAGCAAAATGGCCCAAGCGTTTTGCGACCTGGAGGGGGTTCCGGCTTCGGCACAAGTTGGCTCGCCGGGCACCCTCTGCCCTCCCCGGCCCCTCCCAGGGTAGGGCTCCATGCCAGGCGCTGCCAGCATCCGAGCATCACCTCCGCGCTCGGTGCCGCCGGCCCCCGGTCACCCGCTCCTCACACCCGGCGCCTTCCCCGGGCTCGAAGCCCGGGCACCCGGCACAGAGCCCGCCCTCGGCATCACAGGGCGCCAATTCCGCCGCGCCAGGTCGCCTCCGCGCCTGGACCGCCGAGGTCGGGGCCCTTCTTCGTGCACACACCTGATTCCCCGACGGCGCAGTCGGCTTTTCTCCCCTCGCCACGGGCCTTGTCAGGAAACAGCAGGCTCAATTGGTTCTGACAGAGCGCAGCTCGTCGCGCCGCCGCCTTCTCCTTCTCCTCCCCGCCATATTACGGGTCTCTCAAGCGGCAACGCGGGCTCCTGGCAACCGCCGCCGCCGCCGCCACTAGGACTCCACCCCTCAAGGCCGGTACTTCCGGTGATTACTTCCCGGGCGGTTGCAACGGTTGGACCCTCCAAAACTACAACCCCCAAGGTGCATTGCGCGTCCGTGACAGGGGACGTGTTGCTGACGACGAGAGAGATGCACGCTGGGAAACGTAGTTTTCGTTGCAAGGTAGCGCATATTAAAACTCGTTAGGATAGGAACGCTTCTCCGGGTTTCAAGACCCCCAGCATGTTCCTTAGCTGCCATTTTTTATTCATCTGTGTAGAGATGATCTCTTCCCGTGTGGTCGTTGGGAAACAACATTCACCAAACTGTGAATGTTTTCTCTGTAAATAAAAAATTTGCTGAATCCTAGATGCCAGCTCCAAGCCTTAATACATCTGTGCCTCTTTTGCAAATCAGTGGGAAAATTCGTCCAGGAGGAAAGGTAACAGGTTCAAAGTGGCAGCAAAAGCCCCGAATCTTTTCCAAACTTAATCATGTTACCAACTTTCCAAAGGATGATTTAGTGGTCCTATTTCCATTCTCTAATTTGGCTCTCTTAATTGATTCTCCTTCGGGTACCTATTTTTGCGTAGGTAAAAATGCGGATTTTAAAAGTGCCTATAACAAGTGTGATTGTGAGGCACAAATGAGATCACTCTGGCGTCAGGGCCCCGTACGTCAGCTTTCCATAGGGGAGAGAGGAATAAGATTAGGAGCTGGAGGAAGAGTGGAAAGGTCACCAGTCACTGGAAGACTTGATAACACCCCTGAGCTGACCTGCCCATTAACCGCTAACTTCCCTTTACCTCTCCTCGGTGTCCTCAACCGTAAAACAATATTGAAACGCCTTCCAGGTATTGATCGGATGGTGCCTCCTTTGGCTCTTTCATTCCTTACTGCTCCGGAAGACCCTCCTGGAGGCGACCGAAACGAGTCAACTGAGATAACAATACCTACTTACTGAGGGCGTGGCCAGAGCTCTGAGATACGCCGTGTTTGCTAGCGCGGTACCTGGAACGCGGTAAGTGTTCTGCAAATGTTGGCTGTACTTGGTGACACCTTTACCTCTCGCCACCCGCCCCCACCTCAACCCCGGCGGGTGCCCATCCAGTCAGAGCTCCCTGTCAGTCCATTTCACAGCACGTGGACCGCTGTTTGACAGATTTCGAATTCAAAATACGCTCAGCGTCCCGCCCCTTCGCGGTTCCCAGAACTTCACTTTCCTGGAGGGCAGACTCCGATCTTTGGCCTTCTTCCCCCCTCCCCCGCCCCTCCCCGCCTCAGGTGTCTGAGGGCGGGGGTGGGGGCCGAAGTCCCGACCCGGGAGAGCCCAAGGCGCCTTGGAACCCGAGCCTGGGGCCTGGGCCCGCCCCGTTGCCATGGCAGCGGCTCCGCCCCCTAGCGCTGGAGATCCCGGCCGCTGATTGGCTGGGCCGCGGGCTCCCTCCCTGGAGGTGTCTTCCGCCGCCATTGTGCGGCGCTGGTCCGGTCGGAGGGTGCTCGCTGCGGCCAGTGCCTTGGCCTCTCCGGGTCGCTTCTCGCCGTCGGGTTCCAGGAGCCCGGCGGGTCCGGGCTTCCCGTCCGTGCCGGTGCGGGCGCCGGCATGTGGCTGTGGGAGGACCAGGGGGGCCTCCTGGGCCCCTTCTCCTTCCTGCTGCTGCTGCTGCTGCTGGTGACGCGCAGCCCCTTCAATGCCTGCCTCCTCACCGGCAGCCTCTTCGTCCTGCTGCGCTTCTTCAGCTTTGAGCAGGTGCCGTCCGACAGGGCCCTGCAGGTGCTCAAGCCCCGGGACCGCATCTCCGCCATCGCCCACCGCGGCGGCAGCCACGACGCGCCCGAGAACACGCTGGCGGCCATTCGGCAGGTGAGCCCCCCACGCCTCGCGCCCCTCGGCCCTCCTGGAGCCCGGCCTGTCCACGTCCTTGCGAGCTCCCCGGGGTCCTCTCCCGGTCGCCCACCCCGGGTGCATTGCAGCGCCCCTGGACCACCCCCCCCCCCACGCCGGGCAGCCTCGGGCCCCGGGTCTTCACAGAACCCCGCAGTTATTTACCTGGCCCCTGCGCGCCCTGCGGAAAGGGTCCCCGCTTTCCCTGGGCTTCTATCAGCTTAGGGGAAAAGACTCACACAGGAGATACTTTAAGAGAGTGAAAAAGTGCAATTAAGTAGCAGTGTGCTGAGATTAGAGAATGACTGGGAGGGAGTATTAGAGAAATCCTCTCAAAAAGAAGTGAGAGTTGAACTGAATCCAGAACCAGGAGAAAGAGTCAGCCAAGGAGGGTGGAAATAATGTGCTCCAAGAAAAGGAAATCGCAAGGTAAAAGGTCCTGAGATGAGAATGACATTGGAATGTTAAAGTGACAGAGGCGCCAGTATGTGGTCTGACTTAAAGGAACAATAAAATCCGGTGCGTGAATTGAAGGAGGAAATGGACCAGGTCTAATACGATCTTGATCAGTAAATGAGGCTAATCTAAGTGGATCACTCTTCTCAAGAGATGTCTTTGCTTGGCCTCTAAATTAACCTGGGTCGTTTTCCTTGTCACCTTTCTCTCCAGACACACATATTTACAGTGACACCAACTTGGCACCTGGACTCCCGGACTCCGGGTCAATTTTTGCTTCCCTTTTCCACAAGGCACTCCTGAGAATCATGGTAGCTCCCAGATCTTGGCAATCTCCTAACTTCATAATAAGAGGGATTTTTTCAGTGGATTAAGCACTTTTGCATCTGTGTAAATGCAGTCTGTACTCATATTTGTGGGTTTTGAATCCCTGGATTCAAAAACAATTTTTTTTATTGCATCTGTAGTGAACATTAGATTATAACCATTTACATAGCTTTTAGGTTGCATCACGTATTATAAGCAATTTAGAGATGATTTAAAGTATTTGGGAGAACATCTGTAAGACATATGCAGATATATCTATGGGCAGTCCTAGAATGAATTCCCCCCATACCAAGGGACAAGTGTATGTCTGATCTTCTTGTTTCTTTGAGATATTATTTTAACATTGAAGAGGTGGGAAAACTGTCTCAAACACACAGCTCCTTCTAGAATTCAGCCTTCTGATTCCAAGTCCCAGTGTTCTCTGTCGTAGATTGGAATGTGCTCCAGTATATAAAGCATGGACTTTCTGACAGGCTTTCTTCATTCAGCTAGAGTCAGAAACTGTTGTGTAATGAGAGGTTACTTGTTAAGGTCTGTAAACAAGTCAAAATAACACCTGGTATTTTGCCAGGGGAATGTTAGAGTTCGTAAACAAGTCTGATGTTACTTATCACCCACGGGTGGTGACTAGGGAGTAACAAGCAGGCACCCTGGGGCAGACCTCAGTTTCTCCATCTGTTAAATGGGAGTAATAATGGAGTCTACCAAGTAGGATCTGAGGATTCAGTGAGCTAATCCACATATGGTAAGGCCTAGTAAGACTTCCACTAATGTAAGGTATTGATGCCTAGAATCCAAGATGACTTGATTCTTTAAAACGGAGCAAAGGGGCAACCTCTTCGTTAGTAGAGGGCATCTGAGTTTTTGTGTATAATCAAGTTAAACTTCTCTTATGTGTCTCTCCCCTGGCTTCTTTCTTTCTGCTGGGAGACAGTGAGGGCAGCTTTTCCAGCCTCTTTTTAAAAGTAAATGTAAAGATATTGATGAATGTACATAAACTCAAAAAGGTCAGTGAAGGAATATTGGAGGGGGTATATTGTTGTGAAAAGAAAAATGACAAATTACTATGGAAGAAAAAAACACATAATTTTCATTGGCTTCCATTTCACCTTAACTTTCCGTAAGTTATATTAAAGGCTATCTCAGTTTTAACTGAGTACAGAGGCATTCATAAGTGTTTACTGGTGGATGTGGGGGTGTGGTCAAGAATGTGTTTGCCTGTATGTCAGTCATATTAAATGAACAAGGAAGCGTGTTTGTGAAATACACAAACACAAGGTTCCATATCCTGTTGTGTTGCAAGAGAATCACAGCTGAATTCTATTCATGTCTTATATGTCTATGTTGAGCACATCTTTATGTAATATTATAATGACAATGAACATTTTGCCAAATTGATTGCTGGTCTTAAAAGGAAATGAGATGTGGTAATTCAGCTTACTAGAGTATAAGGTCATTATCAAAGAACTTTTTAGTCTTAACAATATTTAACTGCAAATGAAGACTATAAAAGATGAAACTGTGTCCTCCGTATTGACTTAAAAAGAAATATACAGCTTATGTCCCTTGAAGTTTGCTTTTTGTTCTTCTGTTCTTCATCTCTTTGTATATTTGCAGCTCATAATTTATATTCTGAAATATTTTACTATATGAAAAATCAGACATTCTGACAGTGCTAGAATTTAATAGGTCATAAACTAGATATAGAAAGGAAACTTTATAAATGTGAAATGAATATATTCCAAATAACATACACTATTTAAAATCAGTGGCAGAGGAGTGAGATTATACCCACAGTCCATTCTCCACATGGGGGCCAAAATGCAACTTTAAAAGTATAAATCAGATTATAACCTATCTTTATTAAAAATCATCCAGTGGTTTCCTCTTGCAATTAGATAAAGTCCTGTGTGTGTGTGTGTGATGGCTGGGGATAGAACCCAGGGCCTTATACATAGAAGGCAAGTGTCCTAACATTGTGCTACACTCTCAGCCCCAAACTTCCTAACAGTAAGGGGACTTACTGTCTCATATAACAAGAGATGTGTGTGGAAGGGATGGCCTTCGGGGGGTTAATATAGCTAACACAGCTATTCGGTTTGTGATCATGGAACATCTGGTTCTGCAGCATATTTTCTAGCTCTCATTCTAGTTACCAGAAGGCCAGTGAGGCCCGAGCATCATTCTTTCATACCAGCATCCGATCTTCATAGGGAGGCTGAGGCAGGAGAATCTCAAGTTCAAAGCCAGCCTTAGCAATGTAGCAAGGCCCTAAGCAACTCAGTGAGACCCTGTCTCTAAATAAAATATAAAAAAAAAAAAGGGTTGAGGATGGGGCTCAGTGTTTAAGTGCCTGTAGGTTCAATCTTCAGTACCAAAAAAAAAAAAAAAAAAGCCTACATATTATAGAATTCAATTAAATAAAGTGTCCCTATTGTCACATCTATGGAGACAGGGGGAAAATCAGTTGCTCAGTGGTGGACAATAGGAGACATTCAGACTAACTGCTCATGGGTTTGGAGTTTCTTTTTGAAAGCATTGAAAATGTTTAAAAATTATCATGGTAAATAATGGTTGTACAACTCTGCAAATATACTAAAAAATTGATTTGTGCACTTTAAATGGGTGAATTATAAGGTATGTAAAAAAATTTTCAAAGTTAAGAAATAAAGGCTGGCAACTCTGAACTTGATCAGGTTGGGAAATCTGTGGAAAAAAAACTGTTCCACTTTTTATTTCTGGTAGTAGAATCTAGGATTTCCTCCACTGTCAAAAGCACTGAGTAAATTATTTCTGTGTATTAAGTTAGAGGGATGAATATTTAAAAGGTACTTTGTAATGAAACAGTGAAAATTTTAATAGCCATTTGAATGTAATGAACATGCTTTTCAATCAGCTTTATTGAAGTGTAATTTATATACAATAAAAGTAGTATATTGGTAGATTTTGATAAGTATCTACACCCTAGTAATCAATCATCCCTCTAATACATTTTCCAAAATACTCCTTTGTGCCCCCTGTGAAGTCAATGCCCTCCCCTGCCTCTGCCTCAAAGCAGCCACTATTATTAGTGTATTATAATTAAACTATACAGTTTAAAACTAGTTTGTGTGAAATTTGTATGGCTAAAAGAAAAAAAATGATAATGTAAATTTCTATAGATAAATAAAAAGGTGAGAATGAAATATTATTATTTTTTTTAAAGGTTTGAGAGAGGGACAGAGAGAGAGAGAGAGAGAATTTTAATATTTAATTTTTAGTTTTTGGCCGACACAACATCTTTGTTTGTATGTGGTGCTGAGGATCGAACCCGGGCCCTGAGGGTCGAACCTGGGCCGCACGCATGCCAGGCGAGCGCGCTACCGCTTGAGCCACATCCCCAGCCCATGAAGGATTATTAATATGTGACTTAGAGCCAAGTGTTCATCATTTTATCTGTTTAACTGGAATAACAAAAGTATTGGTTAAAAAAAAAAGTTAAATGTAGTCACTAGAAAGTTCTGGTCTCAGAAACTCTAATGTGATATTTCTTTTATTGAGCTTTTGTTTTGGTTTTTAATAAACTCAGAAAAGACATGTATGTGAAAATCTAATTTTGAAGCTTAGAAGAATCTATAACGTGGGGATAGAAAAAAATTTAAATAAGGTAGAAAAATCTGTAAAGAACATGTTTGATAAATTTGTCCAAATTTCTTTTAAAACCTTGTTTAAGAGGTCACAGTAAATAGCAGTAGCTACTCATGGAAGGTTTACTGTGTATTCCCTCAGTGCTGCCTGGTATTTATGGGCTCTTAAGTATCTAGTAAATACACAAAGATACTTTGTATAAAATATACAAAGGGAGTGATTAAGAATGATACATACCAACTTAAGATAATTGTTACTACTGGAAAGGAAGGGAGGAGAGTGGAGAGGAGAAATTTAGCTCTTATCTGTGATATTGGTGGAAAGGCCTACTGGGCCAGAGTGCGGCCTCAGCCACATTCCAGCTGGTTACCTGTGCCGATTTCTGAATCTTTCTTTGTCTCAGTTTCCTCATCTGTGAAATGCTGGGTTTTGAGGATCAAATGAGCTAATACATTTAAAGCACTTAGAATAGTACCTGGCTCAATAAAGGCTGGAGGTGTGGCTCAGGGGTAGAACACTGGCCCAGCACATGTGAGGCCCTGGGTTTGATCCCCAGTATCACCAAGGGGGGGATGGGCCTAATAAATCTATCATTTTTTTTTTAGTTTTCCTTTAACATTTGTACATAAACTATGTATGTGTACAGTAAACTCTGACTTAAATCTCACCACCGACGGTGCTGACCAGATGAGCTAGGTTCAAAAGAGCTGGCTGCAACATTAAGCTAAGAAAAGGTGAGAAGCACAGGACACTGAAGTAATTTTCCCATCGAGGGCAGGACTGCTCTGCCACCTCAAGGGTCCTCTTGCACCCTGGAAGGCAAGAGAGCAAGTGTACCCAGAATCGACTTATTTATAGGGAAAAGACAACAAAGGAATTCGATAGAATATTCTACACCAAATAAGGCAGGGGATAAGGTTTCAAGGGGGGTTGCCCAATCCCATTGGGTAAGGCTCAAGTCCAGAGCTGAAGCAGACTTCTCTGTGCAGTGAAGGTGAAGGCCACTTGCTTCGCACAGCGATGTCAGAACAACACCCCCTTTACTCAAGGCTGAGAGGGGATGCCTAGCTCACAGGCAGGGCAGCCCCCCACACTTAACTACTTTTTTTTAATGAAAACATTTCACATTTTCATTATGAGGAAGCCAAGGAAGCAAACACTAGATAATGTGTCTCAAATTTAATGTTCAAATTCTTTTTATGTGTTTAAACTTATTTATTTTTGTGGTGCCAAGGATTGAACCGAGGGCCTTGTGCATGTTAGGCAGATGCTCTACCACTGAGCTGCAGTTCTGGCCCTAAATTCTCTCTTTGGATAAATGCTGATATACTTTATCAGACTTACCAAAAGCCAGTGCTGCAGACATAAGTTAATATGTAGTTTCCTCCAGATGCCGGCTTGGTGTTCCTCTTATCAAGGATGGAGTTAAGCCACAAAAACCTGACTCATCTTGTTGAGGCCACAGTAGTGAGATATCTGACTAATAACAAGCACCGGGGAGTGCTCAGTACTGTACCAGCAGAGTGTGTAGGTAAACAGTGGAATTTGTTTAAATATTTTAAGCCATTGATGACCCAGTAGTTAAAAGCATCCAAGGAAAACTTGTCCCAAGTCTCCCCATCTGTCACTGTGACAGTAGGAAGAGTGGGGAAAGTGAGATTTTTTTTTTTTTCAGGAACCCCATAGTGTAAGAGTTGAGGTGAGGTTAGCATCCCGGAAATCAGAAATGTGCCCGGGCTGCCCTTTGGAAGGGGAAGGGACAGGAGTAAGCAAGGACAGCCATCCATTTAGCCAGCCCTGATGGTCTTGTGAGTTGTGCAAAGTGATGTCTGCAAGCACTGGACGTTGACATTGTTGATGTTTTCGTTAAGGCAGCTAAGAATGGAGCGACAGGTGTGGAGCTGGACATTGAGTTCACCTCCGATGGGATTCCTGTCCTGATGCACGACAACACTGTGGATCGGACGACAGATGGGACTGGCCGATTGTGTGATTTGACGTTTGAACAAATTAGGAAACTTAACCCTGCAGCCAACCATAGACTTAGGTAAGTAATTTATTGTCACTTACTCTTCTGTCCTTTGTTGGAGAGCACAGCTAGACACTGGCACTTCCTAATTGCATCTTCTATTCAGGAGAGTTGTTTTGAACTGTATTCAGGTTTCCCAAGCAATAAGCAGGCACCAGGAACAACAGAAATATGTCATGTATATTTTTAATCTTTCCCACTGAGGCCAAATTTGACCTTGGAATTACTCTCAAGATAATACTCAGTTTAGTCACTAACAACAGTTTGTACTGTGACTTTAATTACAGAATCATGAGGCTGAAAGAAGTTGCTTGTCAGTCTCCTTGTCTCCGAGTGTACCAGGGAACAAATCATGTGCTCTCTGACTTTCAAATAACATCCCTATTTGACCTAGCCCTTTAAACTCTTCAGATCCTTATAAGCAACCCCTGAGGTGTCATAAAATTTAAGGTATAAAACGTACCCTAGAAATCATTCAAAATAGGGCTGTTTAGAACTTTCTGCAAACAATGAAAGTATTCTCTATTGACTTTGTCCAATATAGTAGCCACATGTGGCTACTGAACACCACGTATGGCTAATACAGCTGAGAAACGAATTTTTCAATTAAGGTATAAATTTAAACTTAAAAGAGTCAGAAGTCTAGATTAATCCTGCTCTTAGAGATAATCCCAGAAAAGTTAAATGACTTACTCAAGGGCAAATAACTAATACATAAAGAAGCCAAGATTAGAGTCTGCCTATCTCAATTTCCAGTCCAAGAAGAATCTGCCATACTGTGTCATTTCTGGTTGCCCCCCAGTTTCTCAACCCCATAAGGCTGAAAGTACTTTCAGATGTTTAATTTGATCCCCTCTTGTTACATTTAAGCTCATAGCTTCCAAAAGCACATATATCAGATCTAGTCCTGTAAGTTTCTACAAGTAAACAGCTCTGTGATCAAATAACTACTATATTTGGAATATTCCTTGGGGGAGATGAACATCCACATCCTTCAATTATTAACTTCAATGAAACACTTCTTAAGTCACACAAGCCTGTAACCTTCCCTCTATTAACAGTTTCACCTATCCTTAGAGTCGTAGTACTGGGTAATTTACTTTAGAATGTGGTTATTTAAATTCCTCCTCTTGTCTTCTTTGTAATAATGAAAAATGTATGCTCGCTGATTTGCATATAATACCAATTCTTGGAGGATAATCAATACTCCTTGAATATTGAGTATTTGATCTATCAACTGAGGAATTTATAGTCCTCCATAAAAGGTGATTCTGACCTTATTTTTCTAGGACCAGAAAGAAGCTAAAGGCAGCTAAAGAAAATCATAGTGTAAGCTGGAAAGAATATTGATCACATCTGAACATGCAGAATCCAGGCCACTAGAATTGCTCTTTACTGTCACCCAATATTTTGTTGCTCTGCTATGTATAAGGGGAAGGATGTTTTTAATAGTTCAACAACACTGAAGCTAATCAGATGTCAGTTTCAAAGCAAAAAATAGCTTAGGGTCAGCATCACCTTTAAAAGTCATTTAAGAAGGTATCACATCAAAGTCAATATACTATCTTGTTCTCTTCAACACAACCAATCTTGGATCCACAACTAGAGCAGGTGGCATTTTCTTTTGACTCCAGATGAAATCATTAGCTGTGGACCTCCAGGAAACACAGGTTTCTTCTCTAGAATCGAACTCAGTGTGGATGTCCTGAGAGGTGGGCGTGGAAACCAAGACCGGCCTAAGAAACATCAAATTCAAATCTATCTTTATGTAGAGTGAAATGAGAGGAAGAGCAAATTTCTTATATGTCGGGCTCTTAATCTTAATTTTCTGTATCAGAAAATCATGTATTACAAAATTATTTTAAACAGTTTCAGTTGACTAAATGTATAGTAAGTAGTATAGTTAATAGAGTTATGTATTTTCAGGAATTTCTTCTGCATAAGGTTCTATTAGGGAGATTTACTTAAAATTAAATCCCTGAGCTCTCCTTTGACAAGTAGAGTTACAGTAGAAATTTAGTGTTTCCTAAATATTACATAATTTTTGTTGCTGTTATTTGATCAAGAATATCCGAAACTTAGTTCAAGTACCTGCAGTGAATCACCCTTGGCTCTGGGGTGGTCTGCAAGGGGAAGCTGGGGAGGGGGGCGCTCTTTCCTTTTGTTTGAGAGACATTTGCAAAATGGCTGTTCCTCTCCTTCTCTTCCTGCAATGCTCGATCCTCTTCCCTCTCTCTCAGGAATGATTTCCCTAATGAAAAGATCCCTACCTTGAGGGAAGCCGTGGCCGAGTGCCTGCACTACAACCTCACAATCTTCTTTGATGTCAAAGGCCATGCAAGTATGGTATGTTTATTCATGGACTTTTCCTTGTTAAAAACACAGTTAAGGGGCTGAGATTGTGGCTCAGCGGTAGAGTGCTCGCCTAGCATGCGCGGGGCCCTGGGTTCGATCCTCAGCACCACATAAAAATAAATGAATAGAATAAAGGTATTGTGTCCAACTACAACTAAAAAAAATAAATATTAAAAAAAAGTTAATTGCTAGGCATTTCCAAAATTAGCTATTTATTTTGTTATTCTTTTCTCTCATTTTTTACAAATTATATTTGCTTAATGAAAATAAACTCCTGAGTTTAAAGCTTATGGTAGCTAACAGAATACATTCCTTTTACATAGATGTGTCCCTCTGTATCATTTCTGTTGTGTACAGTTTTGACAAAACTGTAATGTTACAGAGGGACAATCTATGTAAAAGGAACGTATTCCGTTAGCTACCATAAGCTTTTTTTAGTTGTAGTTGGACACAATACCTTTATTCTGAATCTTTCAGAAAATTACCACATTTTCTTCAAATGTGTATGACATTCCTAAATAAAATTTTTTTATAATTAGAAAATATATGCTTCTACTCATAAAAAATATATTGCAATAGAAATCGATGAAGATATGATTCTAATTACATTTGTTCTCAACCAACTTTTCAAATATATATACTTTTTCCCCATTTCAGCAACTTGGAGTATTTTTCCCTTAGCAATATTTATAATCAGTAATGGTCATCAACTGATGTAGAGTTCTGATTATGCAAAAAAAATTTTTTTTCTAGTCTCAGGAAATAAACTAGGTATTAAAGCCTGAAATATGAGCCCAAGGTGTAGATTACAGTAAACTCCTATTTTTGAAGAAAAAGGAAAGTGTTATAACTAATTTACTATTCTGATAAACTTATACTTGTGTATGTCCAAGTTTCCGAGTTGATCTGTGTCAGGATCAGCTCGAATACCTATTGAAAAATAGACTGGGCCACCCAGTCTACAGAAGGGATTCTGAAAGTGTCTTGTGTGGAATTGGGAAAGTCTTTTTGGCGCTGGGGGTTGAATGCCGGGCCTCCCACAAGCTAAGCATGCTCGCCCTCAACCTCAAGGAACATGTGTCTTTAATGAGCACATCAGGCTTTATTTATGGTGTTGTCCACATTTGGCAATCTAGTAGGTCCCACATTTTAGCCAGAGTGAACTTATTACCATGCTTATTCTCTGACAATAATAAAAAATAAATAATTGAAAATTTTAGAAAAACATCCACCTTCTTGAGTTTTCTGGAAGGGGGCTCACAGGTGTTCACCAGGACTGGTTAGAACACAGTGATCTCCATCACCAAATTGGTAGGAAGTTGCTACTGGTGAAACCTAGTAGCCTAGATCATGGCTTTGGGGTCGTGTAGCAAGCTGTGTACTTGCTACAAGGTAACTTCAACCTTGACAGCTTCAGTTTCCTCATGAACAAATGGGAATAATAAAAGAAATTACGTATAGGGTTGGAGAGAGCAGCCAATGAGTAGAGTAGGCAAAGAGCATGTGTTAGTTCAGAGCAGGAGACCAACTGTGGTCCTGCAGCTCGCGCTTGGGCTCGTTAGTGAGGGAGAGGCATGATGTGAAAGAGCAGACTCTTTTCCTCATTTTGAGGGGAAGACATTTGTTGCTTATAGTCCCTGTGGCCGTGTGCCACATTCCAGAAATCAGCAGGATGTAGCATTGTGATGCAGCAGCCGTGAGCCTGGCGGACCCTGGTCATGTCAGCTGCCCTTGTAACCCTAGGGGCTACGTGATGTCAGTATCCAAATTCTATCCTTTCTTCCCCATTTAATAGCTAGATTACCACAGAAAGAAGTTTATTTTTTTTAAAACATCTGCTGTTTAGGGGGGTTGGAATACCTCCATCTGTTCCCAGTCCCCTCTCATCCCTCCATAGTGGTGATGGGTGACAGGTCCTCTCAGCCCCCTGACTGAGCAGATCTACTCTCTGTAGTTCCCAGCCTGTTGGCTCAGACTTCATCTAGAAGAGACAGAGGGCGCTAAATTGTGGGCGTAAAAGGGCTGTTCCTAGCTGGGCGTACTAGCACACACCTGTAATCCCAGCGACTCTGGAGGCTGAGACAGGAGGGTCGCGAGTTCAAAGCCAGCCTCAGCAAAGGCAAGGCGCTTAGCAACTCAGTGAGGGCCCTGTCTCTAAATAAAATCCAAAATAGGGATGGGGGTGTGGCTTAGTGGAGTGCCCCGAGTTCAATCCCTGGTACCCACCCCCCTCTCCCCCAAAAAAGGGACTGTTTCTAGTACTGAAAACAGGGTACAAGGAAAGAATTTTAAAAATTTGATTCCACCCTCTAGCCTCCAACCTGCCACCTTCCAAAACATGACACAGAGTCGAGCCTCCCACCCAGAGGGAGAGCAGCCGCCCTGGCTGCTTCCTGGTCTGACTGGTGTGCGTTTGTTTGCGTGGGGAGTAGAAGCAACCAGCACTTTGAGCATCTCCATTTGATATTGGCAGACTCCTCGTTTATGCAGCAGGGCTGTGCTTTACACGTCGATGGTGATTGACTGGGCTGTCACATTTGAATAGATTTTAAATATATGAATCTCTCTATTTTACAGGCCACTGATGCTCTAAAGAAAATATATATGGAATATCCACAGCTGTATAATAATAGTATGGTCTCCTCATTCTTGCCAGAAGTTATCTATAAGGTAAAATTCCGAGTTGTTCTTGTGCGTTAGTGCATTACCCAACAATCAGAGAAGAGCCTGGGCTGGTGCAAGCCATCATCAGCATGCCCAGGGCTTCCAGCTGTTGGGAGCACTGTTCCCAAACTTCCTTGGTCACAGAGGCCTTTAAACTGTCTGAGGCATTCTGCAGAGGGGCCGGGGAGCACAGGGGAAGGCCTCCACCCACTCTCCTTCCCGCTTCGCTCCCCCATCCGCTCGCTCCTCACAACCCCTTTCTCCTCACACCTTCTCGCCTCCCCACAGCTCTTCTCAGGAGAAAGGATCAGAGCTAACGGACCATGGGTCCATCCTAATTGAGTGCTGATTATCTCTGGCCAGAAATGAGAATCAGGAATCCATTAAAAGCTTATTTTTTTGACCTTCTGAATATTTATCCTGCCATTGTGATTTTTCATGGTAAAGGTAGGATTACGGTTCTTTGGGAAAGGGCTCTTGTGTATTCTACACATCCAGTGCATACATTTACGTGCATTTCCTCAAAGGGTTTATGACAGAGAACTTAGAAAGTGGACAGGCTACCTTGGCCACCTCATCAGAATGAGAACTTTGGCTAAATTTAAACTGAGAAGTTTTAGACTTAAGACATAATTATTTTATTTTACGAAATTCATTTCAGATGAGACAAACGGATCAGAATGTAATAACAGCTTTAACTCACAGACCTTGGAGCCTGAGCCACACAGAGGATGGGAAACCACGCTACAGTGGTGTCTTTAAGCAGTTCCTGTTTGTAGTAATGGACATTTTGCTCGATTGGAGCATGCATAACATCCTGTGGTACCTGTGTGGGATTTCTGCTTTCCTCATGCAGAAGGATTTTGTATCTCCGTAAGTTGGGAAGCTTTTTATCTTCTCCTGACACATTTCCTGAATGCTCTTTCTGGGATGGAAGGATTAAGGAAGTGGACATCCTGGATTGGTTTGGACCCACCAGGCCACTGTATCTCTGTGAAACTGGGAGGCACCAGCTCCACAGGAGGGAAAAGTTCAGGTATATCTCACTCATTCAAAACGGGTCGAGCTGGACATGGTGGCGCAGGCCTGTAACCCCAGCAATTCAGGAGGCTGAGGCAGGAGGATCACAAGTTCAAAGCCAGCCTCAGCAACTTAGTAAGGCCCTAGGCAACTTAGCAAAACCTTTTCTCAAAATTATAAATAGGAAGTTGTGGATGTAGCTCAGTGGTAAAGTGTCTCTGAGTTCAATCTCTGCTATGCCACCCCCCCAAAAAAAAAAGGTTGACCAGATAGTCATGGCTTTTTAGCGCATCTTAAAGAAAAAAATGAAAACTATGGTAAAAGAGGGATTGCGTGCTTTCTGAATTGGCTCCCTGTTAAAATGAATCCAGGATCCAGGGCAGAGCCATAGCAAAGACATCCTGTGAGTCCCAGCCCTATTCCTCCTCTCAGGTTCTTTCAGGCTCCCTCAAACCCTATAGGCTCCACCCCATCTCTGCCAAGAGACATTACCTAAACAGCCAGCAGTCTCAGAATCTTTCTTTTGGCAGTTTTCAAGCTGTGTCTTTCCTAATTAGAGTTGTAAGTGTCATGTGGTTTGAAGCATGCAGTGTTCAGTCAATATGTGGTTATTGCCTGGAGTATTACAAGGAGCTCTATTAAGAAGCTGAAGACGCAGTGAAGAAACAAAGCCCTGGTCTCTTATTAACAACAAGCTGGGGCTGGGGCTCAGCGGTAGCACACTCACCTGGCATGCACAAGGCGCTGGGTTCGATGATCCTCAACACCACGTAAATGTAAAATAAAGAAATTGCGTCCACTTAAAACTAAAACAAAACCCCAACAAGCTGGCATGCTGGAGGGTGGATGGTCACACCTGTGTCCACCTCCCATGGAGCCTCTGAGGGATTTACACAGGGTCTTTGTGGGGTTGTTATCTTGGTTTCGGGCAGGTGGGTGCCGGGGGAAACTTGCTATTTGAAGGTCTGCTGCCTGGTTTTCATCAAAGCCAGTCTCTGCTTTATCTCTTTCTTTTTTTGGTAGAGAGTGGCTCCAGGGATTGAACTCTGGGGCGCTTAACCATTGAGCCATGTCCCTGGCCCTATTTTGTATTTTATTTAGATACAAGGTCTCACTGAGTTGCTTAGCACCTTGCTGTTGCTGGGTCTGGCTTTGAACTCGCGATCCTCCTGCCTCAGCCTCCCAAGCCAGCTTTATCTTTTTTTGACCGTTACCTTTTTCACTGTGACCTTTCCACAGAGAAAAGTCCATGCATTTTAAATAATTCTATAGTTAGTCAAATGTTTTTAAAAATATTTAAAAGAGAGTGGGGTGGAAACAAAGTTATGTTCACAAAACGAAAAGAAGAAAGGAAGGAGGGAAAGCTTCTATCTCAGGATGCAGCCCGGCTAAGCTAAGAGCTGCTGGGTGAGAGGGGACTGGGCAGGAGAAGCACGGTCTTTCCAGGAACGGAGAGGGAAGCAATATTTTGCAATACAGAAAAGACAGGCAGGGTGGCATGAGGTGAGGCAGGGACCACGCCCCATCTGGCCTGCGGTGGCTGTGTCGAGAGCATTTGTTGGGAAGGGGGAGTCATCAGTGGGCCCCTGTAGCGGTGGAAGTGCAGAGCCAGCCGGCAGTTCTTTCTGGGCACTGTTTGCACTCAATGAATGTCTAACAGGATTGGTTTTTCTTGTTCTTCAGGGACTATTTGAGGAAGTGGTCAGCTAAAGGAATCCAGGTCGTTGGTTGGACTGTCAATACCTTTGATGAAAAAAATTACTACGAATCCCACCTTGGTTCCAGCTACATCACCGATAGCATGTTGGAAGACTGTCCCCCGCAGGTCTAGACTTTTATCCTGGGGAAACACAGGTTCAGAAACTGCCTGTCGGCCTCATGCAGGGAGATCCAAATACCCTTTGTGCTAGCCCAAGCCCTGGGGGATCAGGTGGCCAAGCAACAGGGCAAGCAATAGTGGGTGATTACATATTTACCTGAACAAATTAAACCCTGGTGTTGCCATGCTCCATGGAATACCCAAGTTCAACACTGTCGCTCTTGAAAATCTGGATCTGAAAAAAGGCACAGCAGCCCCGCCCCGACCCAGCTGAGGCCCACACCCAGACCCAGTCAGGATAAGCACAAGACGAGTTGTGCGGTCGGGATTCAGACGTAGTGCATGGGACTTGCATGATCACTTGGAGTTGACATTTTAAAACTTGCCACATCTAAGTAATTGACTTACTTGAAATATTTGTATTCAGCTCTGTTAACAGTGTGCTCTAGATGTCAAACTTGTGACCATACTAATAAAGTCATTAAAAGGAGCACAAGAGGAAAACTGTGTAGCCAGCATCACGTTCTGAGGCCCTGAGGAACTTGGGGAAGCCGCTCAGGTGAGGCTTCAGTGTGCAGCAGCCACAGGGAGAGAAGCCTTGGAAGCAACGGGAGGAATCTGACAGCGTCTTGAATGAGAGCTGCAAACCACCAGGGGGCAGAGGTGCGCTGTGGAGGTGCAGGAGGCAGCTCCCAGGAACCTCTAGGCTTATCCGTATTGTACAAATGAAAATACCAAAATTTGTGCACAAGGAGGGCAGCCTCAGAACCTCACAGCTGGTGATGTAGCCAAGATCCATCCCCTGATACCCGAAATTTCTTGTTTATTATAGGCCAGGAACAGTGCCAGGGTTTTAACATGCCTGACATTGAACCCTCACAAAGATTATAGAAGTGTTATTATTCTCGTTTTACTGATGAGGAAACTGAGGCACTTTCCCAAGGTCTCCGGGTCCACAGTTCAGTTGGGGATTCAAATCCAGGGAGGTCTGACTCCAGGTCACGGCTCTTTCCCACAAGAATATCCAGGGATGTGAATAAACAATGAAGACATTAATAAGTACTGCTAAACACTTCCTTGGCAGGCTTAATACAGAGTTAAAAAATAATAGAATTTATGATCAGAGAAAGCCAAGTCTGATATGGGCCAGGTTAATTCATCTGTAACATAGGGGGGTAGTATGTAGAGTACCTCCTCATGATTAAATGAGTGCATGTAAATGCTTGATAATAACCACTGACTGCCTACCATGTATTGGATCTGTTTCCTGTGTATTTACTCTTGGCAACGAAACTGACCTGTAGGTATCACTGTAATCACATTTCACAGTAAAAGAAACCAGAGCACAGGGAAGTTCAGTAACTTGCCTAAAGTCACAGAGAGCAGTGATGAATGTCGGGACGCAAACCCAGATGATCTAATTCCAGAAATCACTTTTTTTTTTTGAGACGGGGTCTAAGTTGCTTAGGGTCTCATGAAGTTGCTGAGGTTGACTTTGAACTTGTGATCCTCCTGTCTCAGCCTCCCAAATGGCTGGGGTTATGGGCATGTGCCACTGCACCCGGCCACAGCTCACATTCTACCCCTTGTTTATTATCATCTCTGGCTCATAGCAGGGACTCAAAACTGAGAAATATCTTAAATCATTGCCAGCACCTCTTATAGGGTCAGTCATATAATAAATGCTCAATAAACGTTTGTTGAAGGAATGCGTTATGGAATATATCCAAGTGGAAGCTTCCTCAGGGAAACTGGGAATAGTTAGACAAAAATTCAGGGTTGTAGATAAGATTCATGGTTCAGTATAATCAAGGAGGGGCCGGCCAAAAACATGGTAGTATTCTTTCCAAGAGAAAATCAATGCAGGTGGAGCTCACATCCTGTGCTGCTTCATTGGGCTGCCTGGTAAGCCCCAGGAGGCTGCAGAAGTAGCTAACAAAAACAGCAGCTTGTGAAATCTACTACTTCATTGTATAGTAATCATATTCGTTTGTGGTGATTGGTTATCTGCAATTTTTTCAGCAAGAATTTGTCCCACACAGATGTATTTTTAACAGATACAATTTCTCAGTGAAGCTACACCTACCAGTTTCCTAAATTGGGAATGGGCTTCAACAAGATGGTAAACCAGAGCTTCGAGGACAGGGTGTGGGTGATGGACATGCTCCAAACAACCACAGAGACCCTTGCTCACAGACACCGATGATCACGTCTGGGTGAGGTTATAGGACTTCTTTGGTCAAAGTTACTGAAGACTAGTGACCCCATTTCTTCTACTCAAAATTTAATAATACGACACTGAAGAGGTTGGGAATCAGCTGGGATAAAGTATTCAATGTTGGTGGGTGGGGGGGGGTGTTAGAAATGCAAATTCTCAAATCCCAGCCCAGCATCAGAAACTCTGCTTGTGGCCCAGTGGTTAGTGTTTTAGTAAGCTTCTCTCCCAGGGTCCCTCAAGTCTGGGAACCATGGAGCCAGAGAAACCCATCCAAGGGAGTCCTCCATTCTGTCACTAACTCCCTGTAAGACCTTAGACACAGCACTTCCCCGTGTGTGTGCCCAAGTTCTCATCTGTCAAATGCTAATCACAGCCCTGGCCCGTTGCCTCCCAGCGACAATGTGATGAGGTTCAACCAAAAAAGCAAGTAGAAGTGTTTTTGAAAAACATGTTGGCAGAACAGGACTGCTAGGAAGATAAAGAAAAAAAAAAGATGTGCACAACTCAGAGCGAGGCCCTCAGACCCACAGCACTTGTTAGAGATGCAGACTCCGACCCCATCCCTAACCTCACAGATTAGGATCTTCCTGAGAGTGAGGTCCCCAAGTTGGAAAACACACGCTGGTGTTTTGGAGGAACCCTGACACAATACGGGTGTAAGGCATTACTTTTTCTTTTTGATACAGGGGATTTAACCCAAGGGTGCTTTACCACTGAGCTACATCCCCAGTCCTTTTTAAAACTTTATTTATTATTTATTTATAGGCAGGGTCTCACTAAATTGCTGAGGCTGGACTTGAACTTGCAATCCTCCTTGCCTCGGCCTCCTGAGTCACTGGGATTATAGGCATGAGCCATGTGCCAGCTAAGGCACTAGTCGTAATTCAGAACTTTTGTGTCCCCACCTGACCACACCTGTCTTTGGTTCTGTCTAGCAGTTGGGTCAGATGTAAATGCTATGGAAAAGTCCCAATTTTAAAAAATTAGGGAGGTACTCTTAAATGCTGCCAATACTAAAAGATTGTGCCTGTCAATGAGCTTAATTCTAAGATATCATCCATCTTTTTTTAAGCACTGGCCTGCCTTTTGAAGGAAATGATACAATTTCAAATTGCTTCAAATTGGAACTTCCTCCTCAAGAAGTGGCATAAGAATGTAACGTTGATTTGGCATGAGCTTAATTCTTAACACTTGCCACCAATTCAAAGATTATAAAAACCTATGCAAGTTGTTTGCTACTTCAGTCACTCCTCATAATTGAACTTCACACACGATGTCTCATTGCCTCATAAGAAATGAACTGGTTTTCACGGCAGCCACTTGAAGGATCAGATCCTGCATAAACTCAAAAGAAGCTCTCCCTATTCATCCTAAAAACCACAGAGGTTCTCTAATTAAATGGCCACAGAAAAAGCTCTATGATTAGAATCAAGCACCCCTACAAAGTCCCATGTATTGAAGGCTTAGTCTGTAGTTCATGGTGCTATTGGTCTTCCCCCCATCCCCCAGAGGGGAGCGGGTACCAGGGATTGAACTCACGAGCCCTCCACCACTGAGCCACGTCCCCAGACCTATTTTGTATTTAGAGACAAGGTCTCTCTGAGTTGCTTAGCGCCTCACTTTGCTGGGTCTGGCTTTGAACTCATGATCCTCCTGCCTCAGCCTCCCAAGCCACTGGGATTATGGCATGTGCTACCGCACCTACCCATGGTACTATTAAAAAGTGGAGGTGAGGCCTAGTGAACCCTTCAGTTTTATTTTTAATTTTTTTTTAAACATTCTTCTAGTTGATAGATCTTTATTTTATTCATTTATACACAGTAAGTGCCTCACACATACCAGGCAAGTACACTACTGCTGAGCCCCAGCCCAGCCCAGAACCCCTCGGTTTTAAGAACAATCAAAGAGGTTCTCCTTGTCAATCATTTGGCAAATCTAAAAAAAAAAAAAAAAAAAAAATCATCACACACACACATTCATTTCATATGCGCACACATGCACCCTACACCACCACTAATTTTATGATTGGTGCAGCTTAAGATTCTGATGATCATGTGTAAAACCTTAGGGGACAACTTTTCTCCCCTACCTTCCCTACCCTGGTCTAACCCCAAAGCTCTTGTGCTTGATATGAAATAAAGTTTCAGAGATAAGACTTCATTGCACCTTTGGGTCACATGGGGGATGTTTTAATTCTAAATCACCAACAAATGCAAGTTACACAATTCAGACACTTTGTATCCCTGATTGAGTATCACGTTTTTATTCAATCTGGGCCACTTTTCTTAGCACCAGTTTGTAAACCTTTGCCAGGTCCCGGGAACGCTGGGAAGAGAGATTCCTAAGGACCAATCGTTCAAACAAACAAACAAAAATTCTTGGAGACAAAATGGACTATTCTCAGATTATCTCTAACCATGGTTTTGTGGGGTCATTTCAATATCACAACAGTCTTTACTGGGAAATCCTGGAGTAGGCCACCTTGAAAAATCAGCAGTTGGGTTTCAAAAGTAGCAGAGGCGGCCCAATTTGACTTTGGCATTTACACTGAGGGTCAGTTCCGGCTCCTGCTTAAGGTGTGGCTTCCTCTTCCTAGAGGCCCAGGTATCATGGAAGAAGTGTTCCCCCTTTTATCTTCTCTCTTCATTTGATGGGTGTCGTCACACCTTTCGATTATCTTCTTGAAAGGATCGCCTGAATCGCAGGTCTGCGTGGGACACAGGAGGAAAGAGTGGTCAGTGCAAACCCACACCGCCCTGTCTCTGTAAGGGAGTGACCAGATGGATCTCAGGCCTCCTTGATCTCCCCCCTTTCACTTTCTGAAATCCTCCCTTGAATTCCCGCCATGCTGTCTCAGTAAACGCTATCCACAAAAGACAAAAGGGTTGGTTTGTCGTCCCGCCTGCCCCCTCCCCCACCAGCATTTGTTCCCCTTCTGACATCAACCCCAGATCTTCCTTGGGAGGTCACCCCTCCCTCTCTCAGTGCCTGTCATCTCTATGGCTGTACCCACAGCTGCAGCATGTCACTCAGATCTGACCAAGGAAACCGCCACATCTTCAAAGCCACAGAGATCGGCTCATGGATGGGCGCACTGCCCCAGCACGTTCAATGAAATGCCAGGAAAATTCTAGGTCCCCTGCTCTTTCCCACTAGACTGAACCCAAGGAGATACAAGGGGTTGATAAAAAAAAAAAAAAAAAGGTTTTGCAATTATCAGGAGGAGACTATTTGCAAAACAAACTAACATGGAAAAGAACCCCAGAGAGGAACCAGGTTCTGGTGACGTTGCAAACTCCCGTCTTAGGACACACAGAAAACAAGAATTACTCTTGGATGTTTGCTTCAGCCCGTTTGCATCCCATGATCCACAGAGCAATTATGACCCTCTGCCTTGGGCTGTGCCGTGAACTGGGACAAGTTAGTGTCTTACTCTCTGACAGTTCCATTGCTTACCAGGAGTAGCGGCCTGTTCCTTCAAATGCAAAGGCACTTGCTGCTGAAAAGAAAGGAAAAAGGCCACCATGTCACTGGGAAAGAACGTAGATCCTGGGTCTCGTAGCACAGGTGGTGTGTTTTGTGAACTTCTCATTACTTTAAAACGAAGGACTGGTGACTAAGACCAAGCCTCGGCCACAGAAGTATGGCGTTTTAGGGACAATGATTTCATTCATTCATTCCACAGATATTTACTGAGTGATTACAATGGGCCGGGTCATATTAGGACCTAAGGTGACAAGGGTACAAACATGACTGGTGGCCGAGAGGATTCAAGTTGAGCCTCTAGATCCCTTCCCCAAAGAATGCTGGCAGTATTAACATGCGACCGATAATAAATTACAGTGTCAAGATCACACGTTCCGGGCTGGGGATGTGGCTCAAGGGGTAGCGCGCTCGCCTAGCACACGTGAGGCACTGGGTTCAATTCTCAGCACCACATAAAAATAAAGATATTGTGTCCACCTAAAACTAAAAAATAGATATTAAAACAAAAAAGATCACTCCTTTCAAAATCACACCTTCCATTTGAATTAAGGTGGATTTCCTATTTATCTGTATTTTCCAGGGCACCAAGGAAGTGGGCAGAGGCTTTGGAATTGGAGCAGGGCTTTCTGCATCTTTATACCCTCTTGGCAGGACTAAAGTCAGCAGAATACAGCAATATCTCTTAGCATTATTACATGCATGACCTGTGGCAGCAATTCTCGCCTAAGATAATTCTAACAAAAAGTGCTTCGTTATACACTATTCTAAGTATTAAAAAAAAAAAAAAAACCTGAGAATAAATGAAATGGCTAAATAGGTACAAAATAAAATAATCCAAGATACAGTGTTAGGTGTATATCGTGGTAGAGTTATGATACTATTTGTATAATATGGCCCCACTTTTGTAACTAAATAAAGTGTCAGTAGATAGAGGCGTGACTGCCCGTGCCCAGGGAAAGAAGATCTGGAAGAATAGACACTGAAGCATTAATGGTGGGAATGAGATGTCAGGGTACTTTTCATCTCAGCAGGATATACCTCTGCATCAGCAGGTTTTAGAAAACAAATGTGAGCTCTGTGAGGACAGGGCCTTTGTTTTGTTCCCAGTAATCCAGCATCTAGAACAAGCCAACCATGGAATATGTTAAATGATCAACTGATTTTTTTTTTTTTTTTTTTTTTTTGGTACTAGAGATTGAACCCAGGGATGCTTTACCATGGAGCCCCATCCCCAGCGCTTTTTATTTGTTATTTTGAGATAGGGTCTTCCGGAGTTGCTCAGGGCCTCATTAAGTTGCTGAGGCTGCCTTTGAACTTGTGATCCTCCTGTCTCAGCCTCCTGAGTTGCTGGGATCACAGGAGTGTGCCAGTGCACCTGGTATCAATTGATTTTTTTTTTTTTAAATTGAAAAACCTCAGAAATGCTTAAACATCGAAAGCGAAGAGCCCTTATGTGACCCCAACAGCTTGGTCTCTAGTTCCCAGGTGCACTTTTCACAAAGGGCTAGTCTGCATCCCTGAGCTCCCGGGGCAGCCTCTGGCCTCACCTCCACCTCCCTCCTTTCCAGTATCAGTGCGCTGGGGTTGGCTCTCTTCTCCATATCCTGCAGCTTGATCAACTTCTCTATCAGGAACATCTTATCTTTGCCCTCCTGCCAAGAAGGAAAAAAAGAAAAACAAAAATCAAACCATGGGGGAATGAATGATGGTGTAGTATTAAAGAGAAATTGGTTAAAAGAAGGTACCAGAAGTGGGATGGAGACTGTTTCCATATTTTCTTTTGATGAAAAGAGAAGAAGCATTTCACAGCAAGGCCAGTGACCCCCTACCCGGACCCCCAGAGCCCTCCTGCATTATAAGAGGCTCCACCAAAGCAATTCCCCTACCAGCCTTGGGCAAGACCCTCCTCTAGCCGAGAACTAGAAGGAACTGAAGGTTTCGGTATTGACACAGCCAGGATCCCCTGGATTAAGATGATACCTCTCAGGGGAAAAAGACAGCCAAGTGAGCGCTGAGTCTTATGCGGGTTTCTTAGCCAGGCCAGAAAACCAGGAGTTAGAAGATCAAGAAGACTTCAAGCCTAGGAGAGATGGGAAGCTGGGAGAAAGTGAGCTCAGCCTTCTGAGACTCTGTGGTCAGCAGAAATGCCGGCTACCGCCAAACAAGGTGGGGCTGCCCTATCCTGAAAACGGCAATATTAGAAACTTTCCCCGAAGATAAGGGGAATGGGGATTGGGGCACACGCAGGTGTAGAATAGTCGCTGAAGTCACCTTTACCTTATTCACATGGTAAAAAGCACACCCCTAGGTGGAGCTAGGAGAGTCATGAGACAGGTGTTCCGTGAAGAAGAGCACAGGTGAACTGAGGTCCCACCTCTACGTATGTGATGACATCAAGAGACTGAGTCTTTCCCACCCCACAGTTGCCATGGAACTGTGCACCTTTGATCTCTGCCGGAGCCGGCCGGACTCTCTCGGATCATGCTGTGTCTTACTTCTGGCCCTAAATAAAGCCTTGCTTCTGCCTACATTCTGTCTGGGTCCGAGGTTGGTGTCTATGACTCTGGATCCAAGAACCTGCTTTTGTAACGGCGTCCCCCTTCTTGGCACACTCCTGCCCCAGAGCCTACTCTACAGCCTGGTACTGCCTGGCCGTGTCCTGTCTTCCTGCTGAGAATGCCAGAGCTCGGGGCTCTGTCCCAAAGGCTGTCCGGTGGGATTCCTTGGTCCACTTGATCTCTGTGCTGATGGAGATGAACAATTCAAAATTGGTCAGAGGAACTAAGGAAGGAAACACGTCTTCTCCTTGGAGAGCAGGAAATGTGTAGAATATTCCTCCTGGGTCTTGTTGGCTTCAAAGCTATTTTCTCTTATTCCTCTTCTATTAATTAATTCAGATTCTTCTGTAGGAAAAAAAAATGTCCTTGGGAATTTTTAACAAGTCCTCCAGGTGTCTTGGATGTAGCCAACGTGTTTAGAGATCTCTGACCTGCAGCAGCTGTCTCCACTCTCTAGGATGAATTAGAGTTACCTAAGAGTGTGCAAAAATGCAAACTCCTAGGCTTTCCCTGATCAGTTTTTATTCAGAGAGGTAAACGATATTGGGTTTAAGAACACAAACTTTGGAGTTTTCTGTTTCTCCGTGTATTAACCCTACAATTAAGGATGAATCAATGCAATCTGAAGGCCTTGGTTTCCCTAATTTAAAATGGGGAGTTTAAAGAAACGCATGTGCCCTCGTTAGGATTCAATTTTATATATATATATATATATATATATATTTTGTTCATCACTTAAAACAATGCCAGGCATCATGTAAGTGCTCAGTAAATGTTACGTGTTGCCTGAATAGGGAAGTATCGGGAATTTGTATTTCTAACATTTTATGCCGGTGGTCATTCTTTGAGAAGGATTGTTGCAAAGTCTATTCCCAAGCCTTTGACTGGGTTCTTCTGGAGATGATGTCCCTGCCTTTGGGGGTCCATCCTCTGGGTGAGACTCCCAAGCAGGAAGGTCTGTAGTGATGCTCATGCTGCCTTCAAATGACGTCATCCAAACCTCTCCCCAGTTTACCTGGCACTGCCTTTACAAACCCAAGGCTTTGGAATCAAATCCTTCCTGTGTTGAGGTCTGCATAAGATTTTCCCAAGACATTTAGAGGTCTGCATCAGAGGAGCATTGGTAAAGCTTCTGGGGGTGAGGAAAAAGAGCATTACTAACCCATGCCCCTCCTTTACCTTCTGAAAGAATAAACTCAAATTATCTGAAACCCCACAGATAAGTAGATAAGACACTAGGAAGTCCTATTTCTTCAGCAAATGTCTAGATACAAGATCTTATATCACAGCCATGGAAGGACAGAAAATCAGCCCAGGATCAATAAGCACCCCCGTGCCTAGACTACAGTCTCTAACTACCATTTCCCAAAGACTCTTTGAAGGAACAGCTGCTTCCTGTTCTGTAACAGGAAATGAACCAAGACGAACCTAGAACACCTGGTTCTTTCGGAGAGTAAGGAACCTATCAAATACTTCTGGTGTCATGTCAAAAGAACCCAGAAATTAATTCAATTCTTTAGATTTTTTCCTAGCAAATAATGAGACTCTTTGAGCATAAAAATGACTGCAATTTTGGGGTTGTGGCTCAGCAGTAGAGTGCTCACCTAGCACATGCAAGGCCCTGGGTTTGATCCTCAGCACCACATAAAAATAAATAAATAAAGGTATTGTGCCTAACTACAATTGAAAAATAAATATTAAAAAGAAAAATGATCCCTAAGTTTAAAAAAAATGACTGTAATTTAAAGATATCAACCTATACTTAAACTTTACATTCATAATGATAATTTTAAAATCCCCATAGGCTGTATTTGGAAGTTGTTAGGTGTAATGGATTGAATAGTGTCCCCTTTTAAAAAGACATGTTTCAAGTTCAAATGCCAGGACCTGTGAATATGACCTTAGTTGGGAATAAGGTCTTGGAAGATGCAATTTAATTAAGGATTGTGGGATGAGATCGGCCTGAATTAGAACAGAAACCTAAATCCAATGAGAAGAACTTGGAAAAGAAGAGAAGAAGAAATCAAGAAAAAGGCCTTGTAAAGATGGAGACAGAGATTGGCATAATTATCTCTATTATCTCTATGATATAAATGGATCTTCTAGGCCACACACACATCAAAGCCTACTAAATCCATTAGCTGAAAGGTTGATGGGAATTCTATCATAGATCCATGGGGCTGAAGAAGCTCTGACCAGCAATCGCTCTTAACATCACAGAAATTAGACAGTCAGACATTGTCTATCTGAAGGGGATGTCACAGAAGGGCACAGCACCACCCATGAAGTACAGAGGGTCCCCAAGAAGATGTTGTGATTTTCCAACTTTACTACAGTGTGAAAATCATGCATATTCAGTAGAATCTGAACTTCAGAGTTGGAGTTTTGCTCTTTCCCAGGCTAGTGAGATTTGGTTCGATACTCTCTTGTAATGCTGGGCAGCGGCATCCAGCTGTGGCTCCCAGTCAGTCACGGGCTCACAAAGGAAACAGCAGATACGCTACAGTGAACAGTGTTGCTCGTCTATGATGCAAAAAGACCCTGGAAGGAACTGTGGGGAAGCTTGACATTGGGCATTAGATGATCACAGTCAATTCTTGGTAAGTTTTCTTTTAGGTGCAATGAGGATATATTGTGGGTATGTTTTTAAAGTCTTTATCTCAAAGAGATGCATATAAAATTTTAAACAGATAAAGAAAAAATAATGCCAGGCCTAAGATTTGCTTTAAAATAATGCAGAGATTTGCAGGGAAGATGTAGTATAGATGAAATGAGAGTTTCCAAAGGTTGATTGATGGTTGCCGGGGCTGGATGGTGGGCTTATGGGGGTTCATTGTACTATTTACTGTCTCTGTTTTGGAGTATGTTTGGAAATGTCTATTATGAAGGGTTTTAAAGGAGAAGGCTGACACAGGGCCCAGTGAGACTTACATTAATGATCTGTTCATGGAGAAGCCTGATCATAATCTTCCTTCCCTCTGTGATCTGCCAGTAAAGATAGGTGATGATTCTGGAAGAGAAGAAGGGAAAGGGTGACAGTTGCAGGCTCCAAATGCCAACTGGGTACAAGGGGACTGGAATATTTGCTTGCAAACGGGTTTTGACTCCACTATGTTCCTGGAAGTTCCGATCACCGGGAGTTTCAGGAACAATAGAGTAATGGTTCTTCACTGGGCTGCACATGGGATCACCTGGGAGGTGCAAATGAGACCCACGCCGTGGCCGGTCTTTAGACCCGTGAGTTGCATGTCTCTGGGCGTGTGGTCAGACATGCGCATGGTTCCAAGATGTATCTCGAGCTTGTGGATTTGGACAGCGCTGTTCAAACTTCAGGGAATACACATTTCTTGGGATTGTGTTCAAATGCATATTCTCATTTAGTAGCTCTGGGGCAGAGATCAGATTCTGCATTTCTAACAAGCTCCCAGATGTCTGTCTGTCTGTCTATCTACCTATCTAATCTTTGTCCCTGGCACACCAACACTAAATTCCTTGGCATCTCCAGAGTGTCCTTTGAATGTGAATGAAATGTCTGGTTGTCGAGGGCCCCTGGATGGTTTCAGGATGGGCAGGACAGAACGGCTGGAAATCAAGTTCAACACCAAAGATTTCGTCATCAAGCATGCCTGCCTAGGAGTGGACGTGGAGTCACCATGCCACTCCCTCCGTCACACCTTGTCCTTGACATCTCTTCCCCTTGGCTCTCCTTGAGTTACCGCCTCTATCGTACACTGGTAATCGTGCTTTCCAGAGTTCTGTGAGTCATCTTAGCAAATGATCAAATCTGAGGAGGGGGCTGTGGGGAACCCTCAAACTGATAGCCGGTCGGTCAGAAGTGCAGGCCCCCTGGGTCTTGGGAGCAGCGTCTGAAGGGGTGGTGGACTCACAGGACTGAACCCTCGGGGAGTGTGACATGAATGTCAGAACTGAAGTAAGCCGTAGCACCCCCAGCTGGTGTCTGGGGAGTTAAAGAATTGGTTGGTGTGAAGGGGAAAGCCCCCCCACACACACACACACATATTTGGTGTCAGAAGTGTGACTGCAAAGAACACAAACCCAGTCAGTTAGCAGGGGACAGGAGCAAAGCCACCAGGAGAACTCAGCGTGGTCAGGAAGCCAGTGGCAACGTGGCGCTGGGGAGGGAAGGCGTAAGTGGGGACCGGGAGACCCGGTTCTAGCCTCTCCTGCCACTAACAGGCCCTGGGGCCCGGAACCTGTCTCGGCAGGTCACCCCATCTCTGTAAGTCTCATCACCTCCCTCTGTGAAGCGGAGGGATCACCCCACACTGTCCACACCACCTGGCTCCGGGACTCGGTGCCTTTGAGTCCTGGCTCTCTGTACAGGGAGGTGCCATCCTGGGCAGGGGCTGGGGCTCAGTGGTAGAGCTCTTGCCTGGCGTGTGAGAGGCCCTGGCTTCGACTCTCGGCACCACATATAAATAATAAACATAAAGATCCATTGGCAACTAAAAAAATATTAAAAGATAAGAAAAAGAAGAAGTTGCCATCTCAAATGACACCAAGGTCAAGATTCTCATCAGCAACTGCCATAATCAACCAGCCAACTACTCTGTGCAGGAAAATAGGCACAGGGGTAACAAACCTACTTTTTTTTTTTTTTTACTAGAAGCCAGAAATGGACCTTTTTTAAAAAATAAATAAATAAATTTCCTAATGTAGCAATAATGTCCAAACCATTTTTTTTCCATATCACAATCCCAGAAGGAATCATACCTATGATTTTCCTAAGATCTCATATCCTTCTTTTCATTTTATTCTCTTATCATCTCTCGAAAGGGGCAAAGTGGGTATTGCTCTCTTTATATACCTTGGGGACCAAAAAACTCAGAGAAGATATTCAAAAAACTCTTTTTAAAAAAAAACTACCAGGGCTGGAGACATAGCTCAGCTGGCAGCGCGCTTGCCTGGCATGCACAAGGCCCTGGGTTCTCATCCTCAGCACCACGAACAAATAAACCAATAAAAAATAAAATAGAAAACTACGTATTCAGAGGTGGAGTCGGGACCATCCCAAACACAAAGCTACGCCGTAGGTCTCTGCTTTGCAACCAAAGCGCCCCGAGGGCTGGGCTCATCCTGTGCCCACGACAGCAGCTCTTGGCCTCCCCCCTGGTTCCCGGAGGCACCCCACTTACAACACGATGAGGGTGAGGATGAAAAAGAAGTGCACGCTGCCGATGAGGTTGTGATAGATCCACACCACCCACTGGTAGCCGGGACGCCCGCTCAGGGTGTCGATCCAGCGGTAGACAGAGTAGATGAAGGAAGGCAGGCCTCGAAACGGGCCGCAGTCGGCAGAAGGTTTCAGTCTGGAAAAACCCGGGTAGAAAAACATCTCTGGCACCAGACTCAGAGGTGGGCATTCTAGAACCAGGATTTTTGTTTGCTTTGCTGGTTTTGATACTGGGAATTGAACCCAGAGGCGCTCAACCACTGAGCCATATCCCTAGCCCCCCCCCTTTTTTTTTAAAGAGAGAGAGAGAGAGAGAGAGAGAGAGAGAGAGAATTTTTAAAATATTCATTTCTTAGTTTTTTCGGCGGACACAACATCTTTGTTGGTATGTGGTGCTGAGGATCGAACCCGGGCCGCACGCATGCCAGGCGAGCGCGCTACCGCTTGAGCCACATCCCCAGCCCCCCTAGCCCCTTTTTATTAGTATTATTATTTTTTTTTATTTTGAGACAGGGTCTTGCTGAGTTGCTAAGGGCCTCACTAAGGTGCTGAGGCTGGCTTTGAACTCGCAATCCTCCTGCCTCAGCCTCTCGAGCCACTGGGGTTATAGATGTGCACCGCCGCGCCCGGCTAGCAAGTGTCCTTTTTAGGCTCTGCGACTGAAATCAGCAGGTCTTGCCTTCTCTACCCACACTCCTCCCCTTCCAGAAGAAGCCCTCTGGCTCACAGCCCCTCTGGAATGACTGGTTCTAGGACCAAAGGTACCACCTGACCCAACAGAGGTCAATTCAAAGAACAGGCAGTGACCTCTGCGGTACCTTGGATTGAAGAAATAAATGTGGACAGAGTCGTTTTCTTGGGAAATCGATTTAGGAAACCCCAAGAGGCAAGCCTGCTAGCTCTGGGGGCTGAAGCTGTCCCTCACGAGCAGTCAGTTCTGCACCAGCAGAAACCAGAGGGCAATAAGGAGGAGAGGGAGAGACCATGGCTGTTTTAGGAGGACAGGGGACATTGCAACATTCCTTGAAGCTGCTTGAGTCCCAGGTGGCTCCAATTTCACCTGCATCCCCCAGGTCAACCCCCCACCCCTTTCCTTCATTCTTTCTACCAAGGTTTATTTGACTTCTCCTAGGTACTGGGCTGGTAGGCCCGGGGATTCTATATTAAACAAGACAGACCTCGTCCTTCCCTCTTGGACTTCCATTCATTCGAGTGGGAACGTTGGACAAATCCAAGAGTAAGTAATTAGACAAAGGCATTTCTGACTTTGAGTGGTGGGATGATGGAAAGAAATTCAGGCCTGAGAGAGAGGGGTGGGGAAAAGGGTGGACCGAGGAGGATGGGAAGGTCCATCAGGTACACACGGATGATGGGGAGGGTCGGATCCAGGAGACAGGCTTGGAGCTGAGAGTCGGAGAGTGGAAAGAAGGAACCCAGGCAAAGGACTGGGAGGAGCCAGGCAAAGGGAGCACCGTGCATGTGTGGGGAGGGGCCTGCTGGGTCCTGGGATGGTACAAGAGCTACGGGGTTGCTGCACCCATCAATCCAGAGCCCACACTGCAACCCACTCCTTTATCAGACTCCTGTCTCTGGACCTCTGTTCCCCTGCCCCAGTCACTCCTCGGCCAGGTACCAGACCACTTAGGACAGCCCTGGGCCCCGGAGCCAATCCTAATCCTACATGCCATGCCCTGGCTTGCCCGTTCCCTACCATGGAAACCGCAGTATAGGGCTTACCCACCCACCCCCATCCCTGCTGCTTCTCTGTGTGTCCCCCCATGACACGGAGCGTCCCCTCCTCCTGGGAACAGGGAATAACCAATGTTATTGGTTATTGCCCTGTTATTGGTTATTGCCGCTGTCTCTTGATCCCCCGGCCTCACCATGTCTGGATGATAATAGAACCTGCCCTGGGAAGCAAACCCGAGGCCACCGTCCCCTACCTCCAGATGGTGATGGCCAGCGTGCACAGCACCCCCGTGAAGGACGGGAAGAAGAGCAGGAAGATGAAGACGGTGATCATCTGGGAGGCCCGCCAGGCTTTGCTCGGGGGCTGGAAGTTCACTATGAGGCTGATCTGCGGAGACAGGTGCCGTCCCCTCCCATGTGCACCAGAGGAGCGGCCGAGGGACCCCGCCCGGGGAGGGCCCCGATCCCTTGTCGCGCCCCCCACCCCCAGATCCAGCCACCTCCCTGTCCCAGGGGACCCAGCGAAGCCCGGGGGTGGGGGTGGGGGGGGCTGTGACCCCAGGCTGACTCACGTTTTTGACGTAAAACATGGTGAAAAGGGTGACCATCTGGATGAAGGGGAGCAGAGGACAGAAGAACATTCCAATCCTGAAAAGGCAAGAGTCAGAGCCCAGGGGCGGGGCCAGGGGTCGGGACCCACGAGGGGCGCAGAGAGGGGGGGTCAGTCACGTCCCCATAAAATTCCACAGGTGAAGTCCCAACCTCGAGGGCCTCGCGACGGGGCCTGCCTTTGGAGACAGGGTCTGTAAAGAGGGAGCCACGTTGAAATGAGGTCACCGCGCTGGGCCCGGTCACCAGCAGGGCTGGTGTCCTTCACAGAAGAGACGAAACACAAGCCTAGAGGGGGACCACCACACAGGGGGGTGGTGACCTGGCACAGGCAGGTCCTTCTCTCCTGGCCCTCGGAAGGAACCAGCCCTGCCCGCACCACCTTGATCTTGGGCTTCCGGCCTCCAGAGTCGTGAGAGAACAAATCTCCACGGCTGGAGCCACTGGGCTCTGGGACCCGCCATGTCGGCCCTTGTGGATGGGCGGAGGGGACTGCGGCGTGGCCGTGAACCAGGGCCCCCAGCTGCTCCCTTTCCAGCTCTGGGAAGGTTCTGCCAAGCGACTCCACGCCACCACCAACGCCCCCGCTGGCCCTCGGCAGCCCCAACCTGGTGTGTCCTAAATGAGGGACTCAAGGCCCGAGGTCCTGCAGGGACAAGGCTTGGGGGTACAGGTGACAAGGCTTGGGGGGTACACCTCTTTCCAGCTCTTCCCCCAGCGCTCCTGGTGCCCAGGAAGAAAATCAGTTTGGTGCTAGAATGTCTTCAACTGCTGCCCATCGCTAACCCCCAAGTTTCCAGAACAGGACGAGGCCTTAAACCGGGAGCCTCGGCACACAGCAGGGTCTGGCTCCAAGGTAAAGACTTTCAGGGTGGGATCGTTCTTATTTTTTCCAATTAAGTTTGTGATTTCTGTCCACTAGCACTGGTGGACTCCTTTAAAAATGTATTTGAGTTTAGAAAAAAAAAAAAAAGGCAAACAATTCAAAAAAAAAAAAAGTACTAGGAAGATGATAAACCAGATGATGTGGCAATGTGCCCCCAAAAGAAGCCAGGTTAGACTGGCAAGGCGAGAGTGTAAAAGGGTGAAGCTTGGGAAACACGTTCCTCACCTTCAGCCATAACATGCACTCCCTTTTCTGTTATTATATCATCTTCTTTTAAAATTCATCATTAGGCTGGGTGCAACCGTGCGTGCTTATAATCCCAGTGACTCGGGAGACTGGGTCAGGAGGATCGCAAGTGGGAGGCCAGCCTCCACCACTTAGTGAGACGCTGTCCCAAAATAAAACAATAAAAGGGGCTGGGGATGTAACTCCGTGGTAGAGCACTTGCTTAGCCTGTGTGAGGCCCTGGCTTCCATGCCCGGTTGTGCAGTAAAAGAAACCAGTTATGTTAGGATATTCCCTGTGTCATTATTTGTTCAAAAACAAAAAAAACTTAGGAGTGCCTGTGAGTACCCTCAGGATCCAGCCATTTCACATCTTGGCCTATATGCGAAAGAAGTGGGGAAAGGATCTCAAGGAGATCACTGCACACCTGTGTTCAGAGTGGCACTATTCACAATTGCCAATCGGTGGCAGCCACGTGTGGTGGACAGATGAATGGATAAATGAAATGTGGACTTCCGCACACAAGGAGCTATTGTTCAGCTCTGGCAGGGAAATGCAACCCGGGGACAAAAAAAAAGGGTCAATATTATTTGACTCCACACTTTTTTTCTTTTTGATGGTGTAACATAAATTCACAGAACCAGAAAGTAGATCACGGGTTGCCAGGGACTAGGAGGCACAGGAAAGGAGTGGCGGATACTGGGTACAGAGTTGTTCCAGTTTTGCCACATGAGAAGGTTCTGAAGATGGGTCACACAACCATGTGATCATACTTGCTATGAATTTTTACAGTTTTTTTTAAAGAGTGCTCATAAAGATAACAGTGTCGCCGGGTGAGGTGGCGCACGCCTGTCATCCCGGCGGCTCGGGAGGCTGAGGCAGGAGGATGGCGAGTTCAAAGGCAGCCTCTGGCGAGGCCCTAAGCAACTCAGGGAGACCCTGTCTCTAAATAAAATCCAAAACAGGGCTGGGGATGGGGCTCAGTGGTCGAGTGGCCCTGAGTTCAATCCCTAGTACCCAATAAATAAATAAATAACAGTGGTCATCATATCCCCACTAAGCTCTGAGCATGTTCTCATTTAATCCTCTCTGAAACCGTGTGAGGCAGGTTCTGTTATCTCTACCTTTTACCTTGCACGAAGGAAACCCGATGGTTGAAATAAAGGTTTGTGAGCTTCCAAATCGCCAGCGGGTGCCCTAACAGGCTTCCTAAACACCAAAGTCCTGGCTAAATTAAATATAAATTAAATTCATTGACACGAACGAATGATCTGGGAGGGGGGACAATTTGGGATCCTCCCCCCCCCAACGAAACGCCAAGTCCTCCTCAGTCAGGGTCAAGCCGACTTACCACACCAGAGTTTGTGCATAGATCAGCTCTAGAACGTTCCTGGCAATGTCAAATTCCTGTAAGCCAAGGCTTGTGATGAACCGTTTCCCAATGATCCTGTGAAAGTGTCCTGAGGTCAGTCCCCAAACCGCCACTCCCACCCACCCGCCAAAGACCCCCAGGGGCCAGGACCATCAGAGGCAGAGACCCTCCCCAGGTTAGGATGAAGTCGTTGGTTCCAAGTATCAGCATGTGTTTGAAAAAATAATCGAGGCGCAAGTGGAATTAACACAGTGCTGTCGAGTGGGGTACTACTAAAATGGTTTTTAAATAACTCTAGAGAATTTTAGTTACCTGAATTATTAACATATCCCACCTATTACCTTTTTTATATCATTTTTGGCTTATTAAACCTTGAACAAGATAAACTCCACACTCCCCAGTTCAAATAACTCTTCTAAACTAAAAGTGGGGTTTTTTGTTTTTGTTTTGTTTTGTTTTGTTTTTTGGTTCTGGGGTTAGAACCCAGGGTCTTACACAAGCTAAATACTCTACCCCTGAGCTACAGTCCCCACCAAACAACAAAAATTTAGTCAGTGTTTACCGCTGTTCAATGAGTGCTATTTCCCAAATCCATAAGGAGGACCCGGGCTTCAGGCACAGCGTCAGGCACAGACACAGGTACCCATGACCAGCAAGTACTCACCTCCTCAGAAACTCCCCCAGGAAGGAATCCGCTAAAGAGAACACGAAGTCCATCAGGAGGAGCCGGTAGATTTCCTGGCCGATCAGCGTCTCCCAACACTGCAAGGCACAGAGCGGTCGGGTGGGGGCGGGCACATGGCCCAGCTCAGCCCCTCTGCTCCGTTCCTGCTCCATGTGCTCCGTGGGACACAGCTGGCGGCTCAGGTGGACCGAGTCCTTGGCACCCAGAAGGGCAGCCCCACTGTCTGCGATCAGTGCAGCCAGGTTCGATTCCAGGGGGGTCCCTCCCTGGCCATTAAGTCCTGCTTTCCACATAAACCCATCTCCTCCTTCTCAGGATCTCTCCTTTTAAGACCTTCCCTCTCCCCTGCCCCCTGCCCCTCCAGGTCCCATTTCTCAGTCAGGGATAATCGTTTCTTCAGGAGGTGGGAGACATCCATGGCTAAGGATGCTCCCCTTCCTTGGGCTTGGTGACCTCACACAGCATCAGTGGACACCTGCTTAAGAAAGTGACTTGTGATTGGCTGCATTGTTGCTGCAGCTCTGGAAACGGGAACCCGAGTGTGTGAAACTAGTCAACTCTGCGGGAGTCAGCGGTGTGAGCTGATAGACCGGGAGCTTTTAGGTTTGGCTGAAGTGGGAGAGGGAAGTTCTGGGTTCACAGCTCAAGGATGGGCAGATGCATGAATGCATGGGCACGTAGACGGATGGATGGACGGATGGATGGACGGATGGAAGGAAGGAAGGCTGGAGGGACACATAGATGAATGGATGAATGGATTTGGGTGGATAAATGATAGATGAATGGATGGATGGATGGACATGGATGAATGAATGGGTGGATACGTGGGTAGATGGATGATGGATGGGCACATGGATGGATGGATGGATGCATGGGTGGATGGATGGATTAATACATGGGTGAATGGATGGATGGATGGATGCATGCATGGATGAATGGATGAATGGATTTGGGTGGATAAATGATAGATGAATGTATGGATGGATGGACACATGGATGGATGGATGGATGGATACATGGGTAGATGGATGATGGATGGACACATGGATGAATGGACACATGGGTAGATAGATGGATAGATGAATGGATGGATGGATGGATGAACTGTGAGTGGATGGATCAATGGTGAATAGAAATATAATGTGCTATCCTTCTCACCAGCCTAACTTGGAGGGCTGATTTTGAACTTCTTTGATGGTTAGGTGAAAAGATGAAGGTGCCATGTTCATGTGAGATGGTTTGCATCTGGACATAGCAGTGTTTTGCGGAGCCCAGGGAAGAAGAATGACAGAGAGCTGAAGAGATTAATGTCAACTAGGATCACGATGCTCTGGAGAGACTCATGTCCTCCCTTGAGGTCAAAGACCAAGAGACCCAACTGAAGGGAGAACACGGTGGAAATCTCACCTCTTCACCGGACAGGGCCACGATGTTGAGCCAATAGTAACAAAGAATTCCAATGATGGATATTTTTAGAAAGATGTTTCTAAATAACAGAAGAGAAAACAACCATCATTCCCTCCATGGCAGACTCCCGTGCTGTTTGCCAACATTCCTTTGGAGCACCTGGGAGGATGGACATCCCTGCCTCCTGTGGATGGGTGGGGCCATGTGGCTAGTTCCCGCGAGTACACTGTGAGCCGATCCATTATGTGTCACTTCTGGGCTGCAGCAGTGGCTGCCATTGAGATCCCCAGAAGCCACGTCTCCCCTTTGGAATGGCAATCAGCGGTATTCAAGATGGCGGCCCTCTCAGCAGGTGGCCCTCAGTGATTGACGGGAGCAGAACCAGCCCCCCTGCCACACGCAGAGCACGTGGAGCCTGGGCAAGAAGAAGCCTTCGTGTTCCAAGCTCCCGAGCTCTGGTGTTTTGTTGTTCTTGTCACTGGGGCATAAACGAATGTATTCTGATTGATACACTCTCATTTGTCACATCTCCAAACTACCCGACTTCACCTCCCATGGCAACAGTAAGTCCACCCACGGCTCACTGGGTGCTGACTGACGGTCCTGCGACGGGCACCACCCCCTCCATGTGCACAATCCCACCATCAGGTAAAATTATATTTTATGCCCATCTCGCCTCAGATGCAAGATTATGAGGTGGCGGTGAACCCTCTATGTCCCCCTCTATACCCACTTAATGGGGCATCAGGGAAAATCTCTGAGTCGGTGACATTTGAGCAAGTCCAAACAGAGTCAGGAAGCGGGACACGCGGCTATGTGTGGGAAGAGTGTTCTGGACAGAGAGGACATCCCGTGCAAAGGCCCAGGGGTGGGCACAGAGTTTGGTGTGTTTGTGAATACCCAGGAGCCCGGGGCCGGGGGTGGGGTGGGATGGGGGAATGGTGATCAAGAAGGAGAGAGGTAGGAAATGAGGCTGAAGAGCTGGTCAGGAGCCAGATCTCAGAGGCCACAGTAAGGAACGTGCTCTGGAAGTGATCCATAAAGAAACTTGAACTGCTTTGTGCAGACTTATTGCCATAACCAGGAGCGATTCAGGGAACCAGCCAGGAAAAAGGTGTCAGGGCAGGATTTGGACAGTACAAGCCTTTGTTTATCAAAATGCTGGGGCCACCTCTAGCACTAGGGTCCCTGAGTTGGAATCACCAAAATGTGTCACCCCTCCCACCTCTGGGTGGCTGAATTATAAAAAATGTGCATCCTCATCCCTGCTGATGCAATAAGTACCAGGACTCACAGTCTGACCCTGGATGATTTCAGTCCCCACACAATTCCTCAGTCTGAAACCTTTGTGCAGTGCACTGCCTGCCCATCTGTACAGGTCATACTTGAGATGTATGTTAATTCTCAGGCTTATAACCTTTGGAAAAGGTAAGCCACTACTTTGAGCTATATTTTTCCGGTTTTTGTTTGTTTGTTTAACCCACACCACATAAACACACTTCACTCTTGAAATCCCTCCCTTCTGGAGGACTGAACTACAATATTTGGGCTGAACCCCTCCAGCTCCCTGGAAATGAGACGGGTGTTGGGTGCGACGGACACACCTACCGGATCAGGAGGATGTAGACCTCGTGCCGGGGCAGCTCGTAGCTCTCCACCAGCCTGAGCATGGAGTATAAGCGAGGCACAGCTAGGTTGATGCAGGACACAAGGAAGGGTAGTAACAGCACGGCTCCGGGGTTCTGGTGTGTCTTCAGGAACTGTAAGGAGACAGCCAAGATGCCCACTGTGCGCTGGACCCTCTCTGCCTCACCTGGAAGACCAGCACGGGGGGAAAACCCCAAAAGGGGCTCCTCTGGGCTCAGCTATGAAGCTACCATTATTTAGTACTTACCCTGTGCCAAGCAATACTGAGGCTCAGAGAGGTAAAGACACTTGCCCAGGATCAACCCGCAAGAAAAGGGAAGACCTGAACCCAGACATTTCTGCCCCAGGGACTAAGCTCCAAGAGCCACCATGGGATTCTGCCTTCTCGTCAAGGCGCCCAGGACCTGGAGGATGTGCCTCTCGCAGTTGGGGCAAAAGCCTGAGTGTGCAGATACCACGGCAAGAGGGGACCACTCGCGGTCTCTTTTCCTCTCCGCGGGGATCTCGTGCATCTCGCTAGGAATCACCTGCTCCTGAGAACGGGCCTAGGAGGAGCGGGTGCTAGGAGGGCAGGCCCACGCTGCCCCCGTGTGTGAGTGGGAGAGAGGACCTTCCTCAAGGGAACCCAGCACCCTGGCACCCGCTCAGGGCGCAGCCCGGGCCGCCCTTGGCCAGCTGTCCTCCCTGCCGGTCTTGGGATAAGAGAGTCCTGTGGATCCACGGGACGCCTCGCGTCCCCTTCCGAGCATCCCCAGGTCTGAGCCTGCGTCCTCTGGGGACGGCCCGCAGGCGCCCCGTGCGTGTCTGGAGCGTGTCTGGAGCCCCGGGCTCCGGGGTCCCAGCGCTGCCCGCCTCCCCCACTAACAGCTGCCCCGGTGGAGCCGACGCTGGGCTCCCCTGAGCCTCTCCTCCCTGTTTTTACAGCCGCGAGGTTTCACCTGACCCCAGAGACGTTGCAAGGATTCGATGAGATCCAATAGGGCCAAGCCCGGGCCCTGGGACAGAGCTGGGGACACTCCCAGGAACCGGAGTGACCGATAATTGGCGGCCACCACTTCGGAGGCCGAAGCCCTGGGACTCCCTCACTCCTGCCTTCTCTCCCCCAAGCTGCTCCCCTGTGTTCAGGACGACAGTCAGAAGTCTTCCCGCCGACACCTGCCTGGTCACTGCTTGCGCCCTGGGTGGGCGTTGCCAGGGGCCCCAGGACCGGGACCCCACCTCCCCTCCTCACAGCAGACCTTAACAGGGCACGGACACAGCCCCACATTTTTTATTCTGGCCTCTTTTGCCGTTTCCTCCATTTAGTTGAGAACCTACTATGTCCTAGGTCTTGGGCCAGGTGCTGGGAGAAACAGACACACCAGCAGCGGGCCTCAAAGCTGCCCGTCTCAGGCTCAGAGGGGAAGGCCGCAGAGTCAGGGTGCCCTCCTCAGCCGAGTGGTGGCGAGGGCAGGCTTCCCGGAGGAGGTGACATTCACGCTAAGGTCGGGGGTGGGGGGAGTTTGCCAGGTGACAGGAAGCATAATACACTCAAGGATCCGTGAACGCACTGTTACGCATGGTTGGCGCTAGATATGGGGGTGGTGGGGCACAGGCAAAAGTCAGGTCATAAAAGATCTACGGATCCTGCCCCGAGAATCGGTTTGTATTTTCTTCCCTTTACCTCTCCCTCCCTCCCTCCCTTCCTTCCTTATTTCCTTCTTTCCTTTTTTTTTTTTTTTTTTTTAAATGCTGCAGATCCAACCCTGGGTCCCATGCCCGCTTTGCAAGTCTCCCTGAGCCGTCCCCGGCCCTAGACTTCATATCGAGAACCATGGGAAGCCGCTAAAGAAAGTCACGTCACCGGGGCAAACTGCGCCCACAGGTGGAGATCTGCACCTGGACAGAAGGAGCCCGGTACCCAGAGAACAAAGCTGGACCCTACAGAAAACCCGCCCTTCCCCACGGTCACCCAGGAGACAGGACAAGGGTCAGAGCCTAAATCATAGCACCCCTTTATCACGGAGGGTGCCGGGGCCGGGGTAACCCCTGCACACCTTTCCTCTCACCCTGGCCGTGCCCTGAGCCTCCCCTCTGCGCCAGGCACCGTGGGAGGCACGGGGAGGGGATGACGAAGGAAGAAATGAGCACTGGGTCCCGGGTGCACGGCCAGAGCCCCCAGCTCTGCAGCAGCCCGGACCCTTGGCTCCCTGCCGAGGTGCCGAGCCCAGCCCGGGAGCCAGGGAGCCGGGGGACTGTGCGATCCATCGTACCCTGGTTTCCTGACGCTGGCCTCAGGTCCACCCCAGCCTCCCACCCCTTCCTCTGCCCGGGCCCCTGGCCCTCCCGCCCGTCGGGTTACCTCGGAGTTGTACTCGGCCAGGTAATAGACGGCGACACAGCAGGCGATGGCCATGCCGGTGGACACCAGCCAGGCCGCCACGTGGGCAGACAGGCGCGTGAGCTGCTGGTGGAAGGTGAGCTTGGTGTTCTCCAGTCGGATCTCCGACAGGTTCTCCTGGGGACACAGGAAGCCAGCTGAGCCCCAGGTCCCTCCCGCTGTCACCTGGTGTGTGTGTGTGGGGGGGGGACGATGGGGACATGCTGGCCCCCCCCACCCAGATCCAAAGGGATGGACCTGGATTGTGGGAGGCCCCAGGAGAAGCTCAGAACAGCCACGAACCCCCACCCCCACATCCAACTCCGTTTCCATCATAGAGGAACCCGAGGGAGGAACAGACGGTGACTTTGACCTTGAGGGAAACCCATGCAGGACAGAGAGGTGTTCCTCGAATGAGGCGGGGTGCGCACACAGAGCAAGAAGCAGACACCCGCGACCCTCTTGTCAAAGCCCCCGCTGGTGAATTCTGCTTGTTAATTCTTTTTTGTATGTTTTTATTTTGGGGGTGATGGGGGGTACTGGGGATTGAACTCAGGGGCACTCCACCACTGAGCCCCGTCCCCAGCCCTATTCTGTATTTTATTTAGAGACAGGGTCTCACTGAGTTGCTTAGGGCCTGGCTTTTGCTGAGGCTGGCTCTGAACTTGTGATCCTCCAGCCTCAGCCTCCCGAGCTGCTGGGATGGCAGGTGTGTGCCACCACACCTAGCTTTGCTATTTCTTTTTTAAAACTTTATTTCTTTACACCAGGGTTGTTCCATTTCCACACTATTAATATTTGGGGCCAGATAATTCTGTGTGGGGAAGGGGACATCCTCTGCACTACAGAGAGCTTAATAGCTTCCCTGGCCTCTACCCCCTGGATGCCAGCAGTAGCCTGTCCCCAATTGTATTCCACCAAAAAAGTCTCCAGACATTGCCAAACGTCCCTCTGAGGGGAAAAGATGTTCTAGATTGAAAACCACTGCTCGGGGGTAAAGTTTTTAAACCTGAAGCTGTAGGGTCAGGAGTCCCTGCCTTTGAACACTTTAACATAAAGTGCTACATGGCCTCCAGGAGGGCTGTACCAGGTAGAAGGCCCCCAAGTCATGCAGAAATGTCCATCTCCCCACATCACCACCAGAACCAGGCATTATGGCTATTTTGTGTTTCTATTCTTTTTTTTTTTTTTTAACAAATCTCATGAGCAATAAAAAAGTCATTGATTGTTGCTTGATCAAAAGTAGACATTGCGGAGCTGGGGGCAGGGGGAGGAGAATGCCTGTGGAAAGGCGCCTCACCCTTATCTCGGTGCTCAGACTCTTCTGTTTCAGCTTCACAGCTTTTTCGTGCGTGACAGTAAAGTCCCAGCAGAAGATAAGTTTGGCGATCCCTCTGGAGTAAATGTGGGGGTTGATGAAGTTGTTCCGGAAATACTTGGCCATGCTGGAGAAGGCAGAAACCAAAGCACCCACAGGTCATTCCAGCAGGCATGGGGGGGGGGGCGCAGGGCTGGGACCAAGGACACCCCACCATCATCAATTAGTGAAAGGTGACATTGGAAGAGTGGCCTGGAACGCTGGGACAACAGACACAAAGGTTGACAGGCCTGCCCCACCATCTGAACTCGCCCACTGGGGAATCTTTGTCCTCTGAACTGTTCCAAGTGTCAGTCTTCACACCTCGTAATGGGGATAATGACAGGGCCCACCTCCGAGATCTGGTGAGAGGTATGAGTTTCCTGCAGCTGCTGTAACAAATCACTGCTAATGAGACAGCTTAAGATGACGAAGGTTTATTACCTTGACGTTTCTGGAGGTCCGAAGTCAGAAAATGGGTCTTACAAAGCAAGAATTTGGCAGGGCCTTGGTCCTAGGAGGAGGATCTGGGGGAGAACCTGTTTCTTTGCCTTTTTCAGGTTTGGGGGGCTATCTGCATTCTTTGGCTGTAGGTCCCTCCTCAAAGCAAGAGGAGTAGCATCTCTCTCTTTCCCTCTCTGACCTCTGGTCTCCCTCTTAAAAGGACCCTGTGGGGCCTGGGGATACAGCTCAGTTGGTAGAGGGCTTGCCTCATATGCACAAGGCCCAGGTTCAATCCCCAGCACAACAGAAAAACCTGTGGGTCCCCGGGCCCAGCTGGATAACCCAGGATAATCTGCCCATCTCAAGAGCTTTGACCTAAACACATTCCCTTTGGGTTGGGGATGAGCAGCTGACCACAAGTGGCTAGAGGGCTTGGAACAGCAGGCACTAGAGGGCGCCATTGAGACGGTGGGGGATGTCCCAGGACCAGGGACCTCTCAGCACCCGGCCTGACTTTCCCAAATCGGCACCCCTTAGTAACAACTACTGCAGAAACATTTTCTACTTTAATAGAACAGAATGAAATGGCGCTTTAGTCAGAATTACCATGCTGGTATTAAGGTCATTAGGAGCTGAATTGCTTCCCATCCCCAGCACTGCCAAGAAAATTAAAGTGAAATAAAAATGAAGATGGGGATGCAGAAACACAGAGGGAAGACCACTGAACACTCAGGGAGAAGACAGCTGTATTAGTCAGTTTTCCATCACTATAACACACGCCTGAAATAAAAAACAAAAAAAACTTACAAAGAAAAAAGGTTTGTTTTAGCTCACACTTTTGGGAGCTTCGGTCCATGATCAGTTGGCCCTGCTGTTTTGCACATCATGGTTGTGCAGGAGGACAGAGCCGAGCAGAACTTCCCACTTCGTGATCAGGAAGCCAAAAAGAGACAGAGATGCGAGGGTCCCGGGATCCCCTTTGAGGACCCACCTGAAGCCCTCCATCGGGCCCCACCTCTTAAGGCTCCGCCACCTGCCAATCACAGCAGGTGGGATCAAGCCTTTAACACCCAGGTCTGCGGAGGACACGGAAGCTCCAAATACATCAAGCCAAGAAAATGACCTTAGAAGAAACCCGTCTCGCTGACAGGCCCTTGATCTTGGACTTCTACCTTCCAGAAACTCTAAGAAAATGAATTGCTGGATTCAGGGGCCTAAATGTGGACGTGCACCTGACAAACTTCCGGATCCTGGGGTAAACATGGACGTGCACCCGAGGAACTTCCGGATCTGAGGGCCCAAAGATGGACGCCTGAGGAACTTCCGGATCCTAGAGTCTCAACATGGACGTGCACCTAAGGAACTTCCAGATCCTAGAGCCTAAACATGGACGTGCACCCGAGGAACTTCCGGATCCGGGGGCCTAAACATGGACGCCTGAGGAACTTCCGGATCCTAGAGTCTCAACATGGACGTGCACCTAAGGAACTTCCGGATCCTAGAGTCTCAACATGGACGTGCACCTAAGGAACTTCCGGATCCTAGAGTCTCAACATGGACGTGCACCCGAGGAACTTCCGGATCCGGGGGCCTAAACATGGAGGACTGAGGAACTTCCGGATCCTAGAGCCTAAACATGGACGTGCACCTAAGGAACTTCCAGATCCTAGAGCCTAAACATGGACATGCACCCGAGAAACTTCCGGATCCGGGGGCCTAAACATGGACGCCTGAGGCACTTCCGGATCTGAGGGCCCAAAGATGGACGCCTGAGGAACTTCCGGATCCTAGAGTCTCAACATGGATGTGCACCCGAGGAACTTCCGGATCCGGGGGCCTAAACATGGACGTGTCCCTGGAACTTCTGGGTCCTTGTGCCTATAGAGGGCAGGGCGTGACTCTCAGAAGGGACGTGGCCCATGAAGGGGAGCTGAGTATGGGGCCTGTTGGGGGCAGACTGAGCTGTCGCACCCTGAACTTGAATGTGACGGTGGCCTCACCTCCCGGCCTTCCCCTGGGTGTCTCTTCCTCCCCTTCCAAGCGGTGCCGGGAGGAAGTGAGACCAGGCACAGGGCCAGGCCACCGTCTTTCTCCTCACTTAGCCAGGCGCCCAGCCTGGCTGCGGACGGGGACGTCTCGTGACACTGGCTGCCTCCTGCATCCCTGCCCCAGGACCTCAGGGACCACAGGCGGGGAATCGTTGACATGATTCTCCCCTGGCCGCTGACCCTCAGCCCTGGGGTCTGCCCAGGGAGAGCTCTGTCTCTCAGAGGGTCAGGGGGCCCCTGTGACCTGCTGCTCCTTACCCACCGTCATCCTGGGCGAGCACAGGTCAGGACACCAGACGCTACTGAGAGTGACATCTCCTGGATGGGTGGCTGGGGACTTTGCCTCTGTCCCCAGGCCTCAGAGACTGGATGATCCCCCCCAGAGACAGAAAATAACCTCACGCTGCCCAAGACTTATTTGTAGGCTTTGGATTCTGAAATTTTCCTGCTGCCACCTTCTTTGTGAAGCCAGTTTTTCAACAGAGACAATATTCCAGGGGAGAAAAAATACAACATGGAGTCCATCAAACCCAGCTGACCCATCTGGTCCTCCCAGAGAAATCTGGACTGGGGGGAGAAGAGCCATCCTCAACTGGCGAAATAGGGTCCTCCCAGAGAAATCTGGACTGGGGGGAGAAGAGCCATCCTCAACTGGCGAAATAGTGAAGTTCCCTTGTCCTTATTCTGTGTCAGTAAAACAAATAATCTGATGTTAACTCATCGAATTATTTTTGACGAGTGCTTGGCTCATAGGAAAACTGATTCTGTGTTATGGAGTGAAGTGTTACCTGATTTTAAAATGTAAAACGAAGCCAATCAGGATTGTTAAATTACACTGTCATAATTCTGTTCTTTGACAGCAGAAATAAATAAATCTTTTTTTTAGAAAAAAGAAAGAAAACAAACTCCTGCTGCTTCTCAAGCCTCCCAGTCTGTGGTGCCCTGCTCCGGCCACCAGCCGGTGCCCATGGCTGGGACCCTTTTCCTGTGTGGTCTCCCACGCGTACCTCGTCTCTGACCACTGTCCACCCGTGTCCTCATGTCCGAGTCATCTGGGTCACCCCATCTTTGTTTTCCTTAAAGGCCCACAACTAACTCTGTCCAGCTCCTATTTGACATCCCAGCACCAAGAGATCCAACATCGTGGAGAAACTGGCTCCGGGCCAATGTTTTGGAGCGTCTTGGATTTTGCCTGAATCTCCAGGCAGCCTCTTCAGGAAAGGCGGACGTCTCCGTACCTGAAGAGCAAGCTGAAGAAGCAGGTGACCAAGCAGGCCCCGATGGTGAAGAGGTACGCCAGCTGCATGTTGTAGGCCAGCCTGCTGCCCCCGTGCCGGATGGTGGAATTGGTGTAGAAGCCGTAGTACATCACCGTGTCCCTGAAGTAACCCTGACGGGGACAAGGAAGAGATCCAGGTCAGGTGCGTCTTGAGACAGAGGTCAACGACGACGGTCCTCAGACTTGACCTCTTCATCTGCAGTTAATTTGGGCCAATCAATTTAGACATTGGTATCAAAGGGGAATCCTTCCCAGGACTCTTCCTCCCTCTCTCTCTCTCTCTCTCTCTCTCTCTGGTACTAGGAATGGAATCCAGAGGTGCTTAACCACTGAGCCACATCCCCACCCCTTTAAAAAAACATTTAATTTAGAGACAGGTCTCACGGAGTTGCTTAGGGCCTAAGTCACTGAGGCTGGCTTTGAACTCAAGATCCTCCTGCCTCAGCCTTCTGAGCTGCTGGGATGACAGGCATGCGCCCCCGGCTTCCAGAACCCTTAAGGACACCCAAATCTGCAGCTGCTCAAGTCTCGTATATTAAATGGCATCGTATTTGCACATAACCTGCCCCTATCTTCCCGTCTGCTTTAAATGATCTCGCCCATCATACTGGATACAGTGTCTAGGCTATGTAAATAGTTGTTACAGTATATGGTTTAGGGAGTAAAGAGGAGAAAACAGTGTATACAGTGTTCAAAACAGATGCAATTTTTTTTAAATGCTTTCAACCTGCAGTTGATTAAATCTGAGGATTTGGAACCCGGGGATTTGGAAGATCGACTGGTTTGCCAGAAAAAAGGTCTCCCGCGTCCACGGAGAACCTAGAGAGAGGTTTTCTCACTAGGCTCCCAGAGTGAAGAAGAGTCTCCAAACCAACAGAGCCTCACACTGAAGGTGTTGGTTTCACAGACAGACGGGCAGCAGGACAGACGGGCCTTGTGGACCTCTGCCAGCTGCGGAATACGAGGGCCACACATATTTAACAGAAAACGATTTAAGCCTTTAGGTCTACGCTGCAGTATACAGGAAACGAGAAACCGGTTGGAAAGAACACAAGGAAGTAATCAAATAATCTTGGAAGGTAGGATTTCGGAGCCTACAGAACAACGGGCACAGTTTCTATAATAAAGACAATGTCCAGAAAAGACTCCCTGGAGTTGGGAGATTGTTCTAGATTCATACAGATTTAAGCGGGGGTGTGTGTGGGGGGATATATACAGTGTGGTCTTTGGATCCTGGTCAGAGCACGCTATGAAATTTCCCCCAATTTGGGGGAAAACTGAAAAAATGTGAATATGGTTTGATTTTTAGATAATGTTCATCTTTAATTCTGTTGAACGTGATGATGGGATTACGACAGCCCTGTGCCCTTATTTTTCAGAGATGCATGTTGAGGAATTTCAGAGTGAAATATCCTGATGTCTGTAATTTACTATGATGCTTCCCCAAACAATAAGAGAAAGCAAATATGACAATTCTAAATCTACGCAGCACGTAAAGGAGTATTTACCATACCAGTCTTTACTCTTTTGTAGACTTTGAAATGTCTCATAATAATGAATTCTTCTTATACACAAAATATACATGGTGACGAAAACATGAAGGATCAATTAACACAATGATTCTATTTTAGCATTAAAGGGAAATGCTTTTTAGGGTTTTTGTTTGTTTGATTTTGGTACCTGAGATTGAACCCAGGGGTGCTCAACCACTGAGCCCCATCTCCAGCCTTTTTTATTTTGAAACAGGGTCTGTCTAAGTTATGTAGGGCATCGCGGTTGCTGAGGCTGGCCTTGAACTTGCAATCCTCCTGCCTCAGCCTCCCAAATTGCTGGGACTACAGGTGTGTGCCTGGGCTTGCCGGGCATGAACTTGGGGTCCAGGAAACGCAGGACTTACCGCCCCCGTAAAAAACTCCAGCCCCGTGAACTGGAGCATGTTCTTCTGGGCCACCGTCAGCTGCGGAATGACCAGGAAGCTGAAGTTCACGATGAAGGAGAAAATGTTGAACTTCAAAAGCCACCTCAGAAAGCTGAAATAGGAGAGGACGCTGGTTCCAAACTTGCCTCCGATGACCTTGAGCGTCTTCTGCCACAGGCTGGTGGTGTTGAGGAGCTCGGAGACGCTGTTCCTGGATCTCCGGTAGACCTGGAGTTAAGGGTGCCGGGCAGGGGGCTTGAGGTCCACTCAGGTATCTCCCGAGCAGGGCCCCTCACCGCACAACCAGCCACAACCAGCCACCGACCCGAGAGCCTTCCACAGGGCCCCACACCATGCTCTGCATGTTGACAAAGTTCATCTCCTTTAAGCCTCACTCATCTCTGAGGTTCTGCTATTGTGACCTTCCCAGGTTTGCTGAGGCTGGCCTTGAACTTGCGATCCTCCTGCCTCAGCCTCCCAAATTGCTGGGATTACAGGTTGAAGAAGATGATGCCCCCAGTGGCCAAGTGGGCCAATGACCTCAGCGTCCTCCTAGACCTTCCCTATGTCCACCTTTGCTCCCAGTGGCTCTGGGCAATGACGTCTCTCTGACTCTATCCTTCTCTCCTCACTCTTGCCCCTCCCCGTTTTCACCCTCTTGCTGCGCTGGTTTTACTGTTGCAATATAAATAGTGTACTGATTACACCCACGTTTACTGCGGCATTGTTTACAGTAGCTATGACACGGAACCAACCCAGCAGTCCATCGACAGGTGAATGAATAAATACAATGTGTATCTGCCCAGTGGAATACTATTCAGCCATAAAGAAGACTAGAGTCCTGTCATTTGCAGCAAACAAACAAACAAACAAAAAATTGGGGGTGGAACTGGAGGACATTACGACATGTGAAATAAACCAGACACAGAAAGAAAGGTGGAGACCAACATAAATTGTGGGGTACCATCCATAAAGCTACTTGAGTGGTCTTTTACTCTTACCAAGCCCATGGGGGACTTAAATCTCCCCCGGGGGACAATCCCTGCATTGCCGTGTGCAGACTCCCCAGGGCGTGAGATCTCTGCCCACCCCCTCTAGTGGGTCAGCTCTCGTGCTCTGGAGTTGGGCGTGACCCAGGGGAACTGGACAGCCCACCCCCTACCTTATTTGGCAAAGAACATTCCATGGAAAACCTTTGATGTCCCCCATATAAACAAAGCAGGCGCGGGCTCCACTGCTCCCTCTGTCCATGTGGAAGCTCCATCCTTAAGGTCCAAGAGCCGGCCTGCCCTCACTGGGAAAAATTACTTCCCGTGGACTGTGGGGTTTTCTCTTGATCAGCTCTTACTCCCGCGGCTGGCCTGCCTGGCGCAGGGGAACCCCAGTTCCACCGCTTGCGCGGGTTGGGGGCGAGAATGACTCTTTCTGAACGTAGAGGAGTGATTGCTAGGGGCTGGGAGGCTTCAGGGGAGGAAGAACGAGGAAAGTCAGATAACAGGGAGACAGGGTGAGCTGTGGTGTCCCCTGCCCAGGGGGTGACGGCAGCTGACAGTGGCCTATTGGGTGGGTCATGCTGGTCAGGGAGACAGGAGCTCAAAGGCACGCAGGAGAAAGGAATGATGAGGAGGGACGAGGGGCAGAGCTCAGTAACAGGGTGTGGGCTGAGTGGGCAGCTGGCCCTGGAGGAGGAGGAGGGGGAGGGGGAGGAGGGGGAGGAGGAGGAGGAGGAGGAATAATAAAAGAGAAGAAAAGTAACATGGGAGGGAAATGTCCCTATGCACACAGTCTGTCTTTACATGTTGATCAGAACATAAGATTCAATTCTAAGCTGAGCGCAGTGGCACATGCCTGTCATCCCAGCGGCTCAGGAGGCTGAGGCAGGAGGATCTGGAGTTCAAAGCCAGCCTCAGCAACTTATGGAGGTGCTAAGCAACTCAGGGAGACCCTGTCTCTAAATAAAACACAAAATAGGGCTGGGGGTGGGGCTCAGTGGCTGAGTGCCCCTGAGTTCAATCCCTGGTACCCAAAAAAAAAAAAAAAAAGAAAAGGAAAAAGAAAAAGAAATAAGGGAAGAAAAAGACAAAAAGATTCAATTGCAAAAAAGGCCGACTCACCAGAGAGAAGGTGTGCAGACACCGGGCGCAGCAGGCCACCTCCAGGGCCCGGGGACCCTGTTTGCTTTTCTCTTTGTCAACCAGTTTCCTGTTGGGAATGGGAGGAGACAGTGAGAGAGACCCACCGTAACTCACCTTGAGGAGGGGCTGCGGCTGGGTGGGGGCTGCCTCCTCTCCAGGCCTCCTTCACTCGCCCACACCCCAGTCCAGGGAGTGGGTGGGTCTCCAGCCCCTGGGGAGAGGCGGGCCTCCTTGGATTATCTGGAATGTTCCACAGGGAATATCTGTCTCTTCTCCTGCGTTTATTGATCTCTCCTCTGAGGTTTGCAGGAAATCGGGGACAGAGGGACCGCCCTCCGGTCCTTACCTCAGCTTTCTCTTCTCTTCCATGGTCCTGGGCTGGTTCCTGATGGCCTTGATCCTGTCCCTGGACGTCATGGGGATCAGGGATGCTATTAACTTTTGTCCTGCCAAAGGAGACACACGGAGATTCCTTTCTTTCTTTCCTTTTTTTTTTTTCTTTCCTTTCACAGGGTCGTAAACATTTTAAAACCTGCTGCTGATGTGAGATCACGTTCTTATAAAGAGCACAAGGAAAGACAGAAACAGGGACCCGAGGACCCCCAAGTCCACGATCGAGAACCACCAGAAGACCAAGAAGTCTGTTCAGACTCAGAGCCAAAGGAATCCACGATGGGGGGCTGTCTCTCAACTCAACCCCTCCCTCCTGTCACAAAAAGACAATATTCAGGGACGCCAACGGGATCCCGCCGCTCGCTCCGCCTGCCCATCTCTGTCCCTTCAATATCCACACACCTCCTTGGGCCCGTGAGCTCCAGGCCCAAGTGACTTCTTCCCCTGACTATGTTCATCCACCAGTCCAGCCCCTGCTCCTCTCCACTAGCTCATGTTTCCATCTCCCATCAACGTGGTGGACAGGCTGGTCACCTACCCGCAAAGTCATCCCCGATATGTGAACAGAATCCCGACTGTTAGCCCACCCCCCGTGCAAGTCCCCGAGCTCCCTCAGGACGGGCCCACCTCCCGGCCAGTGGGCAGGTCCCCGTTATCCTAAGGCGATCCCAAAGGGCCTGTCCCCCTTGCAGGTAACTGAATCCGTCACAAGCTTGGGACATATTGTTGGCCAGTGTTCTCCAAGAGGTAGGCAGTTAAGAAGTTTCTGGAAAAGGGGTTTCTCCCTTCTATTCAAAGAAGCCCCAAACAGGGCTGGGGGCGTAGCTCAGTGGCACAGCTTTGGGAGAGGCTGGGTTTGATCCCCCTTCTAGAAAAAAAAAAAAAAGACAGACTGTCCCTTCCCACTCTGGATAGTCTTGTCTGCATGGGACACCTGCTGTCACTGTCTGGGACCATTGCTGGGGCCTGATGTGCTGGAGATGACTGAGCGGGTCGGGGAGCAGGCAGACTGGCTTCTTGGTCACGTCACTGAGCCGGAATTCCTCATGAGGACCTACCTCCTTTATTTCAATGACATAGTGGGGGTGAAGGGGAGATCCTCCAGAGGGCCACTGAATCACTCTGACACTTGTGTCGGGAAGGACAAGCCGAGAGGAAGAGAGAAGAATGGAGGAAAGGGGAAATAGAGAGATGCAGGGAGACAGTGAGGTGCCCCGTCTTCAGACGAGGGGCCAAATCCACCAAATGCTTTGACGTCATTGGGTTTTTTTCTTCTCCCCCCAGAAATCTGCTGAGAGCTGCTACACTCCACACCTGGAGCCGTAGGGGGTGAAGAAGAAACAGCACCTCCACGGGCCTCAGGAGCAGGGAAGCCGGGAGTTCTCCGCAAGATGGAGTTTCACCCTGAACTTGGCGGTAAGAGGCACCTTGCATGGTCCCTGAACCTTGGCGGGAGGAATGGGCCAAAGCAGGACGGCGGGAGGGTTAAAAACTCACGCTTGGCCATCGGGAAAACCTGCACGTAGCCCACCTGTGCCGGGTCACTGAACGTTGGGAGTCTCAGTCTCCTCATGGAGCACATGGAAAAGCCTGCCTCAAAGGTGGGAGGCTGGGGAATAAGTAAAACTGAACTTGACAGCTGACCCAAAGGACGAGTCCCCGGGCACCTCATAGTAGAGAGGTCTCCGAGTGAGCCCTGTCTTGGTTCCCCGCATCCTGAGTTCACCTTCTGAGCCTTGCACATTATTTGATGTCTTAAAAGTGAATTGGGAAGTCGTGGCGGCACACGCCTATAGACCCAGCAGCTTGGGAGGCTGAAAGGCAGGAGGATTGCCAGTTTGAGGCCAGCAACTTAGCAAGACCCCTGTGTCTAAATAAAAACAAAAATTTTTAAAGGTCTGGGGATGTGGCTCAGTGGTTAGGCACCCCTGGGTTCTATTCCCAGTACCAAAAAAAAAAAAAAAAATGTAAATTGGGGGGCCAGGTGTGATAGCAGCACATGCCTAAAATCCCAGTAACTTGGGAGGCAGAGGCAGGAGGATCGCAAGTTCAAAGCCAGCCTCAGCAACTTAGCGAGACCCTGTGTCAAAAAAGTTAAAAGGGTTGGGGATGTGGCTCAGTGGTTCAATGCTCTGGGTTCAATCCCTGGTATAAAAAAAAGAAGAAAAAAGAGAAAAGAAAGGAAGGAAGGGGATTGGGAGGCTCCTCTGCTCCCTGCTCAGCAATCTCCCAGCAGATGATACCTTGAGCGGTTTCATGGGAGGCGCAAGGAGTGTCTAAGCCCGGGCATTCTGGGCTGTGATGGGTCTGAGACATCGATTCCTTCAACGCAGTTGACAACTGTAACAACTGGTGGTGCTTGGTGTCACTGCCACGTCGGAACACCTGAGAGTCCACCCTCTCGATGTCGGGGAGCGATGACACCCTGCCGAAGCCGGGCTTCACCCGTGTCCTTTCTGGAAAAATCTGATTGGAGGACGGACGGCTTTCGGCCCCAGACGGCACATTCTCCACCTCGACGACGATTTCGTTTACCCAGTCACCCGACAGCATCTCTCGCTTCCTGCTGCCTGGGTCCTGCAACCCAGGCGCGGTCTTCAGAGACCTCCCGCAGCGGTCACACCAGCCTGGCCCAGACCCAGCCGGGGGAGAGTGGCCGCCATCGCAAAGGGATGCTCCATTCACGCTTTTCCAAAGCCAAGACCAGACCACCGAAGCCAGCACCCCCCACCCCCCAACAAGTCACAAGAGAACTCCCCACATCTGGCCCCCCAGGGGGCTCTCCTCAGAAGGAGATGTGTTCTCCTGCAGAGAATTCTACCTTGGTAGCTAGGTAAGAAATTAGAAACAGAACCCTTCACTGGGGACAATGGGATTCTAGAAACAGAGGACAGACATTCTTTTGATATCTCATAATCGAAGGGCGACTTTCACAGCCAGCGGTGGCGGCACACACCTGTCATCACAGCGGCTCAGGAGGCTGAGGCAGGAGGATGGCTCATTTCGAGGCCAGCCTCAGCAACTTAGCAAAGTCTCTAAATAAAATATCAAAATGGGCTGGGGATGTGACTCAGTGGTTTTAAGTGCCCCTGAGTTCAATCCCCAGTTCCAAAAAAAAAAAAAAAAAAAAGGCAACTTGTTTTTTCTTTTTTAGTTTAATTGTTTGGTCTAGAACTTATCGTTTTATACATTTATATAAAACCCAGATATGTTGATACTGTTCCAATGATTCTCTCCTGACTGCCTCTGATGATGCACACAGCTGTCTGTCTGCTTCTCGGTATCCATTCTTTTTTCTCCTATGAGCGGGAATTAGATTTCCTGAGCGGACGTGGGATTCTCCCAGCTCCCTTTGCGGCTAAGGGTGGACAAGTGACCGACTTTCAGACATGTGACCTCAGGAATGCTCTTTAAAAGGGTATAGTGTCCCTGGCTTCGCTTCTGCCCTTTACCATGCCCCCCTCTTGCACCTGGGGGGCACTTATCTGAGTTATTTAACAAGAGGTTAAATATTCACCTGCTAAAGATGGTGGAGAAAGCTACTGGGGAGTTCCAGTCCTCGAAGACATCACGGGAAAAAATACTTTGGACTTTCTCCCTCCACTCTTCTTGTTACAGGAGAAAAAAAACAAAATCCCTTTATTGCTAAATCCATTGTTCCATTTCGATGCCAGACACCTGAACACACTTCCCACCCGACAGGTTTAGACATCACCTAGGTCAGCTTGTTGACGGGAGAGGTGGAGGAGGGGTGGCGCAGAGAGAGGAACTGAGACCCCCTCCCGTCACACTCTTTAAATGGGAGGATTGGACTAGAACTCAGGAACTCCCACTAGTGACCATAATGGACAGTAATGATTCCTGCCGATTCTGCAGGTCAAGTACTTTAAATAGAGCGTATCATTGCATTTTCCCAATCACCCTGTGAAGTTGACAACTGTAATAACTGGTGATGCTCTTTAGAGCTGAGAAAACAGAGGCTCACCTGTCATCCCAGCACCTTGGGAGGCTGAGATAGGAGGATTGTGAGTTCAAAGCCAGCCTCAGCAATAGCAGAGGTGCTAAGCAACACAATGAGACCCTGTCTCTACATAAAATACAAAATAGGGCTGGGGATGGGGCTCAGTGGTGGAGTGTCCCTGAGTTCAATGCCCAGTACCATCCCCAGAAAATAGAGGCTCAACGGGGTTAATTTACCTGGGCTCACAACCCATCAAGGAGTCATGCCTTGGTGGGTCTGAACCCAAAGCAGGGGCTCTCGATCACTTCACCTTGGCCCCATCCTGTTACAAGATGCCACTGCGTCATTCATTCTTTAATAAATGAATGAATATCTATGAGTGCCTACTGCATGCCAGGGGCTTCTGGGGGCACAGCATAATCCATCACAGTGACAACCCTGTCATGAAGCTGTCCACCAATTAATTGCACAAGGTTTGAAAATCGAAAGCAATGCAAGGCAAAAACAGCAAAGAAAGCCACATCTTCTATTTCTTTATTTACTTTTTGTATTTTTAGTTCCGGGACTGAACCCAGGGGTGCTTAACCACTGAGCCACATCCCCGGCCCTTTTTATGTTTTATTTTGAGACAGGGTCTCTCTAAGTTGCTTACAGCCTCTCTAAGTTGCTGAGGCCGGCCTCGAACTTACAATCCTCCTGCCTCAGCCTCCTGAGCCACTGGGATTACATGCATGAGCCTCCATGCCTGGCTCCCTGTGCCTTTTAAGTGTCCATCTACCAGAGGCCCTGAACCTCATGCTGGCCCCACAGAGCAGTCTCCAGGAGGCCAAAGGCCTCCCTCTCACCAATGGTTAAAGCCATTCTGCGCTCCAGTGAGTCTAGAGTGAGGTTGTTATTTATATCCGCATGGGTTTCCCTCCCAGGTAGCAACACCTAACCACTGTGAAAGATATGGGCCCCTTGAGAAGGTTCTGGAAGGATGAAGTTCAGGATTATCCATCGCCTATGGGGATAGACAGTCATGGAGTCCTCAATTTGCATTATTATGGAAAGATCCCATTAATCTACTCCTTCTGATTCACAGACTTAGCATTTTGGGGCCAGCATTCCTGTTTCCTTCTCCTCTGAGGCACAGTTACTTGGTCTTTGCCTCCAGTCAGATCTTTGGGACCCCTCACAGCCATCCTCCGCTTTCCTAACCGACTTCAAAGACTCCCATCTGTTATAGCCTGTTTCCAACTCAACCGTCACATAAAATAGATGATCATTCAGAAAGAAAAAAAATGTTTTTTTTTGATCAGTGCACCTTGCCCCCACCAATACAGACAATAGCCACAGGACAGACAGGTGACCCAGTCTCGTCTCCTATGACACATGGACTGCTCCGGGTGTCTGTGCTCCAAATAGGCTGGTGAGAGTCTCTGTCCACATGGATGAACGAACGCGGAGAAGGAAGGGCTAGCTGGGCTGAGGGGGGTCTGTGTGGCCCGTGGCCTGACGCTGAAGCTTACAGAGAAGCTGGGTCAAGCAGAGGCAAACACTGGACGGGCAATGAGTGAGTCCAGTGGCACCGAGCCCTGCGTTCAGATTCGGAGGCCCTGGTCTCTGTAACTCCCTCGACAGATTAACCCAGCAGATAGCTCTAAAGTCCCTTTACCTGTCAGGCGCTCCACGCCCTTCCCACCATGTGAACCAGTAAGTTCCCTCTGGGCTACCTCCCTTTGGAATTGGCTTTCTGTCTTGTGCAACCAGAAGATTCCTCATGCAGACACCTGGACACCCACAAGAGATAAAGCCACACGTCTAAAGACACCACCAAGGGCTGGGGGTGTTGCTCAGGGGTGGGGCACATGCTTAGCATGTGCAAGGCCCGGGCTTCAACCAGAACCCAGTACAGAGAGGGAGAGAGGGGGAGAGAGAGAGGGGGAAATGCACTATGCCAACTCAGCAAGCGTTGCCCCTACTCCTCCAGCCCAGGAACGGCCATTGCTGGATCTCCAAGTTGCCTTGAGCCGTCTCCTTCCCCAGGGCTGATGCTCCGGTCCTGCCCCATTAACTCTTACCTTCAGGTGACTTGTGCCAATCACCTTCAGACAGCGGTGGGTTTCCATAAGCACCGACAGGGCCACCTTCGCCCGCATACGCAGGGTTCACTGGAATGAAGAGGAGGAAGGCACGGCAGGTTGTTCCCAGGCCACCAAGGGTCTTGAGCACAAGGTGGTGATGAGGCACGAGCCCTAGCTGGTCACGGTCCCTAACACCGAGACCTTGTCTTGGAGGTTCCTACAGACCCATGGCTGGGAACTCAGGTGGAAAATAGTATAAAACCAGACAAATAATACGCTGGCGCATAATCAGCCTGGACCAATGGTGTTCTTTCGACTATAAACCATGGATCAAAAGAATCGTCACCCTGGGACCCGGGACACACGTACACTGACATAACTGAAAAACAAGTTTCAAAAAACTGAGCTTTGAAGGCCTAAGCTGCATTCGGACATGTTCCTGCTCGATTCTGTTCTTTTCTATGTCGATTTCTAATTTTATTTTAATTCTATTTCACTGGAAAAAAAAACAACTCTTTTTGCAACTTGGTAATGAGTTGCAACTCAAGTCTGAAAGACGCTCGCGGAGGTGAGGGCAAAGGTTCCTTCCAGGTGCAGGGCTTCCTGATGACGCACGAATGGACAAAATGTGGAGTACTTCCTCGGGGACACAGTCCAATCTCAGCATGCACCTGACAGTGTCACATTTCAATATTTATTTCTGATCCATGATAAACATGAAAGGTAACCTCCTCCATTGAGAAAACAGATCACCTGTCGATGGGGACAGTGTGTAAAATTACATTGCGGAACATTCTGGAACTTCTTGTTTGGGAATGATTCCCAGTCCTGTTCCTGACCAGCTGTTTGTTACTGGGTACGTTACTTAACATCTCTGAGCTTCAACATCTTAATCTCTAAAGTAGGGGTCATAATATAACTTTCACATAAGGTAGTTGGAATTGAACCAGCTAATACATATAAAGTGATTAATCCTAGGACATAATAAAATTTTATTATGTATTAACTATTGTAGTCAATTAATGGCTGTTCAGTAAATATTATGCCTCACCCCACCTGGGCCACCTCCATTGATGTTGGGCTTGGTGATAGGATTTTTCTTTTATGAATATAACACAGCAGATGTGACATGGCAGTTCTAAGCCAATGCTATAAAATCATTGGGAGTTTCTGCTTGCTGCTTCAAGCAAATCCAACTTATGCCATGGGAAGAAAATGTCCCCGGGTAGCTCACCAGTCCGAGAAGAAGGACACTAGGTCTAATCAGAACACATGACCTGGAGCTAAGCACAGCCAAACTCAACCCAGTGCAACCCAAACCCAGCCAACCCTGCAGATGTTAGTGAGAAATAAATTTATTGTATGTTTATGGTATGAGTCTGGTTTGGGGGGTTGTTTGTTACACAGCATTCCTAGGGTGAGTGCTAACTGATACAGTTCATGTAGTTGCTTCTATTAATTCAGTTAACATTACTCATGCATCTAGTTTGTGCCAGGCACTAGGAAAACCACCTAGAACCTTAGAAGAGACACACACAAATATGGGAATATGGCTTCTTCTCCTTTTCCTTCTCCTCTTTTTCATCTTTTACAATTCTCGGTATTGCTCTACCATGGTGCCACATCCCCAGCCCCGTTTTGTATTTTATTTTAGAGACAGGGTTTCACTGAGTTGCTTAGTGCCTCACTTTTGCTGAGGCTGGCTTTGAACTCATGATCCTCCTGCCTTGGCCTCCCCAGCTACTGGGATTATAGGCGTGCAAAATAGAAAATAAAAGGGCTGGAGATGCGGTTCAATGGTTAAGCGCCCTGGAGTTCAATTCCCAGTACAAAAAAAAAAAGAATGGGTAGGTGATTGTCAAGGGCTACAACTTTAGTTCTACAAAGAAGTCCAGGGAAGGAAGCCACACTTGATGGCTTTTTTTTTTTTTTTTTTAAGATTTGAATTTCCAGTGTTCTCTACAGCTAGGTGGTCAGAAATCTGCATGTACCCCGCAGTATCCTCCGTAATGCAGGGCAAACAAAGGGCCAGGCTTCGAGCCGGAGAGCCTGGAATCCACTCTTGGCTCTGTGGGTTTGGTGGCTGGGTGACTCCCATCAGTCAAGGCAGAGTGGCAGGCTCTGGGTGGTGGCCGTGCAAGTCAATGAAAGGCAAGTGCTCAGCAGGGTCTCAGGGCAGAGAAAACCCTCAGACCTGCTCGGCACATTCCTCTGCCAGCAGTGTTTACTGATCTTTCCCCATTATCCACCCACCCTGGAGTCTTTATAGTCATTCCCCTCAATGCCCCCCCTCCCCCAGGAAAACTTAATACCACAGGAGCCTGTGTACCTATTTACGTATTCTCTGTGTGTCGGAGCTTTATAAAATAGTAAAAATAATAGGTTTAATAACAAAACATTAAAATAATATATTTCCCCTGCTCTATCCTTTCAAGAACAAACCGCCCCTCGGCTCTCCTCGGGGTGACTACTTCCCTCTATTGAGAATGCACGGCACAAAGGTCTGGAATATTCCTGAGCTGAACAACTGAGGTTTGGGCTCCCAAATGGATATTTCCCATGCAAATGTGTTCCAGTCAGTGCTTCCCATTAGTACAGAGGGTCTCTGACTCATTATTGGATCTTTGGATTCTATGTGGGTGGGAAAGTGCTTTGCATGCGGTAGATACGGTAATGCAAATTTTGAATTTTGAGGGCTGGGGATGTAGCTCAGTGGTAGAGTGCTCTCCTGGCTGTGAGGCCCTGGATTCCATCCTCAGCACAAAGGAGGAGGAGGAGGAGGAGGAGGAAAGAAAGGGAAGGAGGAGGAAAGGAGGAGGAAAAGGAAAGGAGGAGGAAGAGGGGGAGGAGGAGGAGGGGGAGGAGGTGGAGGAGGAGGAGGAGGAGGAGGAAAGAAAGGGAAGGAGGAGGAAAGGAGGAGGAAGAAAGGAGGAAGAGGGGGAGGAGCTGGGGGGCGGAAGGAGGTGGAAGAGGCGGAAGAGGAGATGGAGGTGGAGGAGGAGGAAGAAGAGGAAAGAAAGGGAAGGAGAAGAAAAGGAGGAGGAGGAGGAGGAGGAGGAGGAGGAGGAGGAGGAGGAGGAGGAGGAGGAGGAGGAGGAGGGAGAGGAGGAGGAGAGGAGAATAGTGAAACTTTCCGGGCTAGAATAAGATGTGGGATTCCAGATGCTGGGCAGCGGCAGCAGTTGGCAGCTCCCATCAGCCCCTTCGATCACAGGGGGCACAGCCTATACTGTATGCTGTGTCTCTAGGCTGAGTGTTCCCTAGGTCAGGTGTATGCAGCCTCATGCATTCATGAGGGTTTCTCAGGGCGTGACCCCATCGTGGGCCAGCAGCATGTGTCCATGGAGGTATATCCTGACCCTCCTCTCTGCCTCCTCAAAGGCTTTCCGCCCCCCTCGAGGCTGGTCTGGCCTCCCTCTGCACCTCCCAGCGGATCTAGGTCAAACCCCCCTCCCCTTCTGGCCCCCACAGGCTCTAGATTCCCATAACACTGCCTGGGTTTTTCCTCTTTTATCATGAACTAGTTTCTCCAAAGAAGCAAACAGTTCCTTTTCCCACCTGGAAGGTAAGAATGTGGATTTGCCAGCCTCCCAAACTATAAGCTAAATAAACCTCTTTTTTTAGGCCAGGCATGGTGGTGCACGCCTGTAATCCCAGCAACTTGGGAGACCGAGGCCAGAGGATTGTCAATTCAAAGCCAGCCTGGACAACAGAGTGAGACCCTGCCTCAAAATAAAAATAAGTAAAGGAATCCATAAGGGCTGGGGGTGTAGCCCAGTGGTAGAGCATCCTTGGGTTAAATTCCTAGGACTGCAAAAATAAACAAATAAATAAGTAAAAGATAAATAAACCTCTTTAAAAAAATAAAGGTCCCAGCATCAGGTATTTTACTAGAGCAACAGAAAATGGACAATCATAGTATTTTTTTACATAGGTTTTTTTTTTTTTTCCTATTTTCTTTGAAAACTCTCAGGATCTCTTCATGCTGAGCCTGTTCCCTGCATAACCACCACGGGCCAGAGTGAATTTCAGCACCTTGGGTAGGCACAGGGTGAACAGGCTCCCATTTTTCACACGCCTTCCCTGGCCTACTTTGGTAATTGGTGACAAGTGGCTTCCCTGGACAGAGTTCCCAACTCTTGCATCTAAGGAGAGTGTTTGAGGCGGGAGGGATGAGCCAACTCTTCTATTGCTATGACTGCTTAATGGTAGCCTCCTGAGCCCACTGGATTTTATTTCCTTCCCAGAGTGCGATCCTCCTGTTAAGATGCGCTTACCATAGCCCTTTCCAGGAGCACCTGGCAGAGATGGGTCGCGTGAATCTGCCATCTCCATGGACGACATTTCAAAACTTTCAGGGTAATCTTCACTCTCTCTCCTAAGGACGCCCAAGGAGGCATTGCTCCTGCAATGGAACGAGGGCACGGTTGAAGATGTTTTACTGAGCACTGTAAAAATCTCAAAATATGGGTCACCATCCATCCAGTAGTGTGGTGAGGACAGCTGTCCACTTGTCCGTCCATCCATCCATCCACCCACCCATTCACTCATCTACCTATCAATCCATATACCACTCATCTATTCATCTACTCATTCATCTGTTCATCCATTTACCCACTTATCCATCTATCCATCCACCCATTCATACACTCATCCATCCATCCACTCATCCATCCATCCACTCATCTATTCATCTATCCATCCATCCACCCATTCATTTATCCACTAATCCACCCATCCATCCATTCATCCATCCACCCATCCACCCATCCACCCATCCATCCATCCATCCATCCATCCACCCATCCACCCACCCACCATCCATCCATCCCACAAATGCTGACTGAAAGCCAATAACATGTGAGGCATGGGCTGGGCAGTGAGGGCACCAAGAGAAAGACGGGGGGTATTTGCCCCCAAGAGACTCCCAACACAACCTGGCACAGCTTCTTAGAGACAGCAGTGGGTAATTATAATGCAAGCAGAAATTAGTGAGTATCAGGAGACAGGTCCAAGGAGTTCAGAATTCTGGCTGGGAGTTTGAGAGGGAAATCTTCATGGAAAAGAGACATCTGAGAGGAGACTGGAAAGATAAATTCATAGCTCACACAGGGGAGGGCATTGCAAGTATGAAAAACAGCATAAATAAAGGCATGAGGCCAGAAACTGTTGAATACATAAAGGGAAGGCTATAAAAATCAATTAACCTGTGGCAAAGATTGTTGATTTTATACCATTTCCCAAGCCCCATCCCAGACAACTGAATCAGAAGCTCTGAAGGTTGGGCTAGGGCATCTGTATTACGTTTAAAGTTCCCCGGGTGATATAATAATTCTAAGGATCAGTCAAGGTCAAGAGCCAGGGACCTGGAGTGTAGGATTTTTTTTTTCAATATTTATTTTTTAGTTTTCGGCGGACACAACATCTTTGTTGCTATGTGGTGCTGAAGATCGAACACGGGCCGCACGCATGCCAGGCGAGCGCGCTACCCTTGAGCCACATACCCAGCCCAGGGAGTGTAGGATTCAGACAGGAAAAGGACAGGAGAAATAGATGAGTGATCAGGCTGGCCCAGGGCTAGAGTCCTCTGTTAGCACAGTGTATCCTCCTTCATGCGGTTCAGTAGATAAGAAGTGTGGCCTTTGTTCCCCAGGCTATGGGGACCCATGGACTATGCAAAGCAGAGGAGTGACTGAATCAAAGGTGTATCTTAGAATGATGACTCAGGCAGCCGGGAAGAAGACTAAGGGGGACATTTTGACCTGGGCAAGCTAATCCTGCTAAAGGCGTTTGACTCTGCACACCCAAATCCTAGAGACAGACGTAAACCACTGCATTTAGTGACTTCATAAATATCACTGGTAAAAACAGTATCAGTTAAAATTTCATATGGGGTCTGAGGGGGCAGCTCAGGGGCAGAGCACTGGCCCAGCATGTGCAAGGTCCTGAGTTCCGTCCCCTGCACAACAATAAATAAATAAAAATAAAACAAATTTTCAGAGGATAAAATTTGTTATAGATTTTTTTTTTTTTTTAAACTGACTAGGGCTGGGGATGTGGCTCAAGCGGTAGCGCGCTCGTCAGGCGTGTGTGCGGCCCGGGTTCGATCCTCAGCACCACATACCAACAAAGATGTTGTGTCTGCCGAAAACTAAAAAAATAAATAAATATTTTTTTAAAAAAAAACTAACTAAAGTTTCTTGCTTGATGTTCACTGTTGTTAAAATGAACATCAAAAAATTTCATTCAGGGAGAATTCAATTTGGCAGAACCAAATCACTCGAATAAATGTTATCAGTGACAGAACTGCATCTGGAAAAATTTGCCAACAATCAAAAGTTGAGAGGAGTTCAAAATCCTTTAAAGAAAATTTAGATCTACAGCATCTAAACCAGGCAAAATTAGATTTGGTGTTTTTAAATGACCTGAAAGAGATTTGGGTGTGGTGACACACACCTGTCATCCAGGTACTTGGGTGACTGAGGTGGAAGGAGTGCAAATTGGAGGCCAGCCAGGGCAATTTAGCAAGACACTGTCTCAAAACCAAACAACAACCAGGTGCCGTGGCACATGCCTATAATCCCAGCAATTATGGAGGCTGAACAGGAGAATCCCAAATTCAAAGCCAACCTCAGCAATTTAGTGAGGCCCTAAGCAACTTAGCAAAGTCATAAGCAACTTAGTGAGACCCTGTCTCTAAATAAAATATTTTTTAAAGGGCTGGGGATGTGACTAAGGAGTTAAGCACCCCTGGGTTCAATCCCTGGTACCAAGAAGAAAAAAAAAAAAAAACCAACTATGGAGGTAAATGACTAAATGACTTGCAGGGAAAAGGAAGAGATAGAGAGTAAGGAGGTGATCCAGGCAAGAGATGATCAAAGATTAAGTTCAGGTAAGGACTTTGAGCCGCAGACCGACAGCTGATGGCCCAGGTGATATGGACAGGTAGGTCTGACAGTTTCACAACTTCAGGCCATAGAAACCTTAATCAAATACCCATCCTTAACCAAAGCCACATCAATGGAACTCCATTGACTTGTTGATCTAGCAGTCAGTCCCACCAATGAAGGGATATATTTGAACTTACCTCCTGGTCATTTCCCGGGTCTCAGAAGGGCCATAATCATGAACACTCTCGGCTCCTGGGTAATCAGGTTCCCCAAAAATGTTTGGAGAATTCCGATAATCCTCAGCACTGGGATAGTCTGGTTCCCCCCAAATGTGTGGAAAGTTAGTTTGATTCTCAGCACCTGGATAATCAGGCTCTCCCGGGTCGTCTATATATGAATTGATTCTGGAACCAGCAGGTTCTTGATTCCTTCTTGAGCCTGGATGGTTGGAATTGGCTCTGGGGCCAGAATGGTTAGAGTTGTCCTGTGCTCCCGGGTAGTCAGGATTTTCCAGGGATCCCAAATAACCTGGGTTTATCCTGGAACCCGGGTAGTTTCCACTACTTCTGGAACTTGCAAATTCAGGATTTCTTTGAGATCCAGGGTAATCTGGTTCTCTGGGTGAGCCTGGATGGTATGGATGGCTCTGAGATTCAATATAATCTGGCTCTGGCAGAGATCCGTGATAGTCTGGACTTGTTCTGGAATCTTCAGAATAGGGATTGTTCCTGGCACCAGGATAATCTGGTTTACTTGGAGATCCAGGATAATCTGGTTCTGCTAGAGACATAGGATAGTCTGGATTTGTTCTGGAGCCTGTAGAGAATGGATTATTCCTGGTGCTGGGATAGCCTGGATTATCCCAAGGACCTGAGAAGTCTGGATAATCCTGAGTTTTTAAATGCCTTCGAGTACGGCCCTGAGATCTTGAAGAGTCCTGATGCTCTGTGTCACCGTTGAGGCTGTTATTCCTGTAGTAGGCTGACATGATGGCATAGACTCTTTACCCCACAGTGTTAGAACGTTCCTGTGTTTGTAGTCCCTTTAGGGATCTTTTATAAACCTGAAAAAAAAAAAAAAGGAAAAAATTAGGATTTATCCCCCCTTTCTTCTTTGCAAAGATTGTTGGTTATCTTCCAGTTATCTCTTCTCACACAGCTGGGTGCACAGCTGCCTAGAGCAAAGACCATGTTTCCCAGGCTCCTTTGCACCAGCTGTGGCCATGACAGAGGTCAATGGGATGTGAGTGGATGCAATTTATGCAACTTCCAGATTGTACTGTTAAAGGGAAGCGTCATCCCTCCCTGTCTAGGCCTCCTTACTTCCTGTGGATTGGATGTGGAGATTGCACCAAAATGGGGCATGCACACTAAGGCAGCATCTGCTGCAGGGACAGCAGCACCATGTGTGGAGAGAGCCTGGGTCACCTGTGACTTCCTGGGTCAGAGCCTTCATATCAGCCCAGACTCTTGTAAGAGAGAGAATGAACTTTTATATCTTGTTTCAACTACTGTTTTCTGTGTGTATTGGACACATGCAATGGGAATGATCTTTTAAACCATGCATCAAGCCCTTGGTTGGGGCAAAGGGAGCAATGAATCTAAGGATTAGAAGGAACCAGAACTTTTGAGGCATTTTGCTTGCAATCCTGTTTCTAGGGATAAAGACAGTGTGGTGACAATTGCTGTGACCTCTTGCGGCTTGCAAATATGATTGGTGAGTCCCATGAGCTCTCATCTGCAGACACAGCATACTTCCCAGTCAGAAGTGATGAGGTTAATTGCTAGAACATTTGTATTTTCCTACATGTTTACCTACTTCCCCTTCTTTTCCAATCAATGCCCCGATTTTCCTCAAGCCATCTCCCACCCTTGGTCCAAGTGGAACAGGAAGGGTTGATGGCACCCATGACCAACTCCAGGGAGGTCACATGACCCAGGCCTGGCCAATCAGTGTCCATCAACCCCTTGGCCACAGGATTTGACTCATCAGCCCTTCAGGACGTGGACCAGACTGGGAGAGGGATGGTCTTATTTTGAGACAGACAGGACATCAGCCTGCAGCACCTGGTGTGGTTGTCAGTGGGAACAGAGAAGAAAATACACAGGGGAGAAAATTTAAATGAAGAGTCAGTAGGGGATTTGTTGACTAACCCAATACGGGAGGAATACAAACTAAAGGAAATAAAAAAAAAGACGAACATCTCTCCAGTTTCAAGTCAGCATGATTAGAATATGGTGATGCTTTGGAAGAAGGAAGTAGAACATTCTTGAAGCTCTGCCAACTTTACAAGTTTATCTCTATGTAAATGACAAAGGCCTCAACCTTATCAAAGCCAAAGACAATATTAACTTTCTGCGGTCCCCTGTGGTTTCAGTATTAGTTTGCCAACTTGTTCCCACAAGTCTTGGCTTAGCTGAAGTCTGTTCTTCTACATTTTGTTTCTGCCCAGTATCCATTGTTCCCTTTGGGGGTAACATGTTTCGTTGAGTACCTCACCCCCAGTCCCTGCGGGCCAGGACCTCATCTGAATGATTTTCTTCCTAGCCAGTGCGATGGGGTCAAAGCACATAACCCAGTCAGAGCCAGTGAGCTTCGGATCTGGGAGATATGTCAGAACTGTAGGAAAGAGAGCGGCTCTGTCTTTCCCTGGGGCTTGGAGTTAGGAAGTTTTAGTCTGGAGCTGCCAGTGGTTACCACTGGAGAAGGTTTTCCTAAGATTGCCAACGAGGAGAGAACAGAGCCAAGAGATAGACAGGATGAATGATCAGTGCTGATGAACTGTGAAAGCATCTGGATCTCGCTATGCCTGAAGGCAGATGCCCAGTGGATACCTGAACCCTTAAATTTTTTTTTTTTCCTAAGCAGAGCTGGGTTCTCTGTGATTTGAGAATGAAAGAGAATTCTGACTAATGAATGAGCTTTGCAAGCAGGAACATCTGTACAAACTGCAGTGCTGTGAAGACTAAATGCTATACTGAAATAATTGAAAATTATTTCTCATAACATAGAAATTGAACCCATTCCTTCGTATGTATCCCAAATGTAGCCCAGTTCCTATAACTCCCGCGGTGTGCCAACACATATGACATCTAACAAAGCTAAATGATTCTGGATGGGGCAAAGGGGAGTGGGGAGGGGGCAGGGAGGTTGGAAAGATGGTGGAATCAGATGGACATCATTACCCTAGTTACATGTATGATTGCTCTAATGGTGTGACTGCTTCATGTACAACCAGAGGAGTGAAAAATTCTGCTCCATTTGTGTACAATGAATCAAAGAGCATTCTATCGTCATGCATAAGTGATTGGAACTAATTTAAAAAAAAAAAAAAAGCTAAGTGATGCCAAGAAATTAAAAACAGATACAGGTATACCAGCTCAAGAGAAATGAGTATATCTATCAAAAGATGACAAGGATGTTCACAGAAACTTTTTTTCATAAAAGCCAACCATTTGAAAAACACACAAATGTCATCCAACAGCAGAATAAGTCAATGAATTTTGCCACATTCATACCACGAAATACTCTACAGCAATAACAAACTCTGAACTTCTGGGCTGCAGATGTAGCTCCGTGGTAGCAGGCTTACCCGGCATGAGTGAGGCTCTGAGTTCCATCCCCAGCACCTCCAAAAAGTAAAAAAGGAACAGAGATGGCACTTCTGCTCCAAGCAGAATACAATGGCACAGGTGAGTCTCACAGATTTAAGGGTGAGGGAAAGACAGCTGGACACAAAAGAGCCGTAAGGTCCGACATTACCCAAGTTCAAGAGCAAATGAACCGATACACCGTGATGCAAGGCAGAACAGGGAGCATCTGGGGAAGGAACGAGGCGGCCACTCCCTCGTTCCTTCACAACACAATATCACAGCTGTTCACATAGCTCTGACGTTGTATTAGGTATTCTAACTAATCTAGAGGTGACTTAAACTACACAGCAGGATTATGTGAGGCATATTTAAATACTAAGCCATTTTCCATCAGAGATGTGAGCACCAAGAATTTTGATATCTGTGTGGGGTCCTGGAACCAATCCCCATAGATACTGAGGGACAACTACAATTCCCACACCCAGAGAGAATGTGTATATTTGCTCAAATATGTAAATACACCTAAGTCTACATCTATAACATGTTCTATGTGTATATACATTCGTAGAACACACGCACAGAGCATGGATGATAGGTAGGTAGGTCGATGACGGTCATACATGGGGAGACAGGGGACCTCTAGCTCCTGCCCACGGGTTCACATCTCTGATCTGTGGCCACCCACAGGAGCAGGTGGCCTACAGGCTCTGTCACAGGCCAGGCCAGGCCTGAAGGGTGAATGCCACTCTAACCGTTGTGGCCTACACTGGGACCAATTCCTAAACAAACAGAAACTAAGTCCACAGGAAAGGGTTGTGAGAGAAATGACAAGAAAATAGGCTCCGACTGATGGTCAAAGGACATGGATGACCCTCTGGGACCCCCCCTCCTGGCTTCCTATTCACTCTAGAGGAGCAGATAACTAGTCCACCCTTCCTTGGCGCCTTGGGAAAAGCTTGGAGAGGGGACCGTGTGTTAGTTCTTGCTTCTCCAGCACCTTCTCAGTAGGGCCAGTGAGCCCCCTATGCCGAGTAGGGTCACTCGCTCTGCTGGCTCAATAGCTTTCAGTCACTCCCCCCAGCAATGACATGCCTTCCCTGGACTGTCCCCGAGAACTCCTGACTCTGCAAGGCTCCCTGGTTTGAACGGGTCATTTTATTTTTTTTTTTATTTTTATTTTTTTAAAGAGAGAGTGAGAGAGGGGAGAGAGAGAGAGAGAGAGAGAGAGAGAATTTTTAATATTTATTTTTTAGTTCTTGGCGGACACAACATCTTTGTTGGTATGTGGTGCTGAGGATCGAACCCGGGCCGCACGCATGCCAGGCATGGCGCGCTACCGCTTGAGCCACATCCCCAGCCCCGAACGGGTCATTTTAGCCATCCGGTGTTTGCCACTGGATAGTCCAGGAATCTTGAGGGGCAAATCACCCTTGAGCCTGAATGAGGCCACATTCAAGGTCACATTCACCTGGCTCCGTGCTGCATCCGAGTTCTCACAGCACAACCCAGGCCCAGGCCAGCCGCCAGCAGCCTCCGTATCACCAGAGTCATCTCACAGAGCACGGGAATGGGAGTCACTAAGGGTCATCAGGCCAGCCTGGCATGGAAGACAGACAACCTGGAAACAGCCCAAAGCCACCAGGAGACGTCAGGTCCAGGAGGTTCGGATGGCAGAAGATCACGGAGTGCTCATAAAGAAGGCTTCAGATGGGCACGTCCCGGGTGATAAAGGGCCCCAATCAGCAAAATCAATCTTTGGTCACTTCATGGTCTGCATGACCACAGTGATCCAGTTTAGGCTGGGGTAGGAGATGGGACAAAGACGGGACATTTTATCTTCAAACTCTTTGTCCCATCTCCCCCCCAGGCCTCGGCTAGAACACCGCAGTCATGCAGGCTTCGAAATGACCAAAGGTTGATTTTGCTGATTGAGGCCATTTATTACCTGGTACACAGAAAAGACAGGCCAGGGCTTGTGCAACCGGCCAACTATTCAGCACCCAATGCAGGAGGAAGTCTCCCCACAGGAAAGAAAGCAAAGCCACAATTTCTAATTTCCCGGTAGGTTTTATTTGCTAAGGGGGTGAACTTGACCATGGTAACACATGACAGGGTAAACATTTCAACCTCAATGAAATCAGTGCTCTTATGGCGAGTGGTGAAAATCTTCTGTTTTGAAACACAATGTTTTATTGTGAGTCATAATCACCCTGCCATATCAGGATGGCTTCTTTTTTTTTTGTTTTTGGAGTATTTTATATTATACCCAGGGGTACTCTACCACAGAGACACATCCCCAGCCAATTTGTTTATTTATTTATTTATTTATTTATTTTGCAACAGGGTCTTGTTAAGTTGCTCAAGGCCTAAGTGTCTGAGGTTGGCTTCGAACTGGCAATCCTGCTGCCTCAGCCTCCTGAGTCACCGGGATGACTGATGGGCGTGAGCCGCTGCACCTGGCTCAGGCTGACTTTTGCTAGGACCTAAAAATCAGAGGGGGATCTCTGATGGTCATAAAAGAGGGTCTCATTCTGTACAGCATTTGTGAGTGAGAAATGTTGGCTCAAAGCAAGTTAATAATGCCAGGATTTCTGTAACCTAAGCTATCAAACCCCTTCCCTATGGTAACTGTGGAACAATGTAGCACTGTGGAGGAGACAAGCGCTCAGCTGCTAAGGGTTTTCTTTTTTTTTTTTTTTTTTTTTTTTTGCGGTGCTGGGGATGGAACCCAGGGCCTTGTGAATGCAAAACAAACACTCTACCAACTGAACTATATCCCCAGCCCCTGTAAGTGGTTTTCAATAAAACTTAAGTCTCACATGCCCTCTCTCAGCAACCTGTCCCACTGCCCCAGTACACCTGGGCTTTGAACAGTACAATGTTATAGATATACAAAACAATATACTTTATGTTTTCCTGCAACTCACTGTGTTCTAAATGTGAAATCAGCTTTGAGACCTATTCATGCTGTTAGCTCTAGTAACTAAAGCTAGTAGTTCAAACATCACTCTAGAAATTGGTTCACTTTGATGGCTGTGTACTGTTCCAGGATGGATGGATTTCCACATTATATTTATTCCTCCTGCTACTCATGGACATTTGGGCTGCTTCCAATTTTTCCGTGACATAAACAATGATCGTTCTGCGTTCCACGTGAGTCTCTTTATAACAACGTGTGAAAATCTCTCCCAGGAAGAGAAATGGGGGTGGTTTTGCTGGGTTTGGTTGGAGTATATGCAATTTCACTGGAGATAGCCCAGAGGAGGGGGGAATCCCCCCAAGGAGGGGAACAACAACTGTGGGCAGGTAGACTCTTCATTTTCACAGTGTCATCGTGGAAGGATATCCAGGAATCTTCCTTGAACTTGACCTTTCTTCTTCTCCCTGGATGACCCCCAAATGACCATGTGCCACTTCTAAGAACTGAACATAGAAAAACCAGAATTGCAAGATTATCCTTGGTTGAAGGAGGCCTTCCCCATCTCTGCTACGGACATCCTGGGCCATATCATTCTTCCGTGTCCACATGCCCAGAAGCAGCTGTCCCAACTGGTAACAAAGAAGTTCAAAGCCTTGCCAAAATGTCCTCTGGGAACAAGACGTATTCTATCCACCCCGCCTCTGAGTTGGAGAAGGGGTGAGACAGACCGACCTGAACACGGGATGATCTAAACGGTCTGTTCCAGCTCTCCAAGCCAACGATGTAAAGAAAAATTCATATGAAAAAGCAAATCAGAGCAGAAGGGAGAGGAGACCTTTCCATTAAAGAGAAAGAAACGGGCATTTGGGATGAAAGGGAAACCTAAACTAGGAAGTGACATAGACAAAGTCAGAACACGTGCACTTCCAAGACCAGGTAACTCTGCAGCTGCAGGGATGGAGTGGGCCGGGAGCCACCCAGTGCACATGCCTGTGCGCTCCCTTTGTGCAGCCTGCTCCCTGCCCGGGAGATGCGTGGTGCAGGGGTTTCACACAGCAGGACGTGGAGGCTCTGAAGGGCTCCAAACCTTTTCGAGTTCTCACAGACGGTGGATGGGCACAGAAGATTTGCACAGAATGATTGCCCTTCTGGAACTTTGGATGCCCTGGAAGCCACCTGATCGTGGAAAGACGAGTCCAGCACAGAGAGTGACCACCACCATACTTGAAGAGTGGTGCTCCAGGAACCGGGCCGTCCGTCACCGGGACACATGTCCCTTTCAGGGAGTCGTTAATTTCGTTTGCGTGTGCTTCACTGTTCTCTCCGGGCTGGTTGGCTTTACAAGGGCTTTGTCCTTCAGCCTCAATGCCATTACAAATAAACGCCTGGACTTCTTATTCTTCAGTGTGTAATGTTTAGAACCAGGAAATAGAGGTAACCTGAATCGTCTAAATAGCACCTTCAATCACCCAGACATTTCCTGCTAACTAAATATTTGTTCCTAAGAGATCCGTTGGGCTTTTCATGGGGTGTTTCCTTCTGAGAGTCAAGAATGTTCTTAGCCATGCATTTGGACCCCTTGGGACACAAGACCCACAGTTAGAGACAGCAGTATCCAAACTGTGAATAACCGGGGGGACATAAATATCATAGAGCCAAATCAGTTAGGTTTTCTTGTTCTTCTGTTATTTTCTCTTCTCTAAGGAAATCTTAATGTATTTAATCTCAAAGATCCTTATTTAATTCCCTAGGAAATATAATTATATTCTATGACTGCAAAGAGGATATAGGATTTTTAGTTTGTTAAACAAGGCAGGCACCGGGGATGGTGCATGCCTACAATCCCAGTGACTTGGGAGGCTGAGGCAGGAGGATCGCAAGTTCAAGGCCAGCCTCAGGAACTTAGTGAGATCTTGTTTCCAAATAAATAAATAAAGAGTTGGGGAGGTAGCCCAGTGGTAGAGAGCCCCAGATTAATCCCCTCTCCCACAAACAAACCCCAAAACTGACTAATTAAAAAACAAGAAAGGGTTGAAGCTAGAAACTGAAAATGAATTGATGACAAAAATCCACCCAGTGCCAGGGGGAGGTGGCACACGCCTGTGATCCCAGGGAGTCAGGAGACGGAGGCAGGAGATCACAAATTTGAGGCCAGCCTCAGCAACTTGGCAAGAGTCTGTCTCAAAATAAAAAATAAAAAGGGCTGAAAGAGCACCCCAGTGGCAGAGCCGGTACTCCTAGATTCAATCCCCAGTATTGCAATAATCGAATGCACGGGTACAAAAAGATCCATCAAGAAAACGGTCTCGGGGCTGGGGCTGGGGCTCAGTGGTAGAGCGCGAGTCTCGCATGTGTGAGGCCCTGGGTTCGATCCTCAGCACCACATAAAAAGAGATAAATAAATACAGGTATTGTGTCCGCCTACAAATAAAAAATAAATAAATAAAAAAGAAAACGGCCTAACTAACTGCATTGAGCAACCCATGGAAGTAGCAACCGCTCCTTCTTCTACTTGATCAAGGTAGGTTCTAAGGTACTTTTTAAGAAGGAGGGAGGAGCACGTGTTTCGCATCTGTAGGCTCTGGGTTCGATTCCCAGCACCAGAACAGACAGACAAACAAATAAGAGTTTGGGAAACACACTGGCAAATGCCGCAAATGGATCTCAATAACTGAAACTCAAGAAAAAGCTAGAATGGGAAGATTCTCCCTCCTCTTTTTCTCCTCCTCCTCTTCCTCCTCCTTTTTTTTATTGGGGGGGGGGGCGGGTACCAGGGATGGATCGAGGGACATCAAACATTGAGCTACATCCTGAGTCCCCCCCCCTCTTGTTTTATTTTGAGACAGGGTCTTTTGCTACGTGGCTTAGGGCCTGGCTCAGTCGCTGAGGCTGGTTTTGAACTTGCGATCCTCCTGCCTCAGCCTCCTGATCTGCTGGGGTGACAGAGATGTGCCACCACGCCTGGCCTTTTTGAAGCCCCCTCAGTCTCACTCTATGACCTCAGGTGCCTCCTGAGTCTTACCCTGGGAGCACGTTGGGCAAGGTCGGGGGGGAAACCAGCAGCTCAGATCCCTTCTCCAGAAATTTTATTCCGGTGAAATCTGGGGGTGAAGACCTGGGAAGGCTCCCTTCTCATTAGGTTTCTTTCTCTTTTTTTAATATTTATTTTTCGGTTTTAGGTGGACACAATGTTTTACGTTTACGGGGTGCTGAGGATCGAACCCAGGGCCTCCTGTGTGCTGGGCGAGCACCTTACCGCTCGAGCCACAACCCCAGCCCTTCGCTAGCTTTCTTAAGTGGTTCTTCCACGCTCAGAGTTTGAGGATCACTGCAGATGAGCCGGGAAGGAGCAGGAGAGAGGTGGAGGGAAGAAGCGGGTTCATGGGGTCTTGAGGCGGGCGGGTGGCTCAGCCTCTTCTGGCTCAGGTGGACCGCCCAACCCATCGCAGGGACAGAAGACCCCCCTCGGGGGACAGCTGGGGAAAACTCAAGGTGCACACTCCGCTCTGGCACCTGCTTTGAGGGGCTCCTCTGCTACCCACCAAGGAAGGACCCACTTTCTGGAGACCCTACCAGCTACAGAACCCACTGTCGCCCGACACACACACACTGTCCACGGGCCAGAAGCTACCAGGGAAGCAAATAAGGATGACATTAACTGCCTCCTCTGTCTAAGGATGCTCCGCGTCCTCCGCCACGGGGTCTTGGGAAGGCAGGAGACGGTGACAACGCCAGGTGGAGCTTCTCCCCCACCTGGTGAGTCCGGGTCTGTGTTAAGCCTCCCTCTTTTTTAAGGGGGTACTTGGGATGGAACTCAGGGACACTCAGCCACTGAGCCACATCCCCAGCCCTATATTGTATTTTATTTAGAGACAGGGTCTCCCTGAGTTGCTTAGGGCCTCGCTTTGGTTGAGGCTGGCTTTGAACTCGCGATCCTCCTGCCTCAGCCTCCAGAGCCACTGGGATAACAGGTGTGCGCCACCATGCCCTGCAAGCCTCCCTCTTTGAGAGAAAAATGAGACATTAGTCTCAGAAAGTAGAAGCTTAGCTCTTTATCCGATTCATTCAGATGCAGATAATACAACAGTCCCTATAATGCCCATTTCAGCATTACCTAACACAGCTCAAGTATTCCTGTTCCAGAGTTGCAGAGAGGAAAACAGAAACAGAAACCAATGATCACAAAGCCACTCATATGTACGTGCTGGCCACTGTTTAAGGACCAGATAGATATGAACCCATTAAAACCCTATGCTAGGCTTAGGAATGAACTCTTATTATCCTTATTTTACTAAGAAGGTCACTGAGGCACAGAGAGGCTAAGGAACTTGCCTGGAAACAACAGCCAGCAAGGGGTAGAACTCGGATAGACACCCTGACAGTCCAAAATCGGCGCTGCTGGGTTTCATCATTCCAAAGATATAAAATGGCTCATCCAAAGTACAGTGGCTTGTCCAGAGCCAGAGCCAGAGCCAGAGCCAGAACCTGGGTCTACGGAAATCCCAGTTCTGGGTGCCCTCCATGGACCACGTGGAAAATTTGACTTGCCCCTTGACGGGTCCCACGACAGATTTCTTGAAGTGATTCAGGGTGAAGGAACAGAATGATGACTCTTAACACTCCGGCCATCACTGAAGGAAGGGGACCTAGTCTGAGCAGTGTGTCTTGAGGCGATGTGGTCCTGCGACATCACTGAGAGGTTGCCCTGGTTCCGGACGGCAGACTGGACCCACAGCCCGTTCTCTCCACCCACCCCCCAAGAAACTACGGACAATGAGTCCACAGGGGAGTGGATCCACAGTCATGGGACGCTCAAGGCAAGAGGGGCGACGGTTGGACTGGAGATGACGGTGAGGTTCCAGAAAACAGAGAGTAAATCGGTGCATTGGTGGGTTTTCTGGGGAGGGGGAGGCTAGACCAGAACAGGCCCCCCCCAAAAAAAGATGGGGACCGTGGGAGGGAGCCAGGGCTGCAGTCAGCTCAGGGCGAGGACAGTAGAGCCGACGGGCATGAAGAACTGGAGTGGATCACCGAGCAGCAATGGAGAGCTTAATTAATGCGCTGGCCAGAGAACAAGGGGACTCCTTTCACCCTGGCACCTACTGGGTGCCCTGTGATGTTAGGATGGACACTGAGCAGTACAGGATTTAGACTCCTCCAAGGAGAGGGCCTTTGGCCTTGGCTCCCATGAGCTTCCCTTGGAATATCCCGCTCTATAAACGTGTCTGTTTATCTGGGGTCTTAGGCCAGTGAGATGGGAACAATATAATTGAGGGTGTGAGCTCTTGGTCCTGCAGTATCAGCTGACCTCCAGAGGGGCTGGGGACGGAGGTCAACCATCTCTATGTGGCTGAGCTCCGGGAAAGATTCTGGACACCAGTCACACAGGTCAGCTATCCTGGATGACCATCAGCCATGGGTACTGTCCCACATCGATGCTGGGAGAATAATATTCTCCATGGCTCCGTGGGGACGGATCAATCGGAGGCTTCATCTTTAGAACCTTCCTGGACTCGACTCTATGCAGGTCTCCCTTTGCCTGACTTGAGCATGTATCTTTTTTTTTGGTGGGGGGGGGGTACCATGGATTGAACTTGGGGGGTACTAGATCAGTGAGCCCCATCCCCAGGCCTATTTTGTATTTTATTTAGAGACAGGGTCTCACTGAGTTGCTTAGCACCTCACTTTTGCAAAGGCTGGCTTTGAACTCTCCATCCTCCTGCCTCAGCCTCCTGGGTGGACACCGAGCCTGGCTAGAACATACGTCTTTTAGCTATAATTAACCATAACTGTGAGTAGGCAGCTTTCAGTGAGTGGGTTCTGAGTGTCCTTACAAAGTATTGTTGAACCCAAGGAGGACCTGGTAATGGAACTTGTAATGGGTGTCAGAACAGAGCGGGTCCCTCCAACTTTGCAGACACCAAGAGATTTTTCTCTCAACAAATGACACGAAGTTTCTGGAAACAACTAAGCCTCCAAGGAGGAAGTTGGTACTCAAGATTAAACCCAGATTTTATGAAGCTTGCCTTCCTGTGTCCCCAGACATCTCAGGGAGCCTGCTGGGAAACAAACCCGACCCCATCAGGGCCAACCAATGACAGGTCTCCTCATCAATCTAGTTCTGCATTCAGAGAAGGCACAGAAGAAATGGACCAAGGGAGCCAGGTGCAGTGGCACACGCCTATAATCCCAGTCCCTCGGGAGGCTGAGGCAGGAGGATCGCAAGTTCGAGGTCAGCCTCAGCCATTTAGTGAGACCTTTGTCTCAAAAATAAAATAACAAGGGCTGGGGGTATAGCCCAGTGGTAGAACACTTTGCCTAGCATGTGCAAGGCCCTGGGTTCAATCCCCAGGACCCCAGGGAAAAAAAAATAACAACTGATCCGGGAAGTCCAATATCTACAAAACGGAAGTTCTACAACAAAGAAAATGCAAAGATGGCAGAAATCAAAGATGAAAGAGCCTGACCTTTCAAAGGGCATGGACACGGCCCTTCAGCTAAACGGCTAGCAAAGGGGATAAATGTCCACAAGAAACACCCCGAATCACACACAGCCTCGTGAGGTCTTCGATCATCACAAGGGAAGAGGAAACCTTGAAAATGTTCAGAACTAAAATCGCCGTTTCTTCCCAGCTGGCAGATGCTGTCCGTAGGAGCCCGGGTCTTCAGAGGGCCGAGGTTAAAGAAGACCTGCCTAAAATTCTGCACCCGGCACAGCAAGTTTGAGAGCAGAACCGAGACCTCTGCAGAAACCTAAAGTATGAGAGAGTTTAAGACGAGCCAGAGAGGGCGTTTGAGGGCTGGGAAGGGTTGACATCTCAGAGACACTGGGAGGAAGATTCCGGATGACCAACAGAGACTCCAAAATGACTTCCCGAAAATGCACACACCGTGGTCATCAAGTCTGTTTGTCTTCAATCTTTACAGTCTACCCATGTGACATCGCCATGTATTAACTAATTTATTTGGGGGGGATACTGGGGATTGGATCAGGGGTATTAAGCACCAAGCCCTACCCCTAGCTCTTTTTTTATTTTTATAACAGGGGTCTCACCAAGTTGCTTAGGGCCTCACTAAGTTGCTGAGGCTGGCTCTGAACTCACGATCCTCCTGCCTCAGCCTCCTGAGCCACTGGGATGAAAGGTGTGTGCCGCTCGGCCTGGCTCATATCCCAATTTATAAGAAGTATTATAAATCCCAGGTTTCTGGCACAGCGTTCCTAAAACTCCATAATTCCCTGAGCGATACGGGTGGCAGGAGCATCTTTCATTAGAATATTGGCTCACTTGTGATATCTGGTCGCTCGGTGGTAGTGTGCTTTCCTGGCAAAGGATGATCCCAGTAACTGAAAAAAATTTTTTTAAATAAAAAT